>NC_044310.1:73407275-73744417 GCF_007474595.2 Lynx canadensis
ATCTCCTATCCCTGCCCTTCCGGAAGCTTTTTTGCTACTCCCCATCAAGAGATGGAGTCTAATCACCCTTCCCTTGAACCCGGGTGGGCTAGTGACTCACCTGTAACCAATGGAATGTGGCAGGAGAGATGCTGTGTGACCTCTGAAGCCATACCGTAAGAGATGATGCAACTTTTGACTTCTTTTAAATACTTGCTCTTGAACTCTTGACCTTTGGTGGAAGCAATCCAACAGGCCTCCATGTTGTGAGGAAGCTGAAGTGAAAGCTTGTGGGGAGATCACGGAGAAGACTTGAGACTAAGAGACAGAGAGAGATGCCTGGCCAGCTGTGGCCACTGCCTGCCTACAACTACATGACAGACTCCAAGCCTAGCCAAAGCATTCCCACGGAAACCACAGGAGCTAATAGCATGTAGTTGATGTCTTGAAGCTACTAAGTTTCGGGGGTGATTTGTTGTGCAGCAATAATAACCAGAATGTGGGAAAAATAGTTACTTAGGGAAGCGTGTCTAGCAGACCCAGAACCCAAACAGATAGAAATGTTCCAGGACACTGTGGTCCTCACCTCTGTGCTTCTGTCTATAAAGAATCATAGTATCTATGCTTGGGGTATTTTTGCAGGCAGTCATGGTGACCTTCTCTCTCAATGGTGCTGTCACAAGGATCTTATAATTTCTGCAAGAAACTCATGCTGCAGAGCGCTAATGGGAATATATTTGTGACATCACTCATCTCCTCTCCTAGTCCTCCAACTTTGCCCCTCATCTCTTCTCATTCAGTCATCATTTCATTCATTCAACAAGTACTTGCTGAGCACCTGCTAATGTCAAACACTTTTCTAGGCACTGGAGGAACAGCTGAGAATAATATAGGAAGAGTCCTGCTCTTAAGGAGCTTAAGTTTGAGTTCAGGAGACAGAGTAAACAGCTTGGTAAAGAAGGAACAAGATAATTTTAGATAACAATACTTTTTACAAAGGTGACAGAAGTTATCTGAGGTGTTACTTTGGTTAGTGGTCAGGGAAGGATTCTCTGACGAGGTGACTTGGACTGAAACCTGAGCAATATGTAGGGTTGATAGAAGAGTGTTCCAGACAGAGGCCACAGCAAGAGCAAAGGCCATGTGGCTGGAACAACACGCGTGGGCTTTGGGGAAGAGAAAGGTCACTGTGGCTGGAACAGAGTGAACAAGAGAGAGCAGTGTATGGGAGTACATTGGAGGGGTAGGCAGGGGCTAGATTCAGTAGGGCCTTGTAGACAGTGAGGTGTTTCACCTTTATCCCAAGTGCAAATTCGAGTTTTGAGGAGTGGAACGATGTGGTCTGATTTATTTTTTTAAAAGATCATCCGTGTCACTCATCCATTTGATGTTTGTTTATTTGTTTTGTAAGAGAGGGTTTCAGCATGCAGTGATCACACTGGCTGCGGCATGAGGTCAGGCCACCGGGCTGCAGAGGGAGGAGGCGTGGACCCAGAAGACGAGGCAACAGCGTAAGCAAGAGCTGCGCAAGGCATGGGAAATAGGAGGTGCTGAGGAAGCAGAGTAAGGACCTGCAGCACTGAGTAGGAATGGAGCATTCCAGATCACACAAAAGCCTGGTCAACCAAGCTGAGGAGATTGGACTTAGTCCTGAGGGCAAAGAGTTTCTGATGACACTATCAGATTTCTGCTTTAGCTGCTACGTGGATGGTGATTAAAGCGGGCGGGACTGGCAGTGGAAAAGACAAGCTAGCATTGCGGCAGGAGCTGGGGAAGAGACGTTGGTGACTAGAGCAGCACAGGGGCAGTGGGAATGGAAAAACTCACTTCGACTTGAGGGTGACTGAGCAATAGGAACAATAGAGCTTGGAGATGAACTGTATGTTGGGGAGCTAAGTGTGGAGTCCAGAAGGGTGCAGGGGAGCTGGCTAGATGCAACACAGAGCTCTCTGGCCTTCACGCCGAGGACCAGGGATGAGGAGGGGGTTCAGAGGCCCAAAGTGAAACAATCTCTTTTGGTCTGTCTGTCTTAGGTCAATGCTGCCAGACTGCAGCCAGTGTTACTGGACACTGAATGGGGAGATGGGGCAAGAAAGTAGGGCCCCCCCCTTTTTTTATTAAATTAAAAAAGTGCGAGCAGGGGAGGGGCAGAGAGAGAGAGGGAGACACGGAATCCAAAGCAGGCTCCAAGCTGTCAGCACAGAGCTGAACACAGGGCTGGAACTCATAAGCCATGAGAGATCATGAGCTGAGCAAAAGTCAGACGCTTAACTGCTTCACTGACTGAGCCACCCAGGTACCCCAGTAGGGGCCCTTCCTTGAAGGAGATAACAATGAGCAAGATTTTTCCAACATTTGTGCTTGATGTGCAAGAATGTGCAGGTTAAATCTCCCTAGCTCCTAGAATTTTCCAGCTACTAACTCCAGTCCCCTTCAAGAATCTTCATTAGAGTCTTCATCTAACAGCAGCGGATAAAACTCAGATTCTGTCGTCTTCAAAACTTCAGGCCAGCGGTCACTGAGCACCTGTCTGTGCCAGGCTCCCGAGAGACAAAGAGGAGCCCGAAGCAGGATAGAAAAATCTCTCCTGAAATTCACTGTGCTTGGTGTATAATCTGCCAGCCCCCTCCTTCCCTCCCTCTCCTGCCCCCTACCAGCATCTTGTCGCTCTTCTTCTTAATAGTTTTTGAAAAGTTAACAGAGTGAAAAAAACAAGGTTTAGGCACACATTATAAAGAAAGCATATAAATATACATCCTGCAGCTTCAGCAACTTGGGTTTGTATCAATTTTCTCCAAGTCAGGGAAAGTGAAAAAAAAAACAAAAACAAAACAGAGAGGCATTTTTCAGGACAGCCTCAGCCCCATTTTGAGAATCGCGTCCCTGACTCAGGAGTTAAGAGCCAAGACTACTGATTTATTGTAATATTAATGAACCTGTAAGGGTGGAGCTTTTTTGGCATTTGTTGCTTAGGGTCACCATCTTTTTCAGTCTGTATCTTTTTCGACGCCTGGCCAGCAAAAGTAGAAACTACTTCAGGTAAGACTTTTTTCTTAGCCTCGGTATGGGTTATAACCTATTGGTTTGGGATAGGGTTATACAGCGAGACCTCATTTTACACTCCAGCTCTGTCGCCACCCAGTAGCTGTAGGATATCCTGGTAGTGGTCCTTTACCTCCTAGAGCCTCAGTTTCTTTGTCTGTAAAATGGGGATTTTCATTGTGCCCACCCTGTGAGGCCGTTGTTTAATGGCTAAGAGTATAGATTCTGGAGCCAGACTGCCTGGATTTCTACCTTAACTCTGTCACTCACTATGTGGCCTTAGGAAAGCTACCTGACCTCCCAAGCCTCAGTTTCCTAGCCTGTGAAACGGGGATAACTGTGGCATGCTGCCTTTCTCATTGGGTTGTGATGAAGGTTGTAAAGCATTTATAATGCACTTGTATGGAGGTACTTGCCCAAGAAGTGGGCCCTCAGGGAAGCATACGCACTCAGCAAGCACGATTTTAGTACTTGCTAAATAAATAAAAAGGAATTTTTAGAAGGTCAAGTAAGACAATGTAGATGAAGCCAACTGGCCAGTATGTAGTAAGCGGTTGAGATTTGCAGCCCCATGCCTGCACCCTGCCCCCACCTCCGGCCTGTCTCGGGACGGGGCATATGGTCAATGCCAGGTATGTAGTTACTGGTGACAGCTTAATCAGCCCTAAGAAATACGCGTCACTCTCTGGCCTTCAAGGTTTATATTCTTTCTTTGCAAGTGGAAGCTGGTTCTGATTTCAGAGCCTTCTGAGGGGAGATGTGATTTTCCTTATTTACTAACATTTACATGGACTGGTGTCTGGGACACCCAAAATATGTTATGAATCAGGCAGAGGATAACAAGATCTGCAGTACTGTACAGATTACTCACTAATTTGACATTTGGGGATTTTTGCAAAATGTTAGGGAACATTTGACAAGATGCAAATTGCTATCTCCATAAAGTACGTTTGACTCTGAGGATGGGCGGCACTCTCCCCTGATGTGGTTACGTTTGTTGCTGGCGCCAGCTGTTGCTTCCTGACGAGGTGGCTTGTTTTATTTTTCCCTTCTGAAGAAGAAAGTTTTGGAATTTTGCTCTGAAAACACCATGACGAAGATTCATGGAGCACCTACGATGCGTCAGGCGTCTTGACATCTTTTGTCACATTTAATCTTCATAGTAATCCTCTCCAGAAGATATCATTAGCGTCTTGCTTTTCAGTAAGGAAAACGGAGTTCAGAGAGGGTAAGCCACTTACTTAAGGTCACACAGCTCTGAAGTTCCAAAGTGAGAATTTGAACCGGGGGCTACCTATCCCCAGGGTTTGGATTCCAATCCAGCAAGCTATCTCTCATACCACCAGAGCATATCAGATTCTGACCTGGTTCTCCTGCAATTAGGGGAGGCAAACTTCTCATTAAATCCTTAGTGTTAGACAACTGGGAAGCAGCTGTGGCCATGAATCTTTGTTCTATACTGTTTTATAAGGAGACCTGAATTCGTTGATACTCTAGAGCTTTGAAGAGCTTTCTCTTATCACAACATTGTTTTCAAAGTCAAACAAGGAAGACTATGTTAAGGGCATGAGATCGGCCCACCCGGGCCCCCAGCCCCGAGGCACGGTTATCGCCCTCACATTATTTTTGGCATGGTACCATACTACTGACACTTACCATCCCCCTGTCAGGCAGATTTTCTCCCTGCTTCCTATTGGCTCTGGGAGGACAAAGGGGGCATGTGTGTGGGATCCGGGTATGAGCAATATAAAATGCCCAGGAAATAGGAATAGAACCCTTGGCAAAAACTTGACTCCTGGGGTATAATTCCTGGGAATACCCGCTTGTATGGAGGGGCTGTTACCAGAATAGCGATCCCGGAGAGGCACTACACATGATCAAAAGAGCAAATAGGGGCGCCTGGGTGGCGCAGTCGGTTAAGCGTCCGACTTCAGCCAGGTCACGATCTCGCGGTCCGTGAGTTCGAGCCCCACGTCAGGCTCTGGGCTGATGGCTCGGAGCCTGGAGCCTGTTTCCGATTCTGTGTCTCCCTCTCTCTCTGCCCCTCCCCCGTTCATGCTCTGTCTCTCTCTGTCCCAAAAATAAATAAAAACGTTGGAAAAAAAAAATTAAAAAAAAAAAAAAAGAGCAAATAAATGCCTCCTGGTTCCAAAGGCCTCTCCAAAGCCACTTTCTTCAGTTACCATTTAAAAAAAATTTTTTTTAACATTTATTCATTTTCTGAGAGACAGAGAGCACAAGCAGGGGAGGGTCAGAGAGAGGCAGAGACACAGAGTCCGAAGCAGGCTCCAAACTCTGAGCTGTCAGCACAGAGCCCGATGTGGGACTTGAACTCATGAAACACGAGATCATGACCTGAGCCGAAGTCGGATGCTTCACCGACTGAGCCGCCCAGGCACCCCTTCAGTTACCATTTTAAATGAAAGACACAAATATATTTAATGAGAGGTAAGAAACTTCTAGGATTTGTCATATGTTTTCTTATAATGAACTGTTCTCCACTATCTTTGTAGGTACGTTGGACCTGCCCAAATCAACAGTAGTTTCCTCGAGACAGAGACTGTCCGTTCTATCTTGTTTTTCCCGAACTGCTTTGTAGTGCCGTGCATGTAGTACTTGCTTAATAAACACTTGCTGAAATGAAAATAAGCCTTGGAACAAAATCCATCCTGTGAACGTTAGTACTTTTGTACTTAACACTTTAAGTATTGGTAGTGACTAAGTTCTTTTTTTTCTGTACTTAGAATGTTTAGAACATGTTTTTAAAAATGATGCTGTGAAAAACAGCAATAGATATGGATATGTTTTAAATATCCGAAACAGAAGTGTCCCTACCTTTGTGACTATGAAAAATCCTTTTTTTTAACCTTAAAAAACAAACAAACAAACAAACAAATAAACAAACAAAAAACCCTTCACGGACCCCTCCACATGATCACGGTTGTATGTTTAATGTCTATTAATTGGGGGGGAAAACACACTGGCAAAATGCTTTTGTAGTAATTTTTAAAGTCCATTTCAACAACATCTATAACCTGTAAAGAAAAGAGTAGTAGAGTTTGTGGCCCGGTATTTAATCTGCCTCCCGGCAGTGCTTGGTGTTTGCGGAGATGAGGACAAGACCTTCCCCTCCCCGCTCCGGGAGCTGAGAGGCGCAGTGAAGGGTGGGCACATTTCTAGCTTGGGAATCCATGGGCGAAGGAAGGATTTGGAGGTATTTGGCTTCTTTGGGTTTGTCTTCCTCCACTTCCTTTTCTATACAGTTGAAAGCTACAGCGATGTTAGCGGTTGCGACTCAATTAGGAGTGCTAATTCCAAATGCAAACGGTGAATGGATGGTTTATTCTTCTGGGACTTAATTAATCCTGAAGTGGTCCAAGTAAAACCGGCCCCACGTGAAGTATCATTGTACACTGTCCAAGTGGTCTCCTGGATGTCACCCTCAGAGGCAAGGACACAGCAGACTAGTGAATCAAACACTGCCCTCCCCATCTGGAGGCCTCGGTACTAAGTCTGGGTCCATTTCTGATTGGCTGGTGAAGCCCATGCAGCTCTCTGGAGCACTCCAAACTCATCTGTAAAATGGAGACATGGAATTAGATGACCTCCGAAGTCCCTTCCATGTTTTGTCTAGTACAGATCCCCCCAGTAATGGCCCTGATGCACCCAAGCCATGTTGCCAAGTCCCGGGTGCCCCCCTGGCTTCTCCTCCTTCCAAGCCCACTACCCGCATGGCCGGCTCCTGAAGGGTTGTGCTCAAAATATTGCTCTGGGTCTCTCTAGAAGGGGGGGCTTTCATTTTTGATGTCCTATTATTAACCTTTTTCCAAGCTCTGTTTTCCAAGTTTAGGTCGGCTCATCAGAGTTGAACATGGACTGTTTGGATTCTTGCCCAAGCTGTTCTCCGAGCCTGATAGCACATTCATTACTCCCTACCCATGGTTTCTGCTAAATGACCTCGTTAGTGCTCTAATTACATGTTGCTCTTCGGCAAGCTGGGGGTGGGGGTGGATGAGTTAACGAAGGCTGAGGACTGAGATGGAGTACCTTGTAAACACACTGAATGCCGCCTACCTTCCCCTGGCCTGATTACCCATGGGGAGCTGGAAGGGAAGCTTCATGCCTTCTTCTCCTCTTCTTTTGTCATTACACATTAAAGATAATAATAATGCATACCAAATGTACCAGTGGTAGTTGAGAATACATGAATTTGGAAGCCGGATGGTAATGTGTTTACAACCTACTGTATGTGGGACCAGAGAATAAAAGACAAAAAGCAAAAGCAAAAAAAGCCTGGGGTGAGGGGAAGAAAGGAGACCAAATGTGTTTTGAGCACGTATCTTGGGGGTTTTTATTCATTCTACCAACGGCTTTACGGGCTGGTTATTATGTTTGATTTACTAATGAGGAAGCAGATTCAGAGAGGTTTAAGTACTTTCCAAGGGCACAAAGCAAGTGCATGGCAGTTAGGAAGTGAGCCCAGCTGTGTCTGACTCCAAATCCCAATATCCCATGCTACTCCTCAGTTAATTCACTTGTTCACTCATTCATTCATGTATTCAACAGATCGACTGTGACTCTTCTACACCAAAGTCTAATCGCATAATTTAGGAGTTTCTGTATTACTGTTTTGAACTTAATTCTACAGTTTCCTCAGATGAATCTCAACTCAGTGGTGTCTTCTTCTCTCATAATTTTCTCTGTCCTCTCAGGATTCTTCCACCTTGGGGGTCGGATCACAGGTCTGAGATTCAGGACCCTGGCAGGTCTCTTTAAAGATTATCCTGAGCAAACTTGTATTTTTCAGTTAAGGAAACTGAGGCCCAATGGCTTGTTGAAGTGGCAAACGTTTCACTACAGTACATTCCCGGGATTTCAAGAGTGTAGTCGAATTTACCCGGAGTGTTGCAAAGATGCGTGTGTTCCATAACAGATGTGAAGACTTACAAATGCTTTCCGAGGCCGTTCACCTCTGGCAGTGGGTTCGGATGACAAGTGCTGTACCCACCGCGCCCGGGGGCTGATTAGCAAGAGACTTGACTTAAATTTGTTCACTACAAAATCACTCGGGCCACATTTTAATGAAAGAGAACTCATCTTCCAAAGGGGATCTCTGAAATACGCAGGGTTTTCTTTGAGGCTTCCTTTTGGGTGGTGTTAGGATGAAAAAGTACCATCAAACGCTTCTTCTTGTCCCTGTGGGATTCTCTCCGCCACAGTTTTTGAAAAGTGGCAAATACAATATGTTGAACGTTGAGAGATGTCTCCACTTAGGACAAAATAAATGATGTGATGGTAACAGGATGCAACTTTAACCAAGTGGTGAACTTGTTTCAAACCAGGGGTCTTATCCATCTGATTAGTAATTAGTATTTCGACAGAGAACTTGGAATTTTGCAAACCAAGCATTTAAAAATGTGTGCATTGGTTGTTTGACAGACTGTAGGGAAGCTTGTGCGGGCTTAGTGTATTAGCTTGTTCTAAAGCAATCAAGTTGTTATTATAACTACAAGAAAACTGGAAAAATAACTTTCACAGTCAGATCGACCATAGGAAAGAAACTAGAAAAACAACGTTGAGCTGTTCCCTGAATGTATGGTATGTTTGCTGAATTGGGGGTGCGAAGCAGCAGGAAACCATTATTGCATGTGATCATAATTTTAATGATTCCACTAGAACATAATAAACTTATAATATGTATGCCTTGAAATAAATTATAGATCCTGGAGTAAAAGGCAACTCCTTATTCTGCATTTATCAATTTGGGAGAACTGCTCCCTTCTTCTGCAAATAAGTCATTAAGCTGCATGTGTCTCCACAGAATAACTTTTGGAAGAATTATTCAGGCCTTCTAAAGTAATTCACTTGCATTCCTCTTCTATTTTTAATAACCAAAAACACACACGGGAGATGCAAACACACCTCTAAAATTTTTGAATGACTGGACAAAGCAGTGTTAAAAATTCAACAGCACTAATTACTAGCTGAGCAGTATAAAAACCTCTGAATAAATGTCAGCCTAGGAGATAAGCTCTTATCTTAATCTAATGACTCCACAGACTTAATTTGTCAGGCCAGCCTAGTTGATGAAAAACAGGTTTCTATTCTCCAGTGTTAGCAGGAACATCTTTCCAAATCTTTGAAGTTGGATAGTAATACCATCAGTGTCATCCCGTAAAAGTCTTGTGATGAAGCCAATTTAATTCCTATTGTCCTATTACACTAATTAAGGTTGTCCCACCCCTGTCGGACAAATATCTAAAAGTAAAGCCAATGTGTTTTTAGATTTTCTCCATTTTGAACTAATCACCCTCAACTCCCAATGTTTTCTGCTTTTTTTTTTTTTTTTAATAGTGCTGGAACATCAGGGACCATCTATCTTCATATGGGGAAGCTGAGATCTCCAGAGAAATCCATTAATTCAAAGGAATCCATTCATTGGGAGGCAATGTAGCAGAGTAGTTAAGATCCCGGGTTCTGAGGCAGAAAGACCTAGGGAAATTTTTGCTCTGTCACTTATAAGCTGTGCGACCTTGGGTAAATTTCTTAAACTTTCTTAAGCCTCAGTTTAATCATCTGTAAAATGGAGGATAATTATGGATGTCATGAGGGTTAAATAAAATAATAATGCATGCTAAGTACTTACACTTAGCGCAGCTCAGCTTTCATCCATTCACAGACTCATTCGTTCATTCATTCACTCAATCAATCACCAAATACGTATTGAGTCCTGACAAGTCTCTAACACATACTTGGTGCTATAGGACATATGAAGACCCAAAAGGCAGGGCCCTTTGCCTTTGGAGGACTTTGTATGAACTTCCTGCTCAAGGAAGCTCAAGGCTGACATAATCAGCTGATCTCGCTACACCTGGGAAGGAAATGCCACAGACTTATCATGACTTTCCGCTTAAACTCCATGGTGAACATTGTTGCTGGCTTTCCACTAAAATGCAGATGTCAATATCCATCTTAGAGGTCTAGCGTGCAGACGACATGAGATTATGCATAGTGGACAGCCAAATGTTGGTGGCTTCTCAGCTTCTCTGTCTCTTGTCCCTGTGACCCAGAATCACATGCATGGTACAAACAAATCTAGGGAGCTCTCTTCCATCTTGTCTCATCTCTATCTCATTAGTCAATGTGATCTCCTTTCCAGCAGCCCTCACTTCCTCTGCTCACTCCCCTCCTCACTGCTGGCCCTGCACCGTATTGATTCTTCATTTTATTGAATGTCACTTGGAGACATTTGTTGATATTTATTGTTTCTTTGATTTCCTCACCTTAATTGTGATGAAACTACTTCTTCCAAACTTCCTGAATCATACATACACTTAAAAAGTATGCATTAAGAATCTATTATGTACCAGGGACCCCACTAGGTATTGGGGACACCGAAACAGACAGGATGCAGCCACACCTGTTAGAAACTGCTGTGATGAGGTGAGTGCTGTGACAGGGGCACCCAGAGGGCAAGGAGCACAGGGTGGGTGGGGGAGACATTCACTTCAGACTGGGAACTCCCTTGGGGAAGGTTTTCCAGAGGAGATGACTTGGGCTTAGCTCTGAAAACTGAACAGCAGTCCGCTGAGTAAAGGAGTAGGGAAAGAAAATTCCATGTTGAAGAATCCACATGCGCAGATGGAAGAAAGCAGTTCAGTAGAAGAGTGACAAACCTGAGGGAAAGGGTGGGAGATGAGGTGGAAATGAAGCATCGTGAAGGTCTTATAAATACTGAGGGCTTAGAATTTCACCCTGAAAGTGATGAGAGCCATTGATAGATCTGGGCCCAGGAATCAGATCTGAGTCGGTGTTCTGGTTCTCCTCACCACTTCTGTGGGCTCTGATCACATTGTCTCCCTCGCACCTCTCAGGTTCGCTGGGCACCCCAGCAGCCTGCTCTCAGAGTCCTTTTCACCTGGTCTCCTGTCAGCACCTATGACAAACAGCTCTTTGGCTTCCTCTGCTCTGATGCTTATCACTCTATTCCACCTGGACAACCTTTGTCTCTTGTTACCTGCAGAACCTTTGGAACCCTCGGAGGCCTTTGAAACCTCCAACTGTGACATTCTTCTTCCTAGTGGCCATCTCTTACCTTGTCCCCTCCCTCGAGCCATCAGTGAGACATCCATTACTTAAAACATTCTACCCTCCCAGTCCTAAGTTTTATTCCCCTCTATCTAGTCAGGATCCTGTGGAATTTCTCTTACCACTCTTGCTAAGCCCCCTTCTACTCCCAACCTTCAACCTCTTCCATTCCTTCCACTGGAGAAAATGGAACAACCTTGACTAATAATTCCACTTATTGCTTATAGTGTCTGGTTTGAAGTTGAGCCCTCAGTACTGGCCTTTCTCTCATGTCTGCTAGACTTGCTTTCCCATTCCTTCCTGACACGCTGGGGCCATACCTGTTTGTAGGAGACAGGTTTGGTGGGCATGCCTAACACGCCCTAGGAGCTGTCCGTTAAAAACATGTTTTTAGTGTTTATTTACTAAATGTTATCTATTAAATATGTCTCTGAGAGACAGAGAGACAGAGTGTGAGTGGGGGAAGGGCAGACAGAGAGGGAGACACAGAATCTGTAGCAGGCTCCAGGCTCCCAGCCGTCAGCACAGAGCTGGACGCAGGGCTTGAACCTAGGAGCTGTCCTTTAGATGGCTGTAGTTTTTGGCATGTGCATACCCCACCCCCACCCTCACCTTGACACAAATGTTTGAGAAAGGGTGAACACCTGGTATCGAATCCTACTGGGCAATCTGTTGAACATTGCCAATCAGATTTTCTTTTGACAGTTTGTTCCTGTATCATTTAAATAGACTGCCTTTAACTTGAGTTTCCTTCAATGGATTTCTATTACTTTTTTTTTTTTTTTTTAATTTTTTTTTTTTTCAACGTTTATTTATTTTTGGGACAGAGAGAGACAGAGCGTGAACGGGGGAGAGGCAGAGAGAGAGGGAGACACAGAATCGGAAACAGGCTCCAGGCTCTGAGCCATCAGCCCAGAGCCCGACGCGGGGCTCGAACTCACGGACCGCGAGATCGTGACCTGGCTGAAGTCGGACGCTTAACCGACTGCGCCACCCAGGCGCCCCATGGATTTCTATTACTTTTGAACCAAAAGCTTTTACGAGATAACTGCAGCACCTCAAGTTGTCAATCCTATCCTGCTCCCCCCACCTCCCTTTATTACATTTTAGTAAGAAAATAGAGGCTCTCTAGCCAGAAGTGCAACCTGGCTTTTTTTTCTTATTTCTTACTAGTTTTACCTCATCTGTATTTCTTACTAGTTTTACCTCATCTCAGAGAGACCCAGAGAGTCTCAGAGACTCAGAGAGACTGGTTTCTTTTTAAAAATATAATTGCAAATTATCTACATTTATTAAGACATATTTCTGCTACTTTATTTTATGTTTTCTATTTACTATGCTTTTTTTTTTTAAATATCTTTATGTTTTCCTCCTTTCTTGTTGTGTGGATTGGTTGAAATTTCTTTCTTCTTTTTTCTTCTACTGGTTTAGAACTTACGCTTACTGTTTCTATTCTTTTAATGAATGTTCCTAGACTTTAGCACATATATTTAAATATACATTTTTTTCCCAGCCAAGCTTATAGTTAATCAGCGTCTCTATTATTCTCCTCCCAGAAGCTTTAACTTTCATCTGAATAAGTTTCCATTGATCCTATATTAGAATTATCTGGTATTGGAATTATACTTTGTTTATAAGCACAGGAATTATTGGTATTGTTATCTACAATCAATACCTATTTAGATTTACTAACACGTTTTACCGAATTTTTCCACACCTTTGCTTCTTCCTTCATGGTTAATTTTTTTCACTTACCAAATACATCTTTTAGTGGTTGCTTTTTTGTTTTGTTTTAAGAAAGAGCTTGTGGTCAATAATTTTTTGAATCCCACCTGTTGAATGGTAGTTTTTATAGAATTCCAGATGCACAGTAGCTTTGTTGTCACTTTGAAAGTTATTCCATAAGTGTCTTATAGTCATTGCTGCTAATGACAAGTCTGCTGTCAACATGATTGTCATTCTTTTATAGGCTGTTTCTCTTTTTAAAACTTTCTTTAGTTTTGATATTATTCACTTGCACTATGATGTATTTGGGTGGGGATTTGGTGGGGGGGGCAGAGGGAGAGAGGACATATATATATATATATATTAATATTTTCATTCATTTTTGAGAGAGAGAGCGTGAACTGGGGAGGTACAGGGTGGGGGGGGGGGTTGGACAGAGGATCCAAAGCAGGCTCCACATTGACAGCAGAGAGCCCAATGTGGGGCTTGAATTCATGACATTTGAGATCATGACCTCAGCTAATAAGCCAGCCAGGAATCCCTTCAAAAGACAGTCTTAAACAGGTTCCAAGATCAGTGTGGAACCTGATGTGGGACTCGATCTCACAACTGAGATTACGACCTGAGCTGAAATCAACAGACACTTAGCCGACTGAACCACCCAGGCACCCCTAGGTGCCGATTTTTAAAACGTTGCCCTTCTTGGCACTTGATGGACTCTGTCAGTCTCAGAACTCATGACTCTCTTCACTTCTGGAAGATTCCCAGTTACTGTCTCTCTGTGCTCTCCCCTCTCTCTGCTACCCCCACCCCCCGACATTCTCTCTAGGCTATCTTGTAAAACTACTCTTCTGAGATACATGTT
This sequence comes from Lynx canadensis, assembly GCF_007474595.2. Classification (NCBI taxonomy): domain Eukaryota; kingdom Metazoa; phylum Chordata; class Mammalia; order Carnivora; family Felidae; genus Lynx; species Lynx canadensis. Next base: position 73,420,975 of record NC_044310.1, read on the forward strand.
AGAACATTCTAATCATTTCTCTATGCTCTATGTCTCTTAAATTTTCCTTTCCGTCTCCAGATTTTTATCTTTTTGGATAGCTTTTTGGGTAATTACTTCAAGTGTTTTACTGGTTCACTTGTGACTCAACTTTTTAACCTATACATTTTTTATTTCATAAATATTTTTTTAAATTTTTTAATGTTTATTTATTTTTAAGAGAGAGGGAGACAGCGAGCTGGTGAGAGGCAGAGAGAGAAGGAGACACAGAATCTGAAGCAGACTCCAGGCTCCAAGCTGTCAGCACAGGGCCTGGTGCAAGGCTGGAACCCACAAACTGTGAGATCATGACCTGCGCTGAAGTCAGCCACTTAACCGACTGAGCCACCCAGGTGCCCCCCGTAAATATTTTTACTTTTCAAGTTTTTTTAAGTTTTATTATTGGGGTGCCTGGGTGGCTCGGTCAGTTAAGCACCTGACTCTTGGTTTGGGCTCAGGTCGTTATCTTGTGGCTTCGTGGGTTTGAGCCCTGCGCTGGGCTCTGCACTGGCAGTGTGGAGCCGGCTTGGGATTTTCTCTCTCTCTCTCCCTCTCCCTCTCCCTCTCTCTCTGCCCTCCTCCCACTCGTGCTGTCTCTGTCTCTCTCAAAATAAATGAATAAACGTAAAAAATGTTATTATTTCCTGGTCTTTTTTCATGGATATCATTCCTTCTTTTATCTTTTTGAAGATTTAAAATTCTGCTCATTTTCATGTCATTTTTGTGTTGCTTGAATATCGCCATTTCGTTGGGTTTAACTTCTCCAATTCTCTAGTTTTTTGGCTCTCTCTCCTTGATGTGCATTTTAAACAATACACTTTTTAATTCTCTTTAACTAATTTTTTAAATTTTCCTATGACCTGATGCCCTCCTTCTGGGGAAGGTTTCATGGCTGCCTCTGCCGCAGACTTACAGTTTATTTCTGACCGAAGTTCACATTTTGTGGCTTGGTGGGGCCTATCACCCTGCAGAGATGGTGCAATTCTAGGTCTTTTCCCTGAATGCAGTGCAGGGTGGGGTCCTAGTTCTAAGACAGAGCTTACTCCTGTTTATGGGCAGGAGACTTCTTTATCGCAGTTGTCTTGGGCTGCTAAATGGAGACATTTTGTCCGCTGTTGATGACTATAAAGCACTGTCCTGACTTCTAGCTTCATATGGGTGACTTGTGCCCATGCTGGGCCTTGGATATCCACCTTCAGCTTTCACGTAACACCCTGGTTTCCCATCCGTTTCTCTTGTTTTCAGTACCTCTTTTTAGGGAGGCCTCTCCATCTCTGGTTTTTTATTTTGTCTCATTTGTTCATTTGTGGAATAGATTTCTTGTTTTTGAGAATGACTGATTTGTTAAAAATTCTTTTATTTTTAACTCAAAAATGTATGAAAGAACTTAATATGGTTTTTTGTTTTTGTTTTTACAATGCATCCTTTGTTTCCTAAAATTTACATTCCCCGTACTTATAAATTACCTTTTACTTCCTTACTTACAATGCCTTCACATTTTTATGTTTATATTTTATTCTATAATATAGCTGTTTTATTATTAATTTTTATTTTATAAAAGCAATACATGTATATTATTTTAAAAGTCATGTAGTACTAAAAAGCTTCTAATGAACCAGAATAGTTTTACTTCTCATTCTGAATACTATGCCCATGGGACAACCACTCTCAATTCTTCTAGCTTTTCCCCCTGATATTTAACTTCATATTTCTAATAATAGCCAACAGTGCTTACCATGTAACAGTCACTGTTCCAAGTGCTATTAACTCATTTAATCTAAATAATATGCTTATTTCTTGACTGATAAATTTTAGAAATATTTTACCGTATTTTTGCCATAGTAGAGAAAAACTTAACTCTTTTTTTTCCTTCCACATATTTGTTTAAATAAAATCATTTTAATTTCTTCATTATCTACATGCAAATATTGTTCAATGATGGGCCAACTAGTGCATTACAACTGTGTTTCCTTCCTTTTCCTGCCCTTTATTTCTCTTGGAAATGAAAATAGCTTCATTTTTTTCCTATGTCTCTTTCTATAGTCTTATGATTAATTTTCCAAATGTTTCAATACTTCTACTATAAATAACACATTCTATGTATGGACTCAAGTAAAGCAGCTTTAATTTTTCTAGACAACTTCTCTCAGAAACTTTCCTCTCTTGCTCCAATGTGGACTTTTTTCTTTCTGACACAGGTGTCATTATATGATGTTTTTTGTCTCTCTTTTGGTTGGTTTTCTTTCTTTCTTTCTTTCTTCCTTTTTTTTTGTTGAATATTTTATTCTTTTTTTTAAGGTTTATTTTTTTATTTTGAGAGCAAGAGAGTGAGCAAGTGCAGAGGAGGGGCAGACAGAGAGGGAGACAGAGAATCCCAAGCAGGCTCTACGCTGCAGTGCAGAGCCCAATATGGGGCTCAAACTCACCAACCATGAGATCATGACCTGAGCCAAGATCAAGAGTCAGATACTTAACTGACTGAGTCACCCAGGCACCCCTCTCATTTTTCTTTGTTTTCTTTCTTTTTTATTTTTTTTTAACGTTTATTATCATTGAGAGGCAGAGCATGAGAGGGGCAGAGAGAGGGAGACACAGAATCTGAAGCAGGCTCCAGGATCCAGCTGTCAGCACAGAGCCTGACATGGGGCTTGAACTCACCAACTGAGAGATCATTACCTGAGCCAAAGTCAGATGCTTAACTGATTGAGCCACCCAGGCGCCCCTTTGTTTTTTTGATTTTATATGTTTTTCTTTCTTTCTTTCTTCTTTCTTTCTTTCTTTCTTTCTTTCTTCTTTTCTTTTTTTTTTCTTTTTCCTTTTTTGGATTAATTCTTTTTTTGTTGAAGTATGCTTTCTGATAACCTTCTAAAGCTGTCTGATAACTTTCTAAAGAATTATAATGTTTTAATTTTTGCACGTCTAAAATGGCTTTATTCTTCCTCCACATGAATGACAGACTGGGAATAGAATTCTAGATTGAAAGTCTTTGCCACTTAAAGTTTTAAGACATTGCTCCATTCTTCAAAAATGTAGTATTGCTGTTGATGAGTCTGATGTCAGTTGGGTCACTCTCTTTATAAGGAGCCTAGTTTTCTTCATCTAGAAGCTTTTGTGATCTGCTCATTAATCCTACATTCTACTCTATCCCAGGTAATCTGAGCATTCAGAGTAACATATTTGGCGTGAATATTTTTGTGTGGGAAGGGTGGTTGGTAATATCGGTATTGTTGATGTTGTTATTATATTAATTTCTCGGGCTGAGTTGAAATTGTATGTCAGTTGTTTAATCCTTTGCTAATATCATGGTGTTCAATTCTTTTAAATTTTTTGGACTTGTTTTATCACCTAGCATATGTGCTATCTTGGTGAATATATAATTGCATTTGAAAATAGATTGTTGTATGATGCATTGTATAAATAACAATTAGGTCATGTTGATAGTATTATTCAGACCCTCTATGTACATAGTGATTTTTTTTTTTTAGTTCTATTAATTGCTGAGAGAATTATGCTTAGTTTCCCACAATTGTAGTTGCATATTTCTCCCTCTGATTCTGTCATTTTTTGCTTCATGTATTTTTAAGCTCTGTTATTATGCACATATAAATTTATGATTATTATCTCTTTCTTATGGATTTACTCTTTATTCATTATAAAATGTCCAGTTTACCTTTGATATACTCTTTGCCTTGAAGCCTATTTTATCTGTTATTAATATAACCACTCCAGTCTTTCTATACCTACCATTTGTATTATATATCCTTTTTTCACCCATTTACTTTAAATCTATGTGTGCCATCATATTGAAGTTGTCTCTTATATAGTAAATATTATAGGATCTTGTATTTAAAAAAATCAATTCTGATCATTTCTGCATTTTCATTGAGTATTTTAATCCATTAACATTTAATGTAATTAGTGATAGAACTGGATTTAATTTGTCTCCTTTGAATTTTATTCCTCTCATTCCCTTTCATTCCTTTTTCTAAATTGTTTGAATATTTAATGTATCTATTGGCTTTTCAGTGATGTCACTTTGCATTATATTAATCTATGTCCCTAAACTATTTGCTTCTATTATCAGTCAGGGTCCAATCAAGAGATAGAAACCATACCAGTTCTTGAATAGAGAGTTTACTGTAAAAAAGTGTAACCTAGGTAACTGAAAGAGTACAAAGGGGACTATAAAATATCATGAAAGGAGGAAGCATTTATCACCCTTAGGGCTGAGAGAAGAAAGAGAATATACTGTAATTATTAAAATTTAGAAGCTTAAAGGTGGAATCCCATGGAGGTGAAAGTCAGACCTCCAAAGAGAAGGTGATATTTGGCTGATGTTGATGTCTCTGCATTAGAAAAAGGCTAGGATCCAGACTCTGAGGAGGAACGCATATTACTATTAATCTAGCAGACATTTTTGAGCACTTACTATATCTGCTATGACAGACTCTGATCATAAAAGGCTAATAAGAAACAAGAAGCATAAAGGAGAAGGGAAGATGGGCAGAACAAGCAGGTCCAAGAGAAGGAAACTTTCAAACGAAAGGGATGTGAAGATATCCTGCACCATAGGAAGGAGAACGGTTAAAGTTGTTATCTCTCAGCTCCAAGCCCACCCTTTTATCCTCCACTTTGTGATGCTGGGCTGGGACTCTGTAAACATCATTTTTGCTTTGCCAGTTGACTTCCTGTGAAGCATGTTAATAGGGAGTGCAAGAGGAAGGCAAAGGCTGGAGGAGGAAGAAAGGACTTGCTCCTTCCTGTCTACTACCTGTTGCTTCCTGTGGGCTTCCTGTCTGTTTGTGGTTCCCATGAGTGTCACCCCAGCCATATTTCTTCACTTCATCACTGGAAGTTCCTTCTGGTAGCGGCAGCTAAATCTATTTGAAGTGTTTCCAATTCATAGAACCAGCCTCTCTGCACCTCCCCCTGCTCCTCCCAAGACACCACTCTATGCCCGCTAGAGGATAAAAGGGTGGGCTTGTTGCTGAGAGACAACTTTAACTGGTTCTCCTTCCTATGCTTCAGGATATCTTCACATCCCTTTCATTTGAAAGATTCCTTCCCTTGGACCTGCTTGTTCTGCCTATCTTCCCTTCTCCTTGATGCTTCTTGTCTCTTATTAGCCTTTTATGATCAGAAAATACCACAGAGCCTGTCATAGCAGAGATAGTAAGTGCTCAAAAATGTCTGCTGGATTAATGGTAATACAAGAGAGTAAATGATAAATGCCAAGGGAATAGTGCTGACTGTAATTGCCATGGAGGCTCAGAGGAGGAGGGAGAGACTACCACGGACTTGAGTGGCCCCCAAAGCTTTATAGATGAGTTGGATCTTGACCTAAACAATGATAAGCTGGAAGGGTTTAAATATATGAAGAGAAGGATGAGGCATTCAAGATGGAAGGCACAGCATGAACAAAGACTTGGGAGTTAGCAATAAGCTAGACACTAGGCATGGGTAGAGCTGAGCTATTCCTTCAATAGTGTGAGGCTAGCTTATGAGAGAGGCCTTGTAACATCTGCCTAAACTGTGGAATCATAAAGGAGCAATTGGAACATTGTCATGTAAGAACTGAAAAGGAGGGGCGCCTGGGTGGCGCAGTCGGTTAAGCGTCCGACTTCAGCCAGGTCACGATCTCGCGGTCCATGAGTTCGAGCCCCGTGTCAGGCTCTGGGCTGATGGCTCGGAGCCTGGAGCCTGTTTCCGATTCTGTGTCTCCCTCTCTCTCTGCCCCTCCCCCGTTCATGCTCTGTCTCTCTCTGTCCCAAAAAAATAAATAAAAACGTTGGAAAAAAAAAAAAAAAAAAAAAAAAAAAAAAAAAAAAAGAACTGAAAAGGAGGCATGGGTGGAATTTTCAGCAGGAGAGGGTCATAATGTGTAGCAGAATGGTGCTGCTGTTAATAGGAATCAAGAAATCAGGAGAAGAAAGAAGTTTTAAAATTTTTTAATGGTTCTGGGATTTTGATCATGCTGCATTCAATTTGAGAGTCCACATTTAGAATCAGGGACATGCAGAACATGCCAGAGAATGAGTTGGGAGGGAGGGAAGGTCCGAGAGGTTGGTGGAACATGCAAATGGTATAGGAAATGGAGAGGAAAGAAATTTCAGGCCTTCGTGTGGTCGTCCTTGCCTCCACAGCAAGGGTGACAACTTCAGGAGGTAAGCAGTGCATGTTGGTTTCGTTTAGTTAGAGTCAGTATTTGAAATTATGGGTAGAGGAGCTGCCTGTCACTCGACACCCCTGCTGTGGTCAAGGAAGTGTCCTCCCCTGTTGAGGCCATCAAACTGTTGAGGCCCCTTCTCTTTTTATGGACCGCTTTTGCCACCCTCTGAAAAAGAAACTTTGTTTATGCCTTAAATTGTGGCAAAGCCTCTACCTGTTTACCCGGTTTTAAAATGATGAGAGTTATGACTTTTTTTCTGTTTTGTGCTTGAATTATGCTCTTTCTTCTACAAGGAAAATAATTTTACCAGCAAATATATATATATATATATATATATATACATATATATATATATATATATATATATATTTCTGACAAGTTCTAAAGGGGGAATTAGAATATATTGTTGAGAAAAGTAAACCCATTTGGTAACTAGACAGATGAACATGTTGAAAACACTCTAGTTTCCTGCCCCACCAGAGCCTTTGCTGCACACGTATGTGAGAGGGACTCTCTTTCCTGCTTTGTTTCTGAACTTCGCTGAAGCACTTCTGCTGTTTTTAGGAGTAGCTAAGCCTTCTTGACTGAAGCTTAGGAAAGCCAGCCTTTCTTCCCACAATGTGTAACTTCAGCGAACCCTTTGGGCTGCCAGGCACGTTGAAGATCCTGTGGGTACAACTCTGCGGAGACCAAGGGCAAGATAATCAGTCCAAGGAGACAGTTAATTTTAGTACAAAAGAGGTTAGATGTGATTTATTTCCAACACCAATGAACCAAAAGAGCTAACAATCATCAGAACAAAACACAGAACCATCAAATACTCCATGTAAAAATGGCTTGTGTCAGCTGGATAGGCGTCGTCAGTAGCAAGGGAGACAGAATTCAGGTGGCTCCGGAGTCGATGTGGAGGACATTTTCAGGTTGTCTTTATAGGAAAAGGGGTTTGAATCATCAAAGAGTTAGAGAAATGGATTTGGAGACAGGAAAGAGAATAGGAGAAGAAAAGGAGGCTAGAGAGGACAGGAGGGTTTTTATAGAGATATCATAGCTCATTCGTCATTTCGTTCATCATCATTATCTTCAGAAAGCATAATACTAGGACAGGATCCATGCAACTTATGCTGCCTCTTAATCATCCGTTTTCAGCTGCTGCAGTAGAATCCTCTCCATGGCTCAACTTGCTGTGGAGCAGAATTCAGTGTGCCCATCGCCAAGACCAGAAGTGCTCCCTCACCGTGTCTCACCTCCAGGATGGACCTTCGGCAGGTGCATTGTTCTCCACTTAAGCAACGTGCTCCCTTGCACTTGAGCTGGACACAAGGACTTGTCAAAGGCCATTGCTCCTTGTCCCATTGTTGATTTATTCAACCCTGAAAGGAAAAAAAAACTTAAACAGCCTCTTTTCCTGTTTCTGAGACTCCCGTTGCATCTGAATCCAAGGGCTTAGCAGAAGACCTATACAACCCGTGTTGACAGCAGGAGGAAGTCTCAGATGGGTATTCACCCAGTCCTAAATCCTTACTTTAGTGAGAGAAAAGCCTTAGACCCTTCCTGTTTTTCCTTCTAGATCATTATTTATCAGAATACTTTGGGTCCTGAATCCTGTCCCCGCTATTTAATTACCCTTTCTTGTCTGCAGTCACTGTATCATACATATACCTCTGTTATTGCCTTCACATGTAACACATTATACATCCTTTGTTTTTCCATGGACTAGGATAATGGCTTAATTATCTGGGAATCTCGTGTATCTAGATCAGCACTTGGTATTTATATTTTTTTTTAATTTTTTTAACGTTTATTTATTTATTTTTGAGACAGAGAGAGACACAGCATGAACGGGGGAGGGGCAGAGAGAGAGGGAAACATAGAACCGGAAGCAGGCTCCAGGCTCTGAGCCATCAGCCCAGAGCCCGATGCGGGGCTCGAACTCACGAACCGCGAGATCGTGACCTGAGCCGAAGTCGGACGCTTAACCGACTGAGCCACCCAGGCGCCCCTGGTATTTATATTTTGAGTAAGTGGATGAAAGAACAAAAGCCATTTATTTTGAGTGAATAGTAATTAAACGGACAATGCTGCCGTCTACATCTATCCCTGGCAAATAAGACGGGAAACATCCTGAGACTCTTATAGTTATGAAAGGAAAACGAAGAGTCTTTCATTGTAAAGAGGAGAAGACTCTGGGGATATTGATATTAGGGTACTGGAGCAGGATCCAGGGCTGGAGTGGATTTAGATCTGAGCCCTTGGGTGTCTGTGTAGTGCGTGTTTCAAAGCCAGGATTTATAGCTCACTTTCTTTCTACCTTCAGCCGTCCCTTCCCTTTTCTTAACTTTTTCTTATTGCTCTTACTGATAGAGACCACAAGTTACTACAACTGTTCTCCGTTCAAACAGGCAGTCCTGTTGTCAGACCAAGTATCCAATTGTAGGCTTCAGAAAACGTCTTCACCTCTCTAGCTTTTCTGTAAGTGTGTGAACTCAGATTGGGTGGGCTACGTACTAAAAGGGGAAAATGAGTTTTAAAATGTATCAGGTGTGTTTGCCAAATAGGAGAGCCGATAGCTACTTTTGACAGTGGTTAGGGAGAGACTGGGTTTTCCTAATCACCCCAAAGTCATCCCTTGTATCACTGTAACGTCTTTCTTGAGCACCTTAGAATCCTCTGGTTACCAATGATTGGGCATTTCAATCCTTACTAGAAGTGCTCATCCTTTATTGTGTTCCATTAAAGCCTCAGGCATACACCCTGCCTCCTTCTCTGACCTCTTTTTTTTTTTTTTTTTTTTTAGCTACCAAGCTGGGGAGCAAAGCTGGCACCACGTGGGGAGTTTCCATGTGCGAATGTCCACATCCTTCATTCACATCCTTCAAGGGTTTCTTTTAACATTTTCTGATTGTGTTTCTGAGTACATGGTGTCAACAGCTCTCAGAACTGTTAAGTTTTCTATTTATCCTCAGGCCAGGAAAAGGCACAGATCACTGCAGTGTAAAATTACCAGTGGTTTTGACAGTGACCTGGAAGAACTATGGAATGAAGAAATTTAGCCTTGAGAGCTGAGGTCCAGCCCCAGGCCCATCTTAACCGAGAAGTTCTGCTCAATTATACAGGTCAAGAGAAGTTCTGCTAGTCCTGAAAATATTGAACTCATCAAACTTAAGTTGCGTGTTGTTGACACGTCTTGATGAATGGCCAGTTTTGGACACCAAGAACCGTATTTACTCATTTATTTTCTCTCCCATTCCATTCCTATACAACCTTAATTTTGAAAAGTAATTCCATGAGGTTTGAAATTTTCACTTTATTTGTTTTGGAGGAGCTTTCCAAATCAGCACGAATTTTTCTGAAGGCTTAAAAAGATGAGTTGGAATGATGAAAGACTGCCATATTTGCTGAAAATAGAAAGAAGGGCGCTTCTTGCTTTGCAACTGCTCTTGCAAAGCCTGTAGAGAGCAAACGTCACAATGACTAAGAATTCAGGCCTTAGAGCTGGACCACCTGGCTTGAACCCTAGCTCTGCCACGTCCTGGCTATGAATCAGTGAGCAAGTTATCCTCTGTTTGCCTCAGTTTCATCATCAGGATGGCAGTAAAAATGCCTACTGCTATGACTGATGTGGGTTAAAAGGTATGAGGCACTTAGCACAGTGCTTGGCACATGAAAAGTTCTCAATGAATGCTGGCCAGTGTTTTAATTAGGTGCTAGCTTAAAATTGTTGCAGATGTCCTGTGAATGTAGAATCACAAAGTTAACTCTGCAAAGTATAGAAATACATACTGAAAAAAAGAGGATTGTGCAAATAAACATGCTAGAGCTCAAGATAGATGTGTTTAAATTAGGAAAAAAAATTCTTTTTTAAAAAATATTTATTTATTTTATTTTTGAGAGAGAGAGAGAGATGTGAGCAGGGGAGGGGCAGAGAGAGGGGGAGAGAGAATCCCAAGCAAGCTCTGCCGTGTCAGTGCAGAACCCGATGCAGAGCTTGAACCTAGGAACCGTGAGATCATGACTCGAGCCAACATCAAGAGTTGGACGCTTTAACCGACTGAGCCACCCAGGCACCTGAAAAAAAAAATCTTATGCGTTTCCTTAGTCTATGAAACCACCCCTTTGTCAGATCCCTTTACAAACAGACTTTTACATCAATTCTTAGTATTTACAAACCTTGGTGAGCAGTTACTTCTTTTTTTTTAATTTTTTAAAATGTCTATGTATTTTTGAGAGAGACAGAGAGAAAGTATGTGTGTGTGAGTGGGAGAGGGGCAGAGAAAGAGGGAGACACAGAATTCGAAGCAGGTTCCAGGTTCTGAGCTGTCAGCACAGAGCCTGACATGGGGCTTGAACTCATGAACTGTGAGATCATGACCTGAGCCGAAGTCAGACACTTAACTGACTGAGCCACTCAAGTACCCCTAGTAGTTACTACTTACATGTAGCCTATTAGTCTATTACCTTGCTTCCAAGGGCCATTTTAGCTTCTTGAGATATAACCTAGGCACTAGCCACTTGTTTCCTAGCTGCAGGAGATATGCATCAAGGTCTCCAGAGCTCACTAGCCTTCCTTAGGAGGATAGGAGTCCCAGAATCCCAAAGCGTCTTCTAAAATCCTTCTCACAAAATTCTTCCTTAAGTTCCACTTTCAGGGCCCTTTTACATCTTCAATGGGAATGACAGATTTCAAGGATTATGCAATTGGTTCTTCTGTATTTCTCCTTTTGGAAATTCTGCATATGGTCTAGCACTTTCTTTGGAATGCGGCATCAGTTGTATCTTGGTGCATCAGTCAAAACTTCTAATTTAACTTTCTGTTATTTATAAACCCATCTTTTGTACCTCATCATGGTACACTGGATACAGAATATTTATAACTCCCCAAGCCTCAATGTTGAACAAGTAGAGTTAGGGGTAAGTGAGGGAGGAAACTAACATGTATTGAATTCAAGTAATTTCCTCAAGAGTCACATAACTAAAAAATGGCAGAGCCAGAATTCCCCTCCAGATCTGTATGATCTAAAATCCAGGTTCATTTACTATATGATGAGGTATTTATGCAAAACATATCCAAGGAAATGCTTTGTTACATTCTTTCTTCCTTAAGCCCTCTTGATTATATTCATCATTCCCTTAAAATGTAGTCAAATAATTTTGATTTTTTTTGGTAAATCTAGGAACATGTCAGAAATTTAGGCATTTTCTTTCCTTCTCACCCAGGCTCTTTCTGAAGGAGGAATGGATAATCTCTACTTTATAGCCTTTGAGGACTTTAAAAAAACAAAAACAAAAACACTATAAAATTAGTGACTTTGGCATTTCCCCAAGAGGTGTGTTTATTTACTTGGCTATAAATATTTGAACTCCACACTCTAAATTCGATTTGTCAGATAAGAAAAAATCATGTTAATGTGCATTTATGATTTATTTCTTCCCTAATATCAATGTGAGTTTCAGAAAACAAAACATGCCTTCGCTTTCTAACCCTTTTTAAATAGATCTTTCTATAAAAAGGCCTTCAAACTACTTTTTGTCCATATTTAGACACATACCTATGATACTTTAGAATACAAAGGGAAAAAAGACATTCCTAAGAGAAACAGTACAGGAAAACACAGGTTACTTTTTGGGGAACACAAATCAGAATGGTTTTGACTTCTCACTAGCAACACTGGATGCTGGAAGACAATGGAACAATGTCTTTGAAATTCTGAGGGAAAATAATTTTGACCATTGAGTTCTATATCCAGCCAAACTACTAACCAAGTAGAGAAGAGAATGACATACCTAACATGTAAGCAATGATAGTTTAGACTTCTGAAGAAGGAAACTGAGAATGAGCTCCAGTAAAATGGAAAACACCATGAAGGAGGAAGGCATGAGATCCAGGAAAGAATAGCTCCCACCTAGAAGGGCAGGGAAGGAAGTCAGCAGGCGAGTGGGCAGCAGCTAAGGAGCAAGTTCTCCAGGTGGGAGCAGAAATTCAGAGGCAGCTGGGTGGATGTCTCAGGAAAGAAAGAAATCAGTCACAAGTGAAAATATTTATATAATTATGATCACATAAACCCTGCATTATAGATTATAGGTTATTAATTGTTATAATCAGCCCCTACACAAACTTATTTAAGACCTAATTATGATTGCATTATGAGAACATAAATGTTATCAATTTTGACAATGGATATGTATAAGTAGAGTTAACAGATACAGGGATGTGGAATGGGAGGAGGTGTGGAGGAAGAGGGAAAGACAGAGCCAACAATATCCTTATCAAACACATATGAAGTTTGTAGACATTGGGTATATTGGCAAATAAGATAGAAGTAGACATTGGGTATATTATTTGACACTACAAATGTAACCAATCTGAGAACCTTAAAGCTATAAGTATTAGCAGGTGGGAAGAGATAAAGAGGGAGGGGAAAATGTAAAGGAATTACACATTCATTGCAAGGAGTAGTTATTATTTAAAATTTATACAAAGAAAAATAAAGATATAACCCCAGTAGAATTTTAAAAATACGCACTAGCATATTGTAAACAAATAGATAAACAAACATAAATTACTAGATATGATTATGTGTGGGGAGAGGGGCTAGGCATTGAGAATGAAAAGAGTAAGATTGTGGCTTTTTATTATAAGACCTATGACATTATTTATTTTATCATGTACATGTAGTACATTGAATATACATATGTTTTAAACAACTCTCATGAAACCATTTTAGTCAGTTGGCTATTTGAACATTCCAGTCTGTCCTGGTGATTGTGGCGGGATGGATTGTAATCAGAGAAAATTGGTTTTCCCCCATGTATATGCAGATGGGAAGAAAGGTGTTGTGGGGGAGTAGCTATTGGAAAGACCATCTCAGCCAGGAATCACAATGGACTGCATTTTCCAGGAAGGTGTTCTACAGACTATGGATATACTATTGGACAGACCAATTAATATAAGCACAGAAGTCCAAAAAGGCAAAATCTGGAGCAGCAAGTGATTAAGATGGGGACAGGCTGAGTAAACCAGGGACAGCTTAGAAGATTGCCTGATACTATCATTGTGATGAGCAGGAGATAGAAGCCCCAAATATTTACCAGTTAGCTCCACCTTAAATGCTACTGAATGTGGGTCAGGCTAGACAGGCGCTCTGTGGGTTAATCTTCATTTGAATCTAGGCAATGGGGAATGGAAACTCATGTTTCTCTACCCAGCTATAAACTTTTGCTTCTCATGCACAATTTCCATTCTGCCTTCCCACTTTGCGTACCACTGTTTTTACCAATTGCTCTTGTAATTGACTTTCGCTACTGGAAGAAACTCCTAGAATGTTGGAATTTCTCGATTACATGTTTTACCCCAAAGAATGTGTCACTCCGTGCTAAAGCAATGGTCTTGGGAGAGACAGCCAACTTGCATCTGATGACAACATTGCAGTAGAGGTCACAATATGCTGACTTCAGAGTAAGCACAAGACTCTGACTGAGATCCTGGAAGGACAGCCTAGAGCAGATGGGATGGGCAAGCAGGGTATTCGCCTCAGAGCTCTGAGAAGACTACTGGCTGCAAAATACTAACCTTTGTTCCTTCCTGCTGCTTGTAAGTGGGGGGGGGGGGGGGGGATGGATCTCGCTCATAACTGGATTTCTAAGTCTGATAGCCTAAAGCAAGCTTTGGTCTGATGACTTTTATGGACATTTGTGTTTACTTGGTGAAAGTGGAAGTAGCATAAGAATTGTAGGAATTTAAGGGTGTTAGCAGTTGTTAATTTTTTTTTTTTTTTTTTTTTTTACAGACTGCATTTGCAAGAGTTTAATATTTAGGGGTGGCTAGGACACTCAGACAGCCTCGAATGCTTTCTGGTATGTTGAGACTGACAGTTTTCAAATGAGCTCAGAGTTCCTGAATTCCTTGAAGCCATTGTGAGACCCTTCCTAGAAAGAATACTCGGCCCCTGTAGATGTATTTACGAGGCCTCTCCATCATTTGCAAGGTTGGTTCTAACACAGCATCAGGAAATGGAATTCTGGGGCACAGAAGTAATACAGAAAGACATCAATGGATTCCAGAGTCACCTATTCAGACTAATCAAACAGGAAGTCAGTTCTATGGTCTATTTAGTTTAGCAATGAGAGGAACAATATTTCTCCAATCCATCAAGTTCCTGGTTCTCAGACAAATGCCATCAAGTCCTTGGTAGGACATGCCCAGGACTAAGAAGTTGCAATTCTCCAGCAGCAGAAAAAGGTTCCTGACAAAGGGTCTTGTCCGTCACCACCCCCTGGGCGCTTTGGGGATTCTTAGTTTTCAGGGCCTTGGAAACCATTTCATTCTGGGTCAGCATTTTCCTTAATACTAGTTAGTTCTCTTTCACTGTGATGGAGTGGAAGTTGAAGGAAAGGTTGGGATTCACTCCCAAGGATCACTGTGGTCTGAGCTTTACAGGGCTCCACCCTCAGCTCCCCTCACGAGTTGTTGCTGTGGTCGTCCTCCTCATTACCTTTGTGGGTGGCTCATCCGCAGAAATCCTTCCATGCCCTTCGGTAGATTGGCACCAAGCAAGATGGAGGTTTTCAAGCTCTCCAGCGGCAGAGACCCGGGCTGTCGCTGGGGAAGCTGCACCTGGACTGGACCCATTTGTACTGATGGCACTGGGTCCTGCACTGTCTGTGCAGCCCTAAAAATAGCTCTCAATTAACATTGCATTTCAAGAATTGGAAAATTTCCCAGAAGTCCATTCTTTTTTCCTTTTCTATTTCATTACATTTTGCAGTAATAATACACAAGCCTGCAGAAAACATGACGGGTAATGAAAAAATGTAATTAATATAAGCAGTGTAAAGCATGTTTTTTTTTTCTCTGTTGTCCTTGCAGAAAATTGCTGCTTTAAACCAAGCAGGATGTGAAAATGCATAAAACCCCCCTTTAATCTGCTGTGGTTTGTAAATATCTTATGCAAAAGAGTTTAAGTCAACTGTCAGATTTTTTTTTTTTTTTAACATTGTCACATATTCTTGTAAAAATTTGCTTTCCCTGCAGGACAAATTGAGTGATTGGGATAACGATTTTTGAGGGGAAAGGAATGGAGGCGATGGCGAGGATTCTCAACAATAAAACCTAAAAACAGGAAGAACCTGCTTTTTTAGACCCTCTGTCCTTTGCATTCCTCTGAAGAGCGTTAAGTGCTCTGCGAGTGGTACACTCAATTTTGGTACAGTACTTGGGAAAAGGAAACTATTGCTACTATTTCACCCCAATATACCCCATCCCATTAATCGAAATAAAGTGATAAAGAGGCCAAAAGGCTGTGGTATATGCTGGCATTCCTCAGACCATTTCAGTTCACTTATCTGTACCACTAGCAGCATGGAGAGGTGTGTGACTGGAAGGTCACAGTGGCATTTCTAAACTGAAATACAAAACACGATTCCCAAAACCTCTTCGGAGGCCAGACGGGAAAGTGCTTGTGGTTTGTTTTCGTTTGTTCTTTCCTTTTTTTTTTTTTTTCCTTTTTTTAAACTGTAGCCGACATACATTATTGGTTATTGTTTATATCTATGTTGATCTGGGTTCTAAAAGTTTCCCCAGGGCCCTGGTGTGTGTGAACTTCTACATTGCGCTTGGGAACTGCCAGCCTTGTCCCCTCTGCTCTCCTGGGATCCCTGGTGAAGGTGGGTTCCCCCAGCTGAGAAGCGCTGCCTCTCTCCTGTGGCATTCTGGGCAGCCATTTGGAGTCCCAGATGTAGGAAATGAAATAATCCACGCTCGCACAGTCACAGAGTGCCCATCTGGCACCTAGGAACCTTGTGCCATAGAAGCGCACAGGCGTGAGCTCACTTTTGTTATGGCATTTCATAAACAGAGCTGCAGCCAGCTAGAAAAGAAGGACTTTGGGATGATAACAATCATTTTCCACTCCCTCCCTTTCACCCTGAGCCTCTCAAAACACACACACACACACACACACACACACACATGCACACACATGCACATACACGCACACACACTTGCGGGCACATACACAGCTTTAACCTGTTTTTAAACATAGGGGCCAGGTAGAAAAAAAGAGGGGCGATTCATCCTTCAAAAGGTAGCCCTGTTTTCCAGAAGGTCTGAAGGAGAAATTTCCATTAACAGCTAAGTCCCTCCCTACCACCTCTCTGTCCACATTATTGTTTTTATGCCCTCCATTCTAGGGCTCAGAGGCGATGGTGTAAAATGTGACCGGTCAACTCTTAGCTAACTCACTTCTTGTACATCACCCTAAAAATAAGAAAAAGCAGCAGTGGGAGGGATTTCATAAATCATACAACTACTGCACTGCTTTCTAGTCCTGAAACCAAATTCACAGGAGAGTCTAATAAATGACCTCAACATTTTTTCTTTAGTTTCCTTTTAAGTGTTTGTGCCAAAGCAGGAGCAACAGAAGCCAGGCAAAGGAGGTGTTGGCTAGGGAGCACCTTGGGCCAAGTGTGTATGTGTGTGTGTGTGAATGAGGAACGGGGTCTGTCCTCACAAATGCTTGCTGCTGACATTCAACCCCAAGTTATAATTAAAGAGCAAGGCCGATGTGTAAACCAAGCCTGCTGGGACCAAGTGTAATCGCTACTCCAGCTCCTTGTTTAATGTGTGGTTCTAACTCTATATTATCTCTTAAAAACACAGGGCACCTGAGTGGCTCAGTCGGTTAAGCGTCCGACTTCGGCTCAGGTCATGATCTTACGGTTCATGGGTTCGAGCCCGCGTCGGGCTCTGTGCTCACAGCTCAGAGCCAGGAGCCTGCTTTGGATTCTGTGTCTCCCTCTCTCTCTGCTCCTCCCCCACTCACGCTCTGTCTCCCTCTGTCTCTCAAAACTAAATAAATGTTAAATAAATAAATAAAATAAAAACACAGATTCCTAAGAGACACAGCGCCCGATGACAACAGCGACATTCCTAATGGAGCCCGTAACTGAGGACATGGTAAAGAAGTTTGGCGTCCAGGATGGGGTTTAGGTGAAAGACCAGTTAAGTCATGTGCTGATTTATATCACCCTAGCATGAAAATGAGGGGGAAAAAATCACCTTAGACATTTCACTTGATGTTGTTCCGAACTTTAATAGAAGACATCAGGTTGCGTTACGCTTCCCAAATATCACATTCGGTTCTCTGCAGTTCCCACCTCCCAAGGAGACATTTCAAGCAGCTAGATTTTTTGGCCCCAGAGAGAAGAACAATCACTAAGACACAGGCAGAGCCCATCCCAGGCCCCTGATGACCAAACAGCACGCGGGAGAAATGAGGTGGCTGAAGGAGGTCCCAGTGGATCCTGGGGTAGTGAAGGTTAGGGAGGAAAAAACAAATGGGTCGCTCCTTGGGGTGGGGGGAACTCCGTTCGCTCCTCTCCGGCACTGCTCGTGTCTTCTCAGAGAATGGGATCTGCTTGTTTGCGAATCCAAAGCACCAAGTGGGTAACACAATGCGATGTTTGTAAATATGATAAACCATTACAATATTACAGCTTTTCATTTGGAAAGCCATTTAGGCAAGAAATGATTACTGACCCATGATATGTAAATGACGGAAATGCAGACATTAGTATTTGGGTCAACTCGTGTATTTTTCAACCATGAAATGAAAATCTCAGCGTTCACATTCCAATTCATACATGAAAGCATCACGGTGCTATTAGTTGACTATTGTGTTAATTTATTATTGTCTTAGTTAATGTTTTCAGAGCCACTCCAAAGTTCTAGCTCTACTTGCAATGCACTGATGTTGCAACTGATAGAGGGGAACGTGTTCCTCTGAGCAGGCTGGTTTCCTGAGGGAATTCTTCAGATGAGGAGAAAGGAAGCGAGGCAGAAGGAGACACCAGAGACCTTCTCCCCAAATATTTCAAATATGGGATGAATCTATGGTATTAGGAGAAATGGCAGAGGATGGGAAGGAAGGAAAGGGTGACATGGTAGACAAGAAATGGAAGTGTTAGAGATGCGTCCAAATGCTGCATGCAGAGGGATAGATTTACCGCCCACCCTTAAATTCAGTGGTTTAAAGAGCAAAGTCAGTATAGGGTGAAATAAGGAAATGCTGATGGTTTTGCCTTTTAAGCTAATTCATTGGTTGGAGGGAACTCTCAGTATTTCCACCATGCAACTAAATCTCCTCTTCCTGTAACCCCGTGCATCATAGCCCCGAGACTGGGTAGCGCTGAGGTCTTTGGCTCCCTTCAACCTTAGCCCTTGGATCTGGGGTGTGGCAACACTATAAAGACAGGCATTTAGTCAAATCCTTGCAGGTCAGAAGAGATGTTCTGCCTGAGAGGGGATGTGAGTGCAGGATAATTTTGAATAGTTGGGCTCCACCAATAGTTCTCAATGGGGATAATACTGCCCCCTACAGAGTGCTTTGCAGTTCCCGGCAGCATTTTTCGGAGGTCACAAAACAAGGTGGGAGCCAGCGACGTGAGACCTCTGCTGTTCTCAGGACAGTCCCCACTCATTGAAAAATCATGCAGCATCCCACATGGCCTTTGAATGTCCCGCCAGGCATTCATGTAGGTAAACCTGCTTATAATTATGTATGCCTAAAACCTAGCTACAATTTACATATTTTGCTGCCCAGTTTAATACGTGCTAAATTTTCCATGAATTTACAACTACCATGTATATTAAGGGAAGATTATATTTTGTTTTGTTCAAAACTTTGCCAAGAATTGGACACGGAGAAAAATCACGTCGCTAGCAGCAATGCTGCTCTATTTGAGTGGCATTTGTGGCTGTCATTCCACACATCAGTGCAAGCATTTGATTACTTTTTCATGCTTTCCATATGTACATGTTTAAATACACATTATTTTATTATGAATTGCTTTCCTTTTGTTTCTTCTTTATATTATATTAGGGAATTATATTGATTCAAAATGTGTGTCTAGGGAATACACTGTATTTAAAACATATATGTTCTATGAATTTTACTTTAGGATGGTAAAGGGGTGAGTTATAAAATACTTGTTATAGAAAGAGGTGTCAGTAAGTGCACTCTGTAATCCCCATCACCTATTTAGAGAGTACACTAATCACGATGAGCACCGAGTAATGTATAGGATTGTTGAGTCACTATATTGCACACTTGAAACTAACATAACACAATATGTTAACTACACTGGAATTAAAATAAAAAACGGAATAAAAAAAAGAGATGCTGAGTTTGATGGGTGAGAACCGTGGCGTTTCAAACACAAGAAACTTAGATATGACATGTTATGAGAGACCATCTTTAATTATTTTCTTTATATTTAAATATAAATATATAAAAGTAAATATAAATATGGGACACCTGGGTGGCTCAGTCGGTTAAGTGTCTGACTTTGGCTCAGATCATGATATCATGCGGTTCATGAGTTCGAGCCCCATGTCAGGCTGTGCTGACAGCTCAGAGCCTGGAACCTGCTTCGGATTCTGTCTCCCTCTCTCTCTGCCCCTCCCACACTCATGCTCTGTTCTCTCTTGTCTTTCAAAAAATAAATAAACATTTAAAAAATTAAAAAATGAAAATACAGATATTTATATCGGTATATAACATAAATATGTAAGTATATTTATATAAAATATATGTAATTATTTTATTTATATTTAGACATTTATATTTTTAAATTTATATTTTATTTATTTATATCAATCAGTGGATCTTTACTGAGTTCCTGTGCTAAGCCTGCAGTGCTTAAAGCACCGTATCTGCATGTGGCAGATGAAAAAGAAGCATCACAGACTCTTTTCTAAATCTTGTAGCTCAGATCTTATTCTAATTGGGCCTGCTGACTTACCACAGGCTGAGGTAGGCCAGAAGAGAATGGAGAAAGTGTAATATCCTGGAAATTGCAGTACTGGCAAATAATTGTAAATATAGTCTAAAATGAATGGTCCAACAGTGGGAGCCCGAGAGCTGATTCCTGGAAGTTCCAGCAGGCAGGAGTAGGTACAGATCATGCGGCCCCGAGCACCAGGCTGGGGATGAGAGATGGGACTCCTCCCGCTCCTCTCTTCCAGGTAAGAGCAAGGCGCCACTTCAAATGACCACAACTGGGGCCCAGAAACAAAAGAACAACGTTGAAAGCCAGTACCCAAGACACGGGTAAAGGTGGGACCTAGAGTTCGAGGTAGCAGGCTGGCACTCAGGTCAGGGGCTGAAGTCCAGGGCAGAGAAGCCGTGAGAGGTCTCTATGTTGAGTCATAGATGCGGGGGTTAGAGCAGCTTAATATGTTTTGCTGCAAGTGTGGATGGATTTGTCTGCTATGTTTTGAGCAGGAAACCAGATGTGGAGGCTGGGAGCCATCCTGGACCTAACACTTAGTTTTATCATCTAATTGGAAGAACCAAAGTACAAACACATAGCAAGTGAGTCAACCAGACGGTTGTTAACAAAGAGTATGGGCGACAGTTCAAGAGTGTCTGAAGACCCTGCATTACCTCCCTTGGATCAGGAGGACTTAAGACTCCAGGACATGTGGACTTCATTCATTTATTTCCTCATTCATTAGGAAAGCCCTGCTATACCATAGGTGTTAAGAATAAAGAGGTGAATGAGAGAGGCACTCACCTTGGTGACACGGGTGATGGGCTAACCTGGGTTTCAGAGAGGTGAGCAGGCTAGAACTTCTCCCAGGATTTAAGGGAGTTCGTAAGGCCAGTGGGGCACATCGGGGACCTGCTATTAAGAAGGTACTCTTCTTGCTACCTGAGCTGCTGCTAATCCTAGCATTAATCGTTCCTTGCCTATGTTCTGCCTCCTTTAAGACTTAATGCTAAAGGAAACGAAAACTATCAGTAACATAAACTCTTAGAGTTAAGGTTTGGCAACCTTCTTCTGTAAAGATCCAGACAATAAATATTCGCAGGCTTTGCAGGGGTATCATGAAGTACAATTCTTGCGATTTTTTTTCAGCCCTCTAAAAATGTAAAGCCCGTTTTTAGCTCAGAGGCTAGATCTGGGCTGCAGGCTATAGTTTTCTGACCACAGGTCTACACAGTTCCTTTTGTTTAGAGACCGATAGCATTGGTGGATGATGATAAGTAATATTTATTATAAGTAATATTTGTAGAACACTAAACATTGCCTGTTGTTATATATATATTATCCCACTTGGCCCTCAAAACAATTGAACTGGAGTAGGTAAGCCAAGTACTATCATCAGTCTTCATTCCATCCATACGTCTACTGAAGCTCAGGAATGTTCAGTCATTGCATTAAGGCATGGAGCCACAAACACCAGAGGGACATTAGGTCTCTGTCTTTTGATTCCAAAGCTTGTTCTTGACCTGCAGCTACTTTGAACCGGCCGCATGCAACCAAATTATTCACAGCTTTCGCAGGTCACTCTAGTGTGGGGTCTGAATGTGTTTTGAAACGAAAGGCTTATATTTAAAAGGCAAACAAGCAAACATTGGATGTGGTCTGAACTACATCAGTGCTTAGGAGAGGAGGATTGAGTAGAGTGTTCTATGTCCAGCCATTGCTCTAAGTGCGGGGGCCACACCACTAAATTCCACAGACAAAATCCCTGCTCTAATGAGTAGGTTACATTCTAGTGAAAATCATTCCAAAGATAATGACACAATAGTAGGAAGAGTAGCAACTACCTAAGTGCCGTGCGCTGTGTTTGGAGTTACAAATGTCTTAGCACTAATCTTCAAAATGGTGCCGTGCAGCGGTTCTTAGTTTCTCCATTGTGTAAGTACCTTAGTAACGATAGCGAACAGAGGGAACTTACTCTATGCTAGGAAAGAAATCTCCCAGAGGAGATACGATAGCAGGTAGGTGGCCAAGGGGGATTTGAACTTGGGTCTATATACCCTAGACTCTAAGGCCTTCCATTTTGTGCTGAAGCAAATCCCCAGGCCATGGCCATTGCACTATACCAACACACCTCTACTGTTCAATGCCTGGTGGATTTATATCAGATTCCCTCATCTTCGTGTTCTGTCATTTATGAGCCAAGGCAGCCAGAGATACTTATTCATTAGTGCTTTACACTTGATGACTGCTGAGATGGCACTTCCGGTGTCACACAATGCTATTTTCTAAAGCTTATAGCTCTGAAGTAATTGCCTCACGCGGTACGGTTTCATCAGTGCTCAAATGCCGCTGCTGGCATGCATTTGGGCGATTTTGAGGCATGGGCATCTGCCTCAAGGTTTCAGGGGGCACTGGGCTTACTTTAAAAACACTCAAAGAAGAAAAAGTAGATGGGGGCGATGCCGTGGTTGGAATTCCTCCCGTCCTCTGGCACATTGACTCTATGTTTACTTGCTGTATTCAAAGGAAGGCTCTCTGAAAGTATCATGTACATCATTATTTAATCTGCATGATTATAGCAAAATTTCAGGCTCAGAATCAAATGACCTTTCTTTAGTTCTTCAGGCTGTTGTGGCACAGGTGCACAGGGAAGTTTTGTAGCACCTTTTTTTTTGAGTCATTGGGAAATTTCAGAACCTTAAGCACTGGGGTGGGGGGTACTCTAGGGGGCTTAATTGTAGAGTTTCCAAGTTTTCTTTGATTGAGACTTTGGCAGAAAGGAGATTTTTTTTTTTTTTTTGCATTGAAAAGGAATACTGAATAACGTGTAAATGGTTTTTCCTTATAAATACGTTTATCTGAAGAACTTCATTATTGCATAAATTACTTTTTCAAAATTAATTTCTATTTTTCTTAAAAAAAGATGAAATCCCTGTTTTCAATGTGCCATTAGGAAAGCTCAGTGATCACATATAATAACAATGTATTAAAAGCCATACAGAAAAGAACCCATTTTTAAAAACCCATAACTCAACAGACTAAAAAAGTGACAGACTAGCCATTCATGCAAATTAGCTAACTCACATTTATCAGAGAAAATATTTCATAGCATTAACAACACTGTCATTTAAGAAAAATTAAATGGGTCCCAGAACCACACATTTATTTTTACTGCATTCATTATTCATTCACTTGTTTCTTTCCTCCCTTTTTTTTTTTTTTTTTTGAATTGTAAGTTTTGAATTCAAAGTTCAGTAGAGGGAGACGCAGATGATTTTCCCATTTTAGTGACCCCGTGGTTAGCAGCAATAAAGCAACAGGAACAAATCTGGCTTGAAATGTGTCCAAACCCACATCTCCCAGTGTGCACAAAAGGCAAAAAAGTAAGATGTGCAGCGGATATTAACATGAGTAATCTTGGAAATCTAAATATTAAACATATGTCAAAGATTATCAAATGCACATCCACATGTCTTATAGAGATGTCTTTCATCCGAGGGGCTCCAGCCTATTTCAATGTATACAGGCAGGTTCTCTGGTCCCGAAGGCCTCATCAAAGCTTGGCACACCCCGTGACGACAGCACAGTGTTTCAGATGGGTGCTTGTGAAGTCATAACTCCTTAGTTCCACACCTTCCCGAGAGACAAGTTTATTAATCTCTGCTCCCACCTGGAGATAATGCTATTTAAATCCAAGTTGATTAACTCATTTGCCCAGTAAGTGCACAGTTTGGGAAATTTCCTGGGGTCTTTGATTTGTCTTCCGATGCCAAAGTCACTGGAAGCCATATTCAACTCCATCTACTGGCCTCTTATCATGGCAACCCAGAGAAGAATGTTCCAGATGGGACACTGAGAAGTAGTATGATTGTCTTATCTCCTGGGCACTGTGTGAAGGCTGTGACTTAATTCCTCCTGTCCATTAATAATATGTGCTTTTAATACTTGGCATCTTCTTCTCTCCAAACCCTATTCTGTGGGGTAACTGAAGTTACATTGTGGAAATACTTAAGGGTGTAATGTTATAATAGGGAGCCAGCCTAATTTTTTTTCTGTGTGTATTTTGGCTGTTGAAGAATATTATTTTATGAAATCTCTTGGTGCAGCATGACCTTACTTTTTCTGAGGCTGTTTTGTCATCTGTAAATTAAGAAAGAAAAGCTAAGTCTCAGTATTTCACAATGAGATCATGTTTATGAGAAGACTTTGTAAACTCTCGAGCTTTATACACATGTAGAATATCATTATTACCATAAAGGCGCATCTACCAGAAAGGGGCCCCCCGAGTGATGACTGGTGCACTGAAATCCAATTTCGTTTCCACATCCATTCCTCCTTGGCAAATGTCATAGCTTTGTATGATGTGCAGAGTCTTCGTGATTAAGCTCACTGTGCCGCCCTGTGCGTAGCACAGTAGGCAGGCTGAGTGATCAGAGACTAAATCCTTACCTTTGTGCTACGACCCTGTCTGGGAGGCTGGCACCTGTAGGTGCTCAGCAAACGTGTTGGGAATTGAACTGAATTGGGCCAAGGGTACAAGGACTTGGCGTGAAGGAGGCAAGTGAATGTAAGATAAACTGCCAGTTTGGTTGAACCTCTCCAGGGAGGTGGTGTGACAGGCACACTGAGAGACAGGTTGCCTGAGAACGAGAGGAACCAGCCATTCTCCACCGGGGGAAGAGAGTGCCCAGAGCAATGAGTCAGGGTACGTCGCCCTCTGGCTGCCCCTCTCTCCTCCTTCTTGATGCCTTTTCACCTTCTCCCCCATCTCTTACCACCCAGAGAAAGAGTTGCAGCTTAGCCTTTTCGGGTCTGTTGCTTACAGGCTTTTTTCTCATTCTGTGAGGTAGACAAAGCTTAGAATCTGTTGGGAATAGCATGGATTCTCCAGCTCTGTTCTTTAGGGAAT
Source organism: Lynx canadensis (assembly GCF_007474595.2). Classification (NCBI taxonomy): domain Eukaryota; kingdom Metazoa; phylum Chordata; class Mammalia; order Carnivora; family Felidae; genus Lynx; species Lynx canadensis. The sequence continues at coordinate 73,445,838 of NC_044310.1, forward strand.
TTGCAGGAGCTGGAAAAGACAATCTGCAATTTTTGCCACTCGGTGGGAGTTTGTGGGGGAGGGGAGTGGCATTTTAGGGAAAGATCTGAAATATATCCACACACACTTTTGGGCGGAAGATTTGCTTCCTGAATTTGTCCTTAAACCAAAGTGTTTGCTCATTAAAGCAAATCATCATTTATGATAAGAATAATTATCCTCTTAATGTCTCTTTTGACCTTGTGTAGTCTCCTTGACCACATTTTGAGACCTAAAGCAAAGTATATTCTCAAATTTACTTGCTTTTGTCAATGTGTTCCCAAATAATATGACTTGATTCTTCTCAAACACGTTTGATACCCACCCCCACCCCTCACCTTTGGAACAGAAATTATTATTATCAGCTTAAAGAATTTCAAAACTGAACACACTCTTTCCCGGTCAAGAACAAAGGGTTAAATGAGAGGCGTGGCTTAGTTGCTATTGTCTGAGTTATGGAAGGTTTTGTTACACTCAGCCTGCTCTCCTCTCTTCCTGGCGACGTATCTGTCTTCCATCTGTATCTTTATCCTTAACCTATATCTTATAAGCTGAATCTGCAAGACCATCAGTCCCTCAGAGCATCCCCTACCCTGGGTAGAGATGCAAGTGAATCTGGGGCTGCAGCCGCCGCCTGAGCCATTCATTTCCCACTGGATTCAGGGAACCGTGCTCTGAAAGAAAAGCATAAATGCAAAAATCACATTTTGGCTGCTCTGTAATAATTTTTTTTCATCCTTTTTCCCAGCCATTTCCGCACCTCCCCCCCCCCCACCCCCATACATAGAAAGCTTTGCTTGTGGTTCTAAGCTGTAAGGCATTGAAGAAAGGAGCGAAGACTTGGGGAAGATCTAGATTGGGGATCATTGAGATGGAACATTATTCTTTAGCTGATTCAGGTGAACCTATCAAAAACTAATGGAAGTTGCTGAGTGTGATGGCAGATCGGCACTCAGACACTTGTGTGCTTTCTCACCTCTATTTTAGAGCAAAATATTAGATGAAAAAATTTTTTAAATGTGTCTAGAATGAAACTCTAGTGACTTACATGTTCACATTTTCAGAGAACGGAGTATGTTTAAATGAAAATATTTATAAAATATTGATTTAATGTGTCACACTCAACTTCTAACTGATCAAACGCTTACAGTCTGTTTATACTGAGTAACTCCTTAATGAAAGCGATTCGCTTGTCGTTTGCCTACATGTGTACATATATTTACTGGAATCAGCCAAAATAGTAAATTGCAGCTAATTGGAAAGTCAACATGTTCATTGCTATTTAGTTTATTAAAAAATATGTTTGATTCCTCAGAGACACCATATGAAGAATATTATGGCCAGCTACAGGCATACATATTTTTGCACGGGGCTGGATTCCTATAATCCAAGTATTTCAAAACCGTTATTCAGAACCAAAGAGCAGCTAGCTGTAGTTGGATTCATTTTTCAGAATCTTAGACATTGGTAAAGATATTAGAGATCATCGAGTCCAGTGTTTTTCAGACTGATGGTAATAATTCCTGGTTCTTATTCCAGACCTACTGAATTTGAGCCTCCAGGGGTGGGGCCTCAGAAACTTTCTTTAACCAATGTACTATTTTTTTATCATCAGGAAAGTTTGCAACAGAACCAGTCTACTGGTTCTCAGTCCTGGTTATGTGTCAGAACTGTCTGTAAAGGTTGCTGAAAATGCAGACGTCTGGGTGGTGGGAACCATGTTCTTAGATTCGAATTCCATTTTATACATCTACATTCCTAACAAGCTTCACGGGCAGTACCAAAGCAGGTTTGTGAACCAGTGATCTAGTCTGACCTCCTAGATGTTAGGAATCGATTCCAAAACATTCTGCTTAAACATTCAGACGCAAAAGCCAGCCTTTTCCTTGTTGGAGGGCTCATAATTTTAGATAGTTCTTGCATTGATTGGGCCAAATTATGACTTCCTGTGACCTGTACCCACTGACCTCAATCTGTCCTCCAGAGCAACAGAAAAATGATTTCAAATGTGTAACTGATAGATGGTGTTCAGTAAATGTCAGGTCTTTTCCCCTGTCCCCATGTAACTGTCCTCCAAGTATGACAGATCCCATATTTGACCTGTTCCTTCACAAATGATGACAGTGCAAACCATCTCTTTTTCTCACAAAAGACTTCACTTTTAGGAGCACCTTTTGTGGTTTCCATATTCTTAGAATCTTCATTACCTGCATTCAGACATGCTGTAGCATCTTTAGTAAAACTAATCTATTCCACAAATATTATTATTGAGCACCTACTACATATGTCAAACTAGAAGACCACACAGTGACCAGAATTAAACTCAGGACGCCAGCTGGACTCTATGTGAACCTTGTGGAGATACGGTTCTGATCCCATTGTTTCAGTAATGCAGTCCGTGACTCTATAACTATTTTGAAAGCCACTTCATGCTGTTAATTTACTCTATGTTAGAATTTAACTAAGACCTTTATTATTATTATTATTAGCACCATTACTATTATAAGCATTATAAAAGATAACTTTTGGAGAATGATATATAGGGTACAAAATCTTTTGTATTCTTACATTTTTTTAATGTTTATTTTCAGAGAGAAAGAGACAGAGAGTTGCGTGGGGGAGGGGCAGAGAGAGAGGGAGACAGAATCTGAAGCAGGCTCCAGGCTCTGAGCTGTCAGCACAGAACCCAAAGTGGGTCTTGAACTCAGGATCGGCGAGATCATGACCTGAGCCGAAGTGAGATGCTGAACCCACTGAGCCACCCAGGTGCCCCCAAAATCTTTTATATTCTTAAATTCTCACAGCAGCTCTGTGAACTTGTATTATTATTTCTAATTTATGGATGGAAAAACTGAGGCTCAGAGAAGTTTAGGCTATTGAAATTGCATATGTAACATTTAGTCAAGCCAGGACTTGAAGTTAGACTTCCTGACTCCACCCACGTCTGAAACACTTTCTATTGTTTCACAATGCCATAACAAGAGAGGACTTACCTGCCTCTAATTTAGCAAGTGGAACAAAGGGCAGGACATTACTTTTTCCTCTTTAGTTATATGTGACTGCCTTTGCCCTTTTATTAGAGCCTCTCGATTGAGATTGATTGATTGATTGATGGATGGATTGATAAGCCCTTGATTGATTTATCAGTATATTGGGTGTCTTTGTCTTCAATTAGTGTCATCCACAAATCTACTGAGCAAGTCTCTGTGTCCTGATCTAAGTTATTAAAAATTCTGAACAGGACACAGCCTAAGAGAGAATCCACTGACATAGTCCTGGGATTCCTTTACCTCGGTTAGATTAAAATAGTCATTGACACGTTGGTGTTGATTTTTCAACCAGCTAGAATGTGTCATCCTTCTGCTCACATGTCCCAATGTTAACATCCAAAGGGATCATGAAAGCCTTGATCTCTTGTCTTGCTGAAGCCCTGATACCTTTTGTGTGTGGAATTTCGCTGATCCACCAAAGAGAAGATGGTCACTTTTTAGCTGAGTGGACCATTTTAATTGTCCCACAAAGCAAGTTACCTCATTATTCAGAAGAAAACACTCAATCTTGGAATCTTTCAGAAGAAAACACTCGATCTTTTCAATCTTGGAAGGGCCCTGTGGGAGCCCCATCCTTCCAGGCCCAGCTTGGATGTCTCCTTCTCTGGGAAGCCTTTTTGAGTCCCTCACTTGGATTTAGCAACACCCTCTGCTCTGCCCTAGCATGCTGGGCAATTCTCTGGTGTGGCACCTACCACATTACCTCGTAGTTATTTATGTTTTCTTTCCACCCTCGGTATTTGAACTTCTTAAGGGCAAGGATTGTATTTTACTCACCTTGGAAGTCTTCCATGATCTAGTGTAGTGATTGGTGGGTGTAAGAGAGTCAGAATAAATATTTGCTGAATGAATGAACGTGTGGGTGAATACACATACTGATGTGATATAAAGTTTTCTTGTAAAGTTTTTATTAGATAAACAGTGTTAACAAGAATCCCCTTTCAATTACTTTTGGGCTTTGGCACTTCTTAATAAAGATATCCAGGAACAATGGACGAAGCTTGATCAAGAAAGTCCAACATTCATCTATTCCTGAAAAGGAAGAATTAATCCTTTGGCCCCCTAGAGTAGTTGTAGTTTTAAGATTAATCTTAACTCTGTTTGTAGCCTATAAAACAAAACTAATTGCAGAACTCAAAGCTTTAGAGCATTTTTAGGTGGCTTGATGGGAAAGCATTGAAATAAATACAAACATTTAGATAAAACAACCATTTTAATAGTATTAACTCTGCCAATTAATGATAATGGAAGAGCCGTCCAATTAGCTAAATCGCTAATAGTTTTATCAAGCAGAGGTTGGTAATTTAAAGCAAACAAATTCTTTCTAATTTTATCCACTTGCACACCAAGATATTTAAAGGATAACAGGGGATCCAATAAAGAGTATTGCTCAAGATGAGCTATATTTAAATCTCCTAATGGCTATAACATAGAGTTACCCCAATTAGTCAGAAAACCCAAGCAGTCAGTAAATTCTTTCAAGCCTCCATAATTTGGGGTAAAAATAAATGAGATACAACAAAGGTGCTGCTTGCAATCATTAGTGTCATTATTGTGGTATTTTTGGAAGATAGAGAGTACCCGGAGACAGTCAGGGGTGTAAATTTCACTCATGGAATCCAGAAATCGTGAGTGTTCTGTACTCATGCTGTGCTTCAGCAACATTTCGGAGGGGATTTTCATGGAGGTCAGTGCACAACAGTCCTTTTCAGGGCAGAAGACCAGGGCGAAGTTCATGTGCTCAGTGCCACAGCAAGGCTGGGAATTTCCCTGTCAAACCTCCATGGAGAATTCAGGCACATAATTGGATAATTCAGGAAAATCCTCTTAGGACCGGAATGATGTTAACATTTCTTACAATTCCAATTTTATTTTTCTCAAGAGAATAGACTTTTAAAAACATCCACATCATCTGCATATGTAAGCTTCATTAGCAGGAATCTGGTCAGTTAAGGACAAATGACAAATGATAGACTGCAAAGGACCTCTGTACTCTATCTTCTGCTTGAGCACAAGACCAACCCTTAAAATTTCAGAATTAATGGTGCTGTTTATCCCACATTAGGATGTTGCCGATCAAGCGTCGTGCTCCAATGCACAAGCTTGAAAGGAAAAAGGGCAAAATGGAGAGCATCTCCAAAGCATTATCTCCGGCAGTGTTAGCTGGAAGGAAATATTCTTTGACTATCCTGACAACTACTGTTTATCGAAGCGCTTTCTATGAGTCAAGCACTGTGTTAATATCTCGATACTCGGTATTCCATGAAGATTCCCATCAATACAGTGGGGTATTCTCCTATTGTGTGCATGAGTTTGCTGGGGCTAGCAGATTAAAGTAGCTTCTCACAGCAATGAGTCTTGGAGCCAGGATTCAGTAGGGCTCTAATTACAGATGTTGGTTTTCACCTGGATCGTATACTGCCATCCTGGTCCCAGCAGCTGGCATATTGTTAGTTCTCCGTGCATATTGCAGGATGATGATGGTCTCCATGTGTTCCAGTGGTACAGAGAACAAATACCCTGTGGACGGCCCTGTGGGGTAAATACAGAATGAACTGGACCCAGCTGGGCATTTGCATCAAAGTACCTCACCAGAGTTCCCAGCTGGTCTGGCAGAGTGCCCAGGCACTGCCCCGGAGTTCAAATGGAATGCTCTTTGAGATGCCTCTGGTTTTCATTTTCCAAGTCTTGCCACACACAACAAGTGGGTCTGGGACTGGCTGCAGAGTCCCAGCCCTGCCTCACTTCTTGTAAGGAGTGGGGGGTTGTGGAAACAAGAAGAATTGGTGATATCAAAACCTTGGTATCAAACACTAACTTTTCTCTAAACTGTTAAAAAGCTTGTCAAATCCATCAATAGAATCAAGTCTCAACAAGGACCATGAGATAAAAGGTTTTCAGTGATGTCATCCACATGGAACTTGTGTTTACCAAGAAACGAGAGCAAAGGATATTTGAAAAGTTTAAATGTAGCTCAGGTTCAGGACTGAGGGCAGGAGGGGCTGAAAGAACACTTACTAACCCAGAAGTCTATGCAGGGAGGCCAGCAAGGCCTAATCAGTATTAAGAAGCAGTCTTAATCTCTCTCCCTTTACATTCTGTACTGTTCGGTTTAGGTCATTTTAAATATTCCTCTCTTAGGGGGGGCAGCGGTGGAGACAGCTGTATGTGACTCTGAGTTCAGATATGGGCTCTGCCACTTAATGGCTGGTCATCTAACCACCCTCAAGCACAGATCTCACGGAAAAAAGGATCTTGCACATTGTACATATACGATGAACAGGTGTTTTCCCTTCTAATTCTACTATTCTTTACTATTTGCAGAACAGTATAAGTGGAACTGGACTTCAGCAAAACCAGTCCTTTCGTTTGAGAGAGAATGAAAACAAACAAACAGCTGATAAATACTAGGAGCCATCTATGTTTGCCTCTGGTCCCAGAGAACTTCATAGTAAACTCTACCTGCCATCAGCTGAGTGTGGGAGTGAAACACTGGGCCAGGAGCTGGGATCTTTGGGTTTTTCCCTGCTTTGGCTATTTAATGTCAGGTTTCCTGAGAAACGGACTCTCATGTGGAGATTGCTATGCAGGAGGTTTACCGAGGCGTGCTCTCAGCAACACCTGTGAGGTGTTGAGGCTAAAGGCTGAGTCAGAAGGTGAAGTGTGATGTGCTCTAACAAAGGCCTCGTCGGACCCCACCGGGAGCTCTGGAGCTGAGAACTGTCCTTTCAGAACTGCCCCAAATGTAGGCAAAGGGGCCAGGCCTTTGAACCTTTGCATCGACCAGTCACTGCCTCGGGCTGCCCCCCCCCCCCCAGGGGAGGGGTCATAGTACTAGGAGAGAGCAGTGCCTGTAGAGGGACTCCATCAGTCGGTAGCTTTTCTCCCAGCTGGGAAAAGATGTGTCTTCAAGAGAAGAGTGCAGGGCCCTGGGCAGGGCATCCGAGCATCCTCTAGTGCTACCAGGTGGGTAAGTCATTACACTTCTGTGGTCCTCACTGTCCTTAAAGCAAACGATGCTTTTGACCCATAGTTATGAACACCTACTTTGTGCATATTGTTTCCTTTGTGTGGAATGTCTTTTCCTCAGAGCTACCTGATGAATTAATACATTAAAATTCTGATAAAATGCCAATTCCTCTCAGAAGCCGCTTTTAACTACCAGGCACAGTTATACATTATCTTTCCTATTTCTGTGCCATCAAAGTATTTCATGTTTACCTCTCCTGGGACTCATCTCATTGCATTAAAATGACTGTGGTCAGGGAACCTTACTTATATTTGCATCATTTTTTGTACCCCCAACACACAATTTCAGTGAACAAGTCATTATTTAAAGTCTATTTTGTCTAATATTAGCGTAGGTATGCCTTCTTTTGTTTGGTGAGTATTTGCATGGTTTACTTTTTTCATTCTTCTCCTTTCAATTTTTCTGCATTATTATGTCTCCTATAAATGACATTTAATTCAAATGAACTTTGTTATCATCCCAGTCTAGTATTTTAATTGGAGTGTGTAGGTCATTTATACGTAATGTAAATACTGTTGAGTTTAGGTTAGAATTAACCAACTAATTTTGTGCTGTTTTTTTTAACCAACTAATTTTGTGCTGTTTCTTTAATCTATGGTCTATGTCTCTTTTTCTCATCTTTCTTAACTTCTTTTGGATTGATTTTTTTTTCTTTACTATGTATTTTTTCTTCTTTATTGATTTGGAAATCATATACTCTTTTCTGTTCTCCTAGTGTAATCTAGAAATTACAACATTCATCCCTCACTTAGCAAAATCTAATGTTAACCAACACTTTTACTCTCCTTCTGGAACCAATACAAGAACTACAGAATAATTTAACTAAATTCCCGCTTTCTCCCCAACTTAGAGTTGACAATATATAGTTGCCATGAATCTTAATTGTCTAGGCTTTAAAACTATTTAAGGCGTTCATATTATAGCCTTTAAAGTCAATATTTATGTTTCCCCACAAAGTTTCCACTTTTTAAATTCTTTAATTCTTCTCACATCTCTGATCCTTCAGTCTAATCTGCTGGTTGTGAATTCTCTCAGTTTTTGTTTACCTAAAAATTTCTGTATTTTACTTTCATGCTTAAAGTATATTTTGCTGTGTATATGAGTAGTTTTTATTTTCTATAAGAACATTAAAAATGTATTTCCATTTTCCTTTGGTTTTCATTTTTGCCCTTGAGAAATTTAATTGTTGATCTTTTTTTTTTTTTTAATTTTTTTTCCCAACGTTTATTTATTTTTGGGACAGAGAGAGACAGAGCATGAACAGGGGAGGGGCAGAGAGAGAAGGAGACACAGAATCGGAAACAGGCTCCAGGCTCTGAGCCATCAGCCCAGAGTCCGACGCGGGGCTCGAACTCACGGACCGCGAGATCGTGACCTGGCTGAAGTCGGACGCTTAACCGACTGCACCACCCAGGCGCCCCAATTGTTGATCTTTTGAAAATAGATCTTTCTTTTTTCTCTAGCTGCTGTAAACATTTTTCACTTGTTAGTTTCTCACAGTTTCATAGTGATATATATATATATATGTATATATATATATATGTATACATATATATATATATATATATTTTTTTTTAACCTTATCCTACTTGGGATTCTGAGGTTTTGTTAAATCTCCCCTGAAAAATTCAATCATTCGGCCATAATGTTTTAAATATTGTTTTTGGCCCATCTCTCTCTCTTGCTTTTATTTCTATACCTACAATTAAGTATGTGTGTTAGACCTTTTCAATGTATCCTCTGTCTCATCTCTTCTCTTTTATATTTTCTACCTTTCTGTCTCTTGTGCTATATTATAGTAAGTTTATTCTGACTTATTTCTTTGCTCAATAATCCTCTCTTCATTTATGTCTAATCTGCCATTCAATTCAATTGATTCTTAACTTGTTATTATATTTTTCCTTTTCAAAACTATTCACTTTTCCCCCAGTTTCTTCCTGAAATTTTCAGGCTTGGCATTTATTTTTCCTTTGACTTGGTAGGTATAGTTGTTTTATAGTCAGTATCAGATAATTCCAGTAAGTGAAGTTCTTTGTTGATCTATTTCTAAAGTCTAATTGTTTTGACTGGTTCTCACTCATGGTGTCTTATTTCCTACGTGCATCACTTTTAAAAATTATGTGCTGTGTGATGTATTTGATAAATTATTTTTAGGAATACTTTGAGACATTAGAGTGGTAGGTGGTTTATATGAGTCCTAGCCTTTGGTGGACCTTCAGAACTTTTGTTTTCTCTGACCTCAAAGACCTCCAAAAACAAATGCAGTTTTATAGTCATTTCTTCCAGATAGGCAAATGCTTTTAGGGAACAACAGATTTGAATATGGGACTTCCATTTTCTCTTGGATTTTGGCTGGGAAATTCTCATTCTTTGGTGCTTTTGGAAGGTGTGAGTTTTTAAAAAATATTTTTCCTAATTTTATTTTACTTTTTCTCAGCAGAGGGTTAATCTGAGATAACAAATCTACTACTATAGGAAGTAGAATTCTATTTTTGTGTTTTAGCTTTTAGTACAGTTCTGGTCCCTCAATATTTGCTGAATAATGATTATACAAATGGTCATGGGCATTGGAATCAAGTTGTATAAGCTATAGCTTCTGTCTTCAAGGAACTTATCATTTATTGGGCAGGGAAAACACACACACACAAAACTTTAAACAGTGACCATTCTGTGGGTGAGATACTGTAAATGTTAGGCTTCCATACTTTCTTAGTAAAAGTATAAATTACCAGAACCCTTTGGAGGAAAATTTTATAATTTTTATCAAAATTAAATATGTATATACCCTTTGGCTAAATAATACCACATCTAGGAATTTATCTGATTTACATTCTGCATATACTTGCATAAGTGTTCAAATATATATATATTCATATATATATGAATATTGATTCATAGTAGCATGTTTGTAATAAATACTAGAAACAATCTATCAACAAGGGATTAATTGAATAATTATGATATATCACATAATGGAATACTATGTAGCCATTACAAAGAATGTGAGAAAATGTATATGTATAGTTATGGAATAATTTCTGTGACATGTTTAAGTGGAAAAAATAAATAAGAAGCTTGAGAGTATATATGCTATGCTTCATGCACACCCACACACCCACCCACTCACACACACACACACACACACACATACACACACTCACGCACACACACTTAGAAATTTATAGAGTGTCTCTAAAAGTCTCTACATAGAACCGCTAACAGTGCTTATATCTGAAGAGGAGAACTGGGGTTCGGAGCATAGGAGTAGTAAGAAAACTTTTTACTAGGTACTTTTGTGTTATATTTATTATATAATATCATTTTATATTATATTTAGTTTTACTATATGCACTTTGAAACCATTACATTAAAAAAGCAAAAAGAGCAAGGAAAGTAACAGAAGGCATATTATACTGGTGATCAGTTGTCCTACACTGTAGTTTGGTTTTGCTCTGACAAAATCCCATGACCTTTCTAGAATTCGGTGTCTTGCTCTGTAAAATGAGGACACTGACCTAAATAATCCTTAAGGCCTCTTTCAACTTAACATTTCCCAATTCCATTCACTGGCATGGAGACACTTTTACTGCAGACGTGCTTCAGTCAGGCAGTACCTCTGAAGATAATTTGGCAAACGAAAGTATCAGTCTTGATGAAAGTATTGTTTGCTGAGAATGGGAACCCTCTCTTTGGTTCTCCTTCAAGTATTACATTTCCCTAAGACAATAAACTAAGATAATTGATTTGTTTGCATTCACAGTTTGAAACCATGATTTTTAACATAACCTCACATTTGAAATATTTCAGACCTGTTTTTCTTTAAGGATCGAGTGGGTTTAAGTCTCTGACAGCCTGACCAAATCGTATTACCCTCTATTTACTGTACAACAAAAGCTTATTTCATAAATGTTTCCACATTTTATGCTCACATAGATCTGAGTGGCCAAAACATTTAATTAAATAGACTATTCATACAATCTAATTTCCTGGCTGGTCATCTATATCAATGATAACAGTAGTACCCACCCCACAGCTATGAGTGAATCTTAAAAAAAAAAAAAAAAGAAAGAAAACAAAAAACAAAAAGCAAACAATTATTTAAATCTAAACTATGCTCAGACTAATGACTTATAATCTTTTTTAACTGTAAAAGTAATTTGAGTTTATTGTCAAAAATTCCAACAATGGGGAAGTATACAGAGCAAGGATGGAAAGTTTCCTCTTCCTTGCTTTAATCCTGTTCCTCAGAAGTCAATAAACACACTTAATATGGCATGAATTTTCTTACACACACACACACACACACACACACACACACACACACACAGAGTTTGTTTTTACAATAATGGGATTATATGGAAAATACTAGTTTACCATTTGTTTTCATACTCAGCAGTGTATTGTACTTGGGGTACATAGCTCTATCTCATTCTTTAAAGGGCTGTAGGGGCACCTGGGTGGCGCAGTCGGTTAAGCGTCCGACTTCAGCCAGGTCACGATCTCGCGGTCCGGGAGTTCGAGCCCCGCATCAGGCTCTGGGCTGATGGCTCAGAGCCTGGAGCCTGTTTCCGATTCTGTGTCTCCCTCTCTCTCTGCCCCTCCCCCGTTCATGCTCTGTCTCTCTCTGTCCCAAAAATAAATAAACGTTGAAAAAAAATTTTAAAGGGCTGTAAACTATTCCTTCACACAGATATACCATGATTTATTTACATATTTTCTTAGCCATGGACATCTAGAGTTAGGTTCCACTTACATGATGTGAGAAGTAGCATTGTGTTGAACTTGGACATTTGGCTAGAATGTTGGGAGACCATTTTTTGAGAATTGGGGTTTTAGGTTACAGGGTGCTTCCCATGTTCCAGGCATTACTGTAAGCACTTTACAAATATCAACGCTTTCGTTCTGTAGGATACTATTACTGTCTCCATTTTGCAGATGAGAAGTTTAGGCTCAGAGAGATTAAGTAGTTTGCTTGAGATCTCACAGCTGTAACTCGTCGAGTCAGCATCGGAACCCAGGCTCTCTGAATCCAGCCTGTGCTTAACTCCTGAGCTCTGCTTCCTCACAGGGTGGGTGTATTTGAAATTTTGAGAGACACTGCCAACTTGTCCTCCAAAAGGATTGCGTCAATTTATACTCCCATCAACTGAGAATTTGAGAGTTCACTCATTTCCTTATTTCCTAGACAAATACTGTGCTCTTACTTTAAAATTTTTTTGCCAATTTGTGGTTGGAAAAATTATATCATATTGTTGTTTTAATTTACAATTAGCACATTATTAACATTCATAAGACTTAACTTTTATTAGGCCTTTACTACAATAAAATGCATAAAAGCTTCTTCCTCATTTCCAGATTATCATCCAAGAGAAGTGAAGCCCACACACAGCTTCTTCAGGAAATGCTGACAACATGCTGTACATATGGCTTCCCTGTTTGTAGTGGTTCCAAAGTTTGCTTTTGAGGTTAATTTCTTGTTTTTGTTTTGGATGAGCTTCTCGCAGGGGACCTGGGCAAGCAGAAACCTTTTTAAAATTATAGCCCGAACTATTTCTTGAGCAATCCAGGAGAACTCATTTACAATGCGATCCTCAGATTCTTATAACATAGTTTGCGAGAGGGTGTGCCCAGAGCAGTTCGGAAAAGCAAAACAGCATTTTAACAATGAGGGATTTAGCAGGAAGATCTGACCCAACAAGTAGAAACTCTTTTAAAGGTTCAATCAAGTTTATTCCCATCGCATTCCTCTGGAATGCCCAACAGGCACATGCTTTGTCAATGAAAATTATTTTCAATCTCATTGATGTTTTGTTTGGCAGGAATTATTTCTTTGAACAATTTCTTATTAATCATCTATGATTTTTCATTTCTGACAGTGTTATCACCAGCTGCATATTTATAAAAGAGTCAACTTTGACCTGTATTCAGGTTTAATCTGTTTCCTGAGAATGTAATTTGGAAAAAAAAAAAAAATCTGTTGATCTATCTGCAACCGAATTTTAGATTTTCAACATTACAAAGGCTAAGAAATGTGAACACAGAGGAAGACTTCTATCATCCTTATTTTGTGAGATCAAATAACTGCCTACCCACCTTACCAGTCATGCCATTTAGCTTTCTCCCCGTCTTTGTGGCTTGTAGTTTCCATTTCTGGGGACATGGTTTGCCCTGTGGTAATCCAAATGTGAATAACAACACCTATTGTCTTAATGGGGTCCTGCCTCCCGGACTAATAACTCACTGTGACTCTAAATTGGTATCTTCCCACAGGGGCTGATTCAAACTGTTTTGGTCAAACCACCTTCCACATAGGTGGATTAAAAACCTGTGTGGGGCGCCTGGGTGGCGCAGTTGGTTAAGCGTCCGACTTCAGCCAGGTCACGATCTCGCTGTCCGTGAGTTCGAGCCCCGCGTCGGGCTCTGGGCTGATGGCTCGGAGCCTGGAGCCTGTTTCCGATTCTGTGTCTCCCTCTCTCTCTGCCCCTCCCCCGTTCATGCTCTGTCTCTCTCTGTCCCAAAAATAAATAAACGTTGAAAAAAAAAAAAACAAAACAACAACAACAAAAAAAACCTGTGGAGGCATAGATGGAGGTGTTTGGCATGTATTATATTTATATACAGTGTTGGACAGTGCTACCTCCTGGCTGTAAGCAGCCTGCGGGTCCCTAGGGAGTATTTCAATGGACTTCAGCTTAAACATTGTTTATACATGGCCATTGATTTTCTTTACCAAGAGCTGCCAACCCAATGGAATTTAGCTCCACCTGTCAAGCAATCCCACCCTCTCCTCAGCAGGGTGGAAAGTAGAGTGGGAGCAATGGCCATACTGGCAATCTAGTGCAGTAGTTCTCAAAGTGTTACCTGGGAACTTACTGGCAATGCAAAATCCCTTGCCCCTCCCCATGTCTCCTGGTGGTTTGGGTGCAGGCCAAAAAGTTTGAGAATCACTGCTCTAGCTTAGTAAGTCAGAATCTTCTACTTTATTTATTTATTTATTTACTTACTTATTTATTTATTTATTTATTTTTGTCCTGGTAATTTTATATCCCTCTTCGCCCTTGTAACATTTTCTTAATCATGGATTCACTTTCTGAATGGCTTTGAACTATCATGTGGACAGGGGCTCCCGCTGACGAGGAGTGTGCTGGCAAATGTTTAACAACAGGCTCAGGAGAAGGGGACTTACTGTGCAGCTTTTCACAATTTCTGTGGTGTAAACACACCCCCAAGGCCCGTTTCCAGCTACTCCTGTAATATTACTGAACGTGGAGTTAAGAGATGTGCATAATTGCCCCCAAGAGTGGGTGCGAGCGAGCTCCGACACCCTACAGGGAGGGACCAATAATCCTGTAGGTATTGGTTCATATTTAGCTCAATGGGGATTTAGATTGGGTTTACATACAAAATTGGAGTCATTATTTGTAGGCCATTTGTTGAATCATTAAATACTTTGGTCATTAAGGTGACTTTCATATTCAGTTGATATCTTTTAAGATCATAAGAAAAAAAAAAAAAAGAAAACATTTAGGGGGCCCCTGGGTGGCTAAGTCAGTTAAGCATCCAACTCTGAATATCAGCTCAGGTCTTGATCTCAGAGTTGTGAGTTCAAGCCCTACATTGGATTCTGCACCTTAAATATATATATATATATATATATATATATATATATACATATATATCCTTTAAGATCACTAGAGGTATTCAAAATCATCTTTCAAACGACATTTTGGTGGTGCCACCACATGACAGATTCAAACCCACACCTATATTTGGTGTCTCCTATGCATGCCCTGTCAAAATGACTCATTTGGTAGATGGTAAGCCCTAAAACAACATAGACCTTGTTTTGCCCACCATTCTATTTTGATTATTTACAAAGTTATCCAAAATATATTTGTTGAATTATTAAATTAGTAGCTATATTGGTTTAGTAGGGCTTCTATAACAAAACACCACAAAGTGGGTGGCTGAAGCAACAGACATTTATTTTCTCACAGTTCTGGAGGCTAGAAGTCCAAGATCAAGGTCTTGGCCAGTCTGATTTCTTCTGAGACCTCTCTTCTTGGCTGGCAAAGTGCCACCTTCTTGCTGTGTCCTCATGTGAT
Organism: Lynx canadensis; assembly: GCF_007474595.2. Taxonomy (NCBI): domain Eukaryota; kingdom Metazoa; phylum Chordata; class Mammalia; order Carnivora; family Felidae; genus Lynx; species Lynx canadensis. Next base: position 73,461,041 of record NC_044310.1, read on the forward strand.
TGTCTCTCTGTCTGGTGTCTCTCTGTCCAAAGTTATCATCTTATAAGGACACCAGGCCTTGGGGCATAACAGCTTCATTACAACTTAATTACCTCTTTAAAGACCGTATCTCCAAATACAGTTACATTCCGAGATACTAGGGGTTAGAAATTCAACACAGCATTTTGGAGGAATATAATTCAGTCCACAACAATAACAACCAAGGTTTCTGTATCCGAAGGTTCTAATAGCATAGTAAAAGAACAAAACCCCAATTATGGACTTGGAGTATGTCTAAAATTGTGCCTCTATATTTGCCTTGGTATGATAACTTGTATTGATTATGAAGTGGACACAATCTCCTCTTAGAAATGACAAACTAGGGGTACCTCGGTGGCTCAGTCAGTCGGTTAAGCGGCGGACTTTGGCTCAGGCCATGATCTCGCGGTCCGTGAGTTCTAGCCCCAAGTTGGGCTCTGTGCTGACAGCTCAGAGCCTGGAGCCTGCTTCAGATTCTGTGTCTCCCTCTCTCTGCCCCTCCCCTGTTCATGTTCTGTCTCTCCCTGTCTCAAAAATAAATAAACGTTAAAAAAAAAAATTAAAAAAAAAAAGAAAGAAAAAAGAAATGACAAACTAATCTTACAAATTGCAAAAATATCCTTCCCACCCCTCCCCTCATCTCATCCTGATTCATCATTGACACATGAGGTTTTGTTCCTGCTAAATGAGTTAGAAGAATAGGAGAGAGGGGGTGCTTGGGATGGCTCAGTCGGTTAAGCGCCTGACTTGGGCTTTTGCAGTCTGTGAGTTCGAGGCCCGTGTCAGGCTCTGTGCTGACCACTCAGAGCCTGGAGCTTGCTTCGGATTGGGTCTCTTTCTCTCTCTGCCCCTCCCCCACTAGCGCGCGCGCGCGCGCGCGCGCGCTCTCTCTCTCTCTCTCTCTCTGTCAAAAATAAACATTAAAAAAAAAGAATAGGAGAGATGGAAATGTAATTAGTTGAATATACAGAAAAATAAGATGTTGGAATGGCATAGTGTATATATGTTTCTATGTTGCACTGTAAAAGTAAGGTGTGGAAACTTTATCCTGGCACATACTTGCCCTTGAAGGAAAGTACCATTGAGAAGGTTCAACAGCAAAATAAAATCTCAGCTTCTCACATTTCTGAGATTGTTTTTTGATTTGATAGCTATCAGAACAACAGAAAAGGAGTTCAAAGTGTGGCAAGTCAAAAAGACTTTAGAGTGTCTCTGCTGGGGAATGGTAGGCTCTGAAAAGTGGAACTTTCTCGGTTGAAAAATGGCTCCACTTGGGTCAGAATTCTGGCCAATTATGGAGAGAATAACATGTCACCTACAGTCCAGCTTCTGTTTTCTTCCTTATTGACATTCTGTCATCTTGAATCCTGTGGTGACGTAAGTGAATCATAACGCAGTGTTTTAATTTCACACTATTTTTGTCACTATTTTTACACTAATTTTGTCAGTTTGTCAGCTTCGGTGTAATTTTTCTGTTAGCTTTTGGGATCACGATCAGACTTTTAAAAATTATTTATTTCATTTTTTTTTAAAGTTCTCTTTTGATTAGTAAACTTTCCTTTAGAAATCCTCAAAATAATTTCAACGTGCCTTGAGGGCACATGTTCTTGTAATATAATAGCATGACTAGGTGGTTCTTGGCTATCAGCCTAGCACGGTGAGGCATGCTGTTATTACACAATTACACACATCCTAGTGTCTGTCTTATTTCGTAATGGTTCTTTTCATTCAAAGATGCGGCTGAAAGCAATTACTTAAGTCCTGTTCATCTCACGAGGAAGGAAATGGGTGGAAATAAAGTACGGCCAAGCTCGTGGGCACCGAGGGCAACTGTACCTTAGAAGGTCGCATCACTTGATAGGCTATTGGACCACATTCTCAGGAGATTTAATCAGCACATTTTGGCCTTCTCATCCTATAGCCTCTCCCCAACCCTGCCCCAGCCAGCAAGCAATAATAGCAACACCTGTAACTTGGGTGTTTAGATTTATTTTTAAAGCTTTCCATAAAATTGGGTGATACAGTGGTCATATTCTCTATCTCATGACTTTAAAACCCTATTCTGTGTGTCCAGGCCTGTGATACATCTTAAGTAAAATAAAGGTCACGGACTCCGAAAAGAAACAGAGGGGAGAAGGCTAGGAGAGTTGCTTCTATTACATGAGGCAGCTCTCAACATCAGAGATAGAGGGGACAGCTGATTATACAGACGGGGACCGCCTAGGGTCAGACTGTCCTGAAGGTAGTCTTCTGAGGAATGCTTTTGGGTCTGGTGTGTATTCCGTAGATAAAGAATCTTTAAAACTCTACCAAGTAGTAGAGAATTTTCCACCTGCCCTGTGGAGGTTGTCCAATCGAGGATACATATGTGCGCTCCCCCTGAAATGTATCAGGGAGACCTATAATAAGAACTAATACAATTGACTTATTTTTAACAATTAAAAAAAAAATTTTAAACAATTGACTTATTAATGAGAGGACAACCTGCTTCCTCTTTCTTCTTATTGCGATAGCTCCTCAAATCCTAAGGGAGCTTTGAATATCGCTGAGTTACTTGCCAGCTTCACATCAAGTCAAAATGACAAGAATTTGGTTTGGAAAGAGCAGGCTGTCTTCTGTGTGGTAAGGAGTCCCTAGATACCAGTGCCTTCTCTTAAGAATGCAGCTGCAACCACGCCCACCAATGTGTCTCTATTGGAAGGTATCTTGAGTCACTTAAAAGAGAAAGCAAGGGATGAAACCACCTATTGATTCCGTTGGGCCTTATATTTTTGTCGGGGACTCTTGACCGCTGTGTGATGGTTGGCCATGAGATTCTTGAGGACAAGGACTGCATTGCTAATTTCGTATTTCTGGAGTTAAACCCAGGGTGTGATATTTGGGAGATGCTTAAAAAATGTTGTTCATTTCTGTTATGGTTAATTTTATATGGCAATTTGGTCAGGCCACAGTAACCAGATATTTGGTCAGATATGTATAGATGTTGCCATGAAGGTATTTTTAAATGGGCTTAGCAATTATATCAGTAGACTTTGAGTTGAAGAGGTTACCCTCTGTGATGGTTGATTTTATGTGCCAGGTTGTGGGTGGGCCTCATCTAACCAGTTGAAGGCCTTAAGGAAAAGAACTCCCCTGAAGAAGAGGCCAATCTGCTGGTTTCAGGCTTAAACCGCAATATCAACTCTTCCCTCAGTTTCCAGCTGGCCCACTGACCATACAAAATTTGGACTTGCCAACCTCCACGACTGTGTGAGCCAGTTCCTTGTGAATGAACGAACCTCTAGCATCTTGGCTTTGCTATATAGTACTCTGCACCCCGCCCTCCGCCCCACTTCCAGTGACATGGGAGGAGACCACTTTGCCAAGTTAAAACTTTGAATCTCTGCCCTAAAATCCCAAAGAGTCTCCTTCTTAACTAGAGAAGGAAAGCCCCAATACTGACAAGGGTGCCAAGATGGGGGAATGTGGGCAAGGAGAAGAATTCCACAGCCCTTCCCCAAATCCTTGATTTTGTATTTACCGTTAACATCCAGTGTAAAAATCGTTGGCTTGATTTAAGTGCTTTTGTTGGGTTCAAAGCCCCATCACCGCCACCACCAGCAGCTTACCCTGCTGTGGCCTGGAGAGGCTGAGGACCACTTTTCAGCCTGATGTGATTTCTAACAGCTGAGATATTAAAACACTGAAAAACGGGGTTTATAATGGAAATGCTGACAGACTATTAACTATAGCAGCACTGCTCTAATAAATGGAATGGCCTGTCATAATCTCTAGTTCATAAATATGCAAATACAAGACTGGGGATTTGCTCCAAAGGATGTCTCTATAATTTTAACTGACCTTTACTGATACCAAATGAGCCTGTTGCTTCTGTTTTTGTACATTGGATATAAAGTACAGGAAATCCAGCAGCCTGTCAGCCTCAAGTATATAAAGTTTAAACTGTCAGCTACTAAACTCTGGGCTCAGATTCCATTCCTCTTCGCATTCACACTTTTTATTGACGTATTCATTTTTTTTCCCCAGGGGGTGGAAGCTGAGTGGGGGCGAAATCAAACATTGTTCATCCCCCACCCCCCCCCCATGTTATTTCCACATGTCACAGTGCCCGCCCAGCCAAAATTCATGGATTGCCTCAAGGACAAACAGGCCATCTACACTGAATTATAAATTTGAGTTTTATCCAGTTTTCTGCTTTTGGACCAAATGGGTAGCAAATCCAGTGACTTCATATTTAATAACCTAGATGTCATTTGTCCTGTGTCTTTCAGCGCAGAGCAAAGAGTTGGATGGCTCGCAGTTTTGCAGATTTTTTCCCCCTAATTATTTTAAGCTATTCAGCCTGGTATCCGAACTATTGATGCAGAGCCAAATTGCCAGCAGGGGAGAGATCTGTCCAATCCAGGAGCTAAATGAGTCACTGAGAGTCAATCTGTTTTTCCCTTGCTGCTGGAGTTTCCTCGGTCCGGCCTCTCTCTGCTGCACTCACACACGGAGCTATAGGCTCAGCCCTCATGGGCGCCCGAAGTCTCCCGTTTCCCGCCTTGGCCCTGCTCACCGCAGCTGCTGGTGTATTCTGACCGGCTGGCATGAAATCCAGGCCTTCAATCACACTGTAGTTGAGGCCTCACTTCCATCGGAAATGAAGACGTCTTGGCCTCGTTATGTTTGCTTCCCCAGTCATTCATCAGGTATCTGGGAAGTAAAGGGAGGCACGTAAACAGAATGTGTGGTTGGGGTCCCGTGCCTGTTTCCCAGTTCCCGCTGCCCCGTTCCCTCGGACCCCTCTTTTACTTTCCCCAGGGGTCCAGATGAAGTCCGTGGAAATAGAATGCTTTATGTGGTCGCGGGAAAATAAAAAAACGAAAGGGGAGTAGAAGGGATGAGTGGATGGCAGAGAGGAAAGCCACTAGCCTAAGCCAGAAGCTGCTGGAATGCTAGCTAGCTCTTTAAGCACTGGGAGGAGGCTCACGGTGCCTGAATAACATCTTCCCCCCCAACTGAAACATTTAATTTCTAACAATATTTATTAAAAAGCAAAATCCTTGAATTCTTCCTGGTAGGCTCAGTATTCAATTACACAAAAATATGCAGTCAGTTTAAGGACTGCACGTAAGATTAAGATAACTGGTATTTCATGGTAAATGATTAAATTAGCTGACACAGTTCTATCCTGAACTTTGCCATTAGGACTGACATTTTTGTGCTGTGTGCGTTGCAGACGACGGGTAATCTAAACTGGTATGAACTTTTTCTCTTTGAAACTCTAACGTGATCAAGGAGCGATGTTCTCTCCGAGCATCTGAACAGAGCAGTTAAAACAGAGTTTGAGAAAACAACCACAAAAATATTCTATTGTAGTAGGCTGAACTGCCCCAAGAGTATTCCGGAATTAGAGAACTCAGGGCTCCTTGAGAAACAATGAAGAGACGGGGCAGAGGAGAACTATTGATTAATTGATTTACTGTAATTTTCAGATAGAGATGTCTGGGAAAAGAACTCAATGGGCAGAATTTTTTCTTTTTCACAGTCAAGTCTCAGTGGACTAAAAGCTTTGTTCTCTGTGGGGCAGGTAGTTCGATTTCTGTAGTTCCAAAAAACCTCACCGTTTTACATATTCATGCTGATTTTTGGTTTTCCTTTCTCTAGCTATCAAGGGGACAAGGGCTGTTAAAGAAAAAAGTGAGATTTCTGAAACACAGGAAAACTTCTCACTGAAGTCAGGAATGTGTTACTGAATCGCTTTCCTTTTTTTCTTGAGGTCACTCCTGTGTTGGGGTCAGCTGCGTCACTGAGGTTCTCTAGTGGGTTTCTGGGTTCTAGGATCCAGAAAGTTCCGGGAAGTGCTCCTGCCCATCTTCGTCAAAAGTAATTAACCAAAAACTAAAGGCCCCTCTTTCTCTTCATATTTTGAACCACAGAGCAGCTAATACCAAGCATGAAACACCAGTTTTCAGATCATTAGCACAAAGCATCTTCCACAGGAGGCAATAAAATGTTGCTTTACATCTCAGCTACAATTATGCCGGCTTTCAGAAAGCAGGAATCTCCCAGAAAAGAAATTTACATGAAAACAGTCCCATTGTTTGAGAACCTTTGCAAATGATGTACAAAGGGGTTTGATAGTGATTTTTAAAAATTCAGGCTTTATCACGGCCTCAAAGATGTCCCGAGAAACCTGGTTACCTGTAAAGAACTCCATTGTACTTACTACGCTTTAAAAATGTGTACAATACAGGATTGTTTCAAAATTTTTTCCCTAAGCTCCAAACTTCTTCCTCAGCTTCAAAGCCTTCTGTAACGAACGTCCTACGGAGAGTCTAGTGCTTTTTGGTTTAACAGTTCTGAGGGTCACTCATTACTAGTTAAGAAAGCTGAAGATAACAGCAATAAAAACTGACATAACTCCGAGTATTTGGAACAACGTGAAATGTTTCTCCCGTGGGTGTAGCTTTTAGGGAGCACATGGGGACCCGTACCCCTTAGGGCTTGATCAGAAGATGAAACTCAAAGTGTCTCAGTTCATGTTGATTGCCTCTCAACTCCCGGGTGCTAGGAATCTGGATGTGCCCATTACCACATGTTCAAACAATGGATCTCCTGTGCCAGGAATCTCATTTCTGTAGAAAGACTTAAAAGGATGGGTGAGGAATAGGGTGTTGGACCAAATGTTGTGACATTTCCCTTTGATTCTGACTTTCTTTAAATTCTTCTGCATTTAGTACCTAGCATCTGTCTGGCATTGGTACTCTTAGTTTCTTTGCCTCCTAATTCACTGTGGAAGATGATCAAAGCATGGAGTTTCTTCTACTCCAGAGGTTGGCATTTGTGCAGGCACAAGTGAACTTGGTTTTCAAGCACCCGTCTTTGAACACAAGGAATTCCTTTAATGATCCTGCCAGACAACACAGACTCCAGAATTAGAAGCTTTACTTCCAGCGCTGCCATTTACCAGCTTTGACACTTTGGACAAGTCATTATAACCTTTTTTTAAGCCTCAGTTTCCTCTTCTGTAAATAGGAATCATTATCATCATCATCTTGTCTCATTAGCTAAAAAAAAAAAAAAAACAAACAACTGAGCAAATTGCCATTCAGATATTCTCAACATATGAGTGTGAATACATATTTATTTTTTATACAGGTCCTATTGTATTATATATTAGATAGATAATATGATACACAAAAGTAGAAATTAAATAGATTACAAAATAAACAGAAATTAATAATTTAATACTTTCTTCCCATCTTGCAAAACTCCTGAGGTGCATAGCCCCACTTTGGAGAAGCATAATATGTGTAATGTACTCAGCACATTGCCTGGTACAAAGCAGTATGCCGAACGTTAGGGGTTATTTATTTATTTTCATGCTGAAAAGTCCAGTTGCAATGGAGAATGTTCAGCCTCGTATTAGCTTACTTTTTTTTTTTTTTTTTTTTTGACATAGCTTTGCTCCTATAAGTAGCAGAGAATGGCTGAGTTATAGGTCAGGCTCTTCCAACATAGGGGAACCTCACTGCTCAATTCTGGTCAGCATTTTCTTCTGCTAAGAGATGTGCCGCATTCACAGTTATTTTCAGCAGGACCTCATGGTCCGGGGAAGATTAGTGGCTTCTCCCTTTGAGACAGGCAATGAAGATAGCAGAGTTGTTTCCCCTGGTGTGAGGCTGGGGCGACATTACCGGGTTGAGAAGTGAACACTGTATAGCATAAGAATCTGCACACAGGGAACACAAGGGGGACAGAGTCAAAATTGGAGGAAAACAGAAAAATCCTTTTCTTAATTATTCTTTTACTGCAATCTATATTGCCCTCGGCCCTACATGCAATAAATAGGGCACATCGATTTTGAATTTGATTGCAGTGGCATTGAGTGTAAGTCTAGAAATTTGTATACTCTTGGCATAAATGCTTCTAATTTCATATTAATTCGTTTGTTATTCCTTAAGCATTGCTATGTTTACTGAGCATCCATTGTATGTCAGGCTCAGTGCTGGGCACTATTTTGAATATGAATTTGTCTTCAGAACAGAGAAACAAGCTGAGGGAAATGATGGAAATAAATACAGAGCCCAAACTCACACATGGGAACTTGGGATCTGCTGGGGAATCTGATGTGAACCAAGCTGTCATTGACCTCACACTCTTAAATTAGTGAGTATCAGTCATTCTCCTTGGCAATTCTTTTATTACCTAAAATGTAAAAACTTTGATGCAAAATCTTATGACAGAATACTGGAAAAAAAAAACCTTCAGGAAATAAAAGCAGAGTAAGAATTTACATTCATTTTGACAAAAAGAACATAGTGCTTTAGCTCTGTTTTCACGATTCTGGGCCCAGGCTTAGAGACTTCCTTTGTGTTCAAACTTTTCTGCTGACTTTACTCTCCTTGAGGCGGTAAATCTTAATGTAGACACTAATGTGTGTGTGTTAGACATTTCTGGTTCTTGTCAATATCTGGTTCTCTTCTTATTTTTGCACTCAGAGAGGAACACATTTCCTGGTACAAAATGGGGGTTGTCACTGGTTCTACCTACTGAGCTATAAGCTGAAGTGGAATGAGGTCGGTTCTGGGTCCAGGTTTAGCAGCTTCTGATGAGTTCCTATCTCCTTTTCCTTCTGCTGTGGAGGCATGACCAGATGGTGTAACCTTCATCACCTGGGTCCCTGAGTAACCATACGAGCAGAGCACCTCCCTGATGAATATGTGCTAGAACAAAAACATAAACCCTTGTCTTGACAATCTACTGAGATTTCGGGGTTAATTCGTCACCTCAGTGGAAACCATTCTACCCTGACACTTACAGGATTTTTAAGTTTTCATTTTTTCCTGAAAGAGGAAGGGATATCTAGATCTGTCTCCAAAAATGGTCTACTCTGAGAAATTGTGAGCAAAGAAAATTGTGAGCTTCAAAGATTAGAAGCCATCAGGGGACTGAAGTGAGAGAAATTATGAAAAAGGACACAAATATCTGGAGTAAAAATAAATGTTTTGTTGGCCAAGTTTGTATCATCAGCAGTTGGGAGTCATCTACACAACTCGAACCGTGACAAGACTTTCCTTTATTACAGAATAGCAACAGTGTCCATTTAGGCTTTCAAACGTGAGCATTCAAGGGTGACTTCTCAATAGGAAGTTTTTAGGAACCAACAAAATGAAGGACTGTACCATGAGCATCTCTAGAAATGATGTCCACTTAGGTCTCTGACAAAGAGGCCCGGAACCACAAGTAGAAGCAAATAGAGCTTGTCACAAGAAAGTCCTAGGGCAAAAAAATGACACTTGGTGCAAAAGTTCTCATTAAGGGTCTATTGAAAAAGTTCTACTCTAACATTTTTCTTCATAGAGCTAATATGCCATTATACAAGGTGAAATAATCATTTTTAAACTGCTACCTGAGAGACGTCATGGAATAAAACCCTTATGAGTAGAGTGAATGAAATAAATATTCTGAGTTTGCAAGATAGTGGCATTTCTGAGCCCCCTGAAGGCCTGGGAGTAATGGTAGCATGGTAGCATCTAAGGTTGACTTGTTGATCCGTGAGGCCCTTTTAAATGCACTTTTAAGGCTGCTTTCTCCCTAATCTTAAACACTTGACCTTTAAGTCTCATATTCTTCAGTATTATTAGATTAGATGATTAGTTATTAAATATACTGTCTCCAGTAAATAGGTAATTGTATAATGCAATGGCCTTCAGCTTTTCCAGGCCATGTTCCCATGACATTTAGAGTTAGAACACGGAGTCCTTCTGGGGCAGGAATGTTTAACCCTTTGTGTGGGTAGAAGAATGGGCAGGGATTTCCCTGGCTCTCACACTCAAGCTGCCTGAACAAAGGGCAATGAAAACAGAGTATCACATGGTTTTGACAGCTCTAGAACTCAAAGATCCTAGCATTTGTATTACATTTATGACCACATAATAACAGTGAAAAATACATAAACCGGCATTTTCCCCATGACAAGCTGGTGTGATGAACACAATGTAGGTACTCACTAGGCTTTAGGTTGAGGGCTTGGGAAAAATGTTTAGTGTGGTACTGTGACCCAAAGCACACAGGTAAAGAAGTTTGAAATGGCTCTATTGATTTTTGCCAAAATTGCCCGGTGTGTAGGGGTGGGGATGGAGAGAAGGAAGAGAGAAGAGGAGAGAAGACAGGAGCTAGAATATTTTGGTCTCATAAAATGTGCCAAGCACTATGTCAGGCAGTTTACATACTCAGAATCCTTTTCTCTTCCTCTAAATAGAAGTTTGTATTACTAGTCCTTGTTTTCTATTTTAGAAACCTAAGGTTCAGGAAAGTTAAACTAGCCCAAGATCAAAGAGCCAGGGTAGTTGAATTGGGATTTGCACTTGGATCTGTTTGACTTCAAGGTTCTGCTCTTGCCTATATTTCACACTATCTTCTTTTTGTTATGTGCCTACTATGTGTAGATGTGGTGTTACTCATGTTATAATAGGAGGAGGAAGGTGGTCAGGGAAGTCTGAGAATCATTTATCCATCTGATGTCTTTTTAACTGAGGTCCTACTGTGTTCCCAGCAGGTACACTGTGAAGAATGCAAAGGAAATACCGAGACATGGGATGCCTGGGTGGCTGAGTCAGGTAAGCATCTGACTCTTGATTTCTGCTCAGATCATGATCTCATAGATTTGTGGAATTGATCCCCTGCTTCCACTTCCTTTCTCTCTCTCTTTCAAAAATAAATAAATATGTTTATTTATTTCAAGTTTAAAAAAGGACTGCTTTTTACATTTAAGTTTATTTATTTATTTGTATAAGTTTATTTATTTATTTTTGAGAGAGAGTGTGCACGCAAGTAGGGGAGGGGCAGAGAGAGAGAGGGAGAGAGAAAATCCCAAGCAGACTCCACCCTGTCAGCATGGAGCCTGAGGCGGGGCTCGAACTCATGAACTGTGAGATCATGACCTGAGCAGAAATCAAGAGTTGCATGCTTAACAGACTGAGCCACCCAGGTACCCCAATACGTAAACATAAAAAAAACAAAAAAACGTACTGAGACACCATCACAGACCCCCAAGTTAGAGGTTGAAAGCTATTTGGGAAGGCAAAGCAACACACAAAAACCAATTCCTAATTGGTTCCTATAAATGGTAAGTCTAAAAGTTCACCGTGGTCAGGGTAAGTATGGTTTGGAGATGATTACTGAAACCTGATGGGATATGATCTTGTAAAGTAGGCAAGATTTGAAAAGAAGGGCATTTAAGGTATAAAGTGTGGACCATATGAGCCAAGGCAAGGTGTCAGGGTTGAGGGGAGGAGGAAATGACAGCCTGACTGTTTTCCCTCCACCTCACTCTGGACCTCCATTGCGTCTCATGCTTTTCTCTTGTTTTTACCACTGAGGTACCTAACACATGTGATGCATACATATCTACCTTCCCCTGTCAACTCTCTGAGAATAGTACTGCGTCTCATCCTTCTCCTTCTTTTCAGTGCTTAAAGCAGTACCTGGTGCCCATTAGGTGGTCAATAAATACTTGTGAAGTGGATGGATAGAAAAATGGATGCTGGATGAAAGGCTGAATCATAGGGGGAAGATTGGAACCAGATTGACACAGAGGCAAGAAAAGAAGAGCTGAACCAGATATGACAGAAGAACAGGTCTTGACTGAGTATGTGGACAAGATAAATACGATCTTTACGAGGGGATTAGAATCAGGGGAGACTGGAAACTGAGGTAGTGAGAGCGCGGAGCAGTGAAAATGAGGACGGGGAAGATGAAAAATTGGCAGGCAGAGAGCAGCGAGCATCAGCAGGCTTTGGTTCGAAGTCTGGTATAAGGGAGACAAGAGAAGAGGGAGTCCCCTAGGAAAAAATGTGGAATGCAGGGAAAAGGATCTTGTTTGACGGAATAATGAGCGACTTCTAGACAAGTCGAAGATTTTTAAAAGTAAATTATTGTGTTGAGTGTTAAGTGGTAGAAGGGACATGGAGAGTGATTTTAGGTATTTGGAAATATATATGAAAAGAGGCTGAGAGTACAGATGTGGATGGCTGGATAGGTTTAGCCTCCTACCTTTGGAAGGTAGAGAATCCAGAGGTGTCTGGGGGTCAACGATTGCCTCAGAAGCTCCCAGAGATTATGGGTTCTTCCTGGAAGCCACAGGAAAGACTTGAGGTATGAAATGCCCCCCCTTGATTTAGTGCCTCATCTCCTAAGGCCTTGATGTGTGATTTCAATCTCTGTTTACTCTAAATTAATTTTTGGAGCCTCTTGACTGGTGGCTACCAGTGCATCAGATTTCCACCCTGGCTGACTTGACTTTCTTCCCCTACGTCAGTTGGGATTGGGGCAGAGAGGAAGATACCCACAGGCGCACGGGCACATACACATCGGATGTTCTTACATCACCAGGTGGCTCTGTGCACTCAACACACAGCCAAAACAGTGGTTAATTTTCTTATTGTAGCGTACCGCACCTGCTTACAGACAAGGAATGCAACCCACACGATGCTCACCTCTCCCCAAGTCATGAGCCATGGCCAAACTGTGACTCAGAGCTCTAGATACCAGTCATTTCTCCTGGTCACAGAGGCAGCCCTTTTTTTGAACTTGCAACAAACCCAGAAATAAGCATCTTCCCCACCAACACCCTCGAACAACTGGGTGGACAGAGAACTCTGGAACCCATAGGGGGTGCTTGCCGACACTACAGCAAGTTTCCAAAAATAAAAGCGCAAGCCTTTCCCCTCACATTTATTTGTTAGGATAGCTCCAGGACCAAGAAGAAATACATATCCTGAGGGTACACAGGGACTAGATTTTGCCCATTTTCATAAACATCACGGAGCATAGTTAGCTCAGAATCCTACGGAGTCTTCTTGGCATATTTACAGAGCTCAGACCCACACCGGTGCATCAGGATGGTTTAAGGTTTGGGGAACAGGTTCCCCTACTGACAAATAGCATAATTAGGCATAATGTCTTAAGTGAACATATTAGCTCGGGCTTTTAACAGTATGCAAGCCTCAGCTTCCGCAATAACAGCCTAATCTTGTGTGGGAACCATCCCAGGCTTCACTCGAACACAGGCACTGTGCGTCCACCCGCAGATAAAGCTCTCGGAATGGTTTTATTTATATCGTCCTTGTTAGTCATACAGTCTGTGTGCAAACAAAACACCATTATTCTTATCTCCTTGGAAAGTTTAATTCATTAGCAATTAAAAGCTGGTGCAGAAAAAGAGTCGGGCAGCAGGCAGAGGTTCATCCTAGCACAGCACCCCGGCGCAGACCCATTTGTGGGGGCCACGGTCACCGATAACAGCACCGTGATGTCTGCCGAATTGTTTTTCGTAAATAGTTTACCCATGTAAGGATGATCCCACTGTAATTAAATGAGATAATGTCGCCACAATCTCTTCAAAAGTACCCTGTTGAAACTTGCTGTCCTCAGGCTCTTGCCAAAGCCCATTCTTGACTCCCGCTCTGCTCCCCGTCTGGCTGGGTTGTGGGGGAGGCTGTCTCTGGGCCAGGTTCCTGTTGTGGCGGCCCAGAGTTCTCAGGGGGGGCAATGGCCTGTCCTCACAGCTGCTGAGGGCCTCCGAATTGAGTTCTATTTGGAACAGGGATGGGCCTGATCGTGTTCTTTGTTATCCTAACTTAAGGATAACTTAAGGGAACTTAAGAATTGTAAACTGGGACAGGCTGGATCCGAAAGTCAAGCTCACAGCCAGCTGTTAACAATGGGAGAGGTTGTGGGATGGGGGGTGGGGCAGGAAACTCTATGCTCTCTGCTCAGTTTGTCTGTGAACCTAAAACAGCCCTAAAATATAAGGCCTACTATGAAAACCAAGTGAAAAGTCTTGTTCATCCGTGGTTCTGGGTGTGAGAGGCCAAGATGTGTTTGAAAAAGTTCTTTCTCCCTCTCCATACGAGGCAGAACAGGAGGAAGCACAGAGATTCGGAGGACTACACCCAGGACAGGAAATTAGAAATGAAAACGTACCCTCTTCTGAGCTCTGGTGGCCTCCATTGGTAGGGGTGGAAAGTGAGACTTGGCCCAGCTGAGAGGGGACTCCAGATTTAGTGCCACTTACGTTTTGTCTGACCCTGTAGCAAACAGTACATAAATTTGTCTGTGTGGCATTGCATGGGTCAACTTGTCACTTGATTAAATGTTTTTCTTTTCAACTGCTTAGCTTTACATAGGTCAGCCTCAGTGCTGGAGGAAGAATGTGTACTAAAAATAATAAACAGTTTGGGAAATAGACTGGATCTAAAATAAATAAGGTTAATATAGCAAGACTACCTCCGAGGGCTAGAAGGGACTTTGAATCACCCTCCGGTGCAAACTTTGCCCACGCCTAAGTGGGCACACAAGAGTTAAATAATAAAACCCCAGCCAGGCTGGTAGTAGAACTTTTAATCCTAGCTGCTGCCCCCGGGGGTGAGAGGAAGAGATATTTGATAGTCCAAAACAGAAAGTAAATATAGAGTAAATTACTTCCATGTAATTGGGGAGATTATTTCAAGTAGATTGCAACTTGGAAATGGATTGCTTCTTTTCAAAACTCAAGGTGACTCCTACATTTTTCATCCTGAGGTCAGGGTGGCACTGAGGGGAGGAGCAGTTTCTGGCTTTCGAGGGCAGCTAGAGCTAGTATATTTTGTAAAGTCAAAGTTAAGCGTCTTTGATACTTGAATTACCCAGATCTGTGCAGTAGTTATTAGGAATAGAAATATAAAGAGACATAGAAATGTGGCCAACAGAAACACAGCACCTTAAAAAATCTGAACTGTGAGCCCTTGTGGATAGAAAACAGAAAACTCTTTGCAATTAATATAATCACCCTCGTTAAGGAAATGGTCAATTTGATTTGAAATGGTGTGGAAAAGTATGGGAGGGGATCTGTGTGAGAAACCTAAAAGAATTTTACATTTGTTCACATAATGAGCCAATTTTTCCAGTAACTTCCATTGTTTGGTTCTGGTGCTTTGTCTTGAAGCCAATGTGAATATGTTTCAATGTTGTGTCCATGTAGTAGTCTTTTAAATAGTTCTCTCCTCTTCTTACGTGTGTAGGCTCTAGAACCAGAGAAGCCTTGTTGAGATTCATGACTGCCCTTATCTATTACCTCTCTGACTTTGGACAAATTGCCTGACCTCTCTCAGCCTTTATTTTCTTTTGCCTTTTCTTTTTTTTTAGAAGTTTTTTGTTTTTGTTTTTTTAAGTTTATTTATTTATTTTGAGAGAGAGAGAGAGAGAGAGAGAGAGAACTTGCATGCACAAGTTGGGGAGGGGCAGAGAGAGAGGGAGAGAGAGAATCCCAAGCAGGCTCCCTGCTGTTGGCGCAGAGCTCCATATGGGCTGATCTCATGAACCAGGAGATTATGACCTGAGTTTAAAAGCAACAGTTTTTTCTTTTCGGGTTCTTTATTTATTTGTTTTTTGGGTTCGTGGAGGGAGGGGAGGAGAGGGGGGGGAGAGGAGGGGGGGGAGGGGAGGGGAAGGGAGGGGAGGGGAAGGGAAGGGGAAGGGAAGGGAGGGGAGGGGAGGGGAGGGGAGAGGGAGGGGAGGGAAGGGGAGACGGAGGAGAGGGGGAGGGGGAGGGAGGGAGGGGAAGGGAAGGGGAGGGGAGGGGAGGGGAGGGGAGGGGGATGGGAGGGAGGTGATGGGAGGGGAAAGGAACGGGAAGGAAGGAAGGCAGTTAACTTCAAAGTTCCTTTTGCCCGTTTCCTTTCCTTTCCCTTTCCCTTTCCCCTTTCCCTTTCCCCTTTCCTTTCCTTTCCTTTCCTTTCCTTTCCTTTCCTTAATGTATATTTTGGAGAAAGAGAGAGAGAGAGAATAAGTGGGGGAGGAGCAGAGAGAGAGGGGAACAGAGGGTCCACAGCAGGCTCCATGCTAACAGCAAGGGCCCTATATGGGGCTCAAACTCACAAACTGCAAGATCATGACCTGAGCATATTTTGGATGCTTAACTGACTAAGCCACCCAGGTGCCCCAACAGCCATTATTTTCTTATTTGTGAAATGGGCATAATAATAATACTTGCCCCAGAGGCAAAAAAATGTGACAACTAAATGAGAAAATGCATATAAACACTTGGCACTTAGTTCATTTTATAATTATGAAGATAATCATACGTAATAAATTATTTCTTACATGACATGTTTAGCCTACCCACAGTTCTATTTTTGTTTAAATCGGTTCAGTGTCTAGTAGCCAGAATTGAACAAAATGCTCCAGATATGTCCTGATAGGACAAAGTAAACTATCATCTCCTTCATTCTAGGCTCTATACTTCTATTGATGTAACCAATTAGAGTATTAAATTTTTTCTATATCTATTTTATCTTTTTGTGAGGTGGAGGAATGTCTGCCCAATCAAACAGTTGAGTAAAATCTCTCCTTCTCTGCTGTACTTTGGTATTTAGTTTTAGATCTTGCTATAGGACTTTACATTTATCCTATTACATGTGATCTCTCTAGTGTTGATTCCTCTTTCAAACCTATGCAATCCATTTATTTATTCATTCATCCATTATAGAAACTTTCAAAAATACATTTATAACGGGCCAGGCACAAGGACAGTTGTTTGCTGTGTTCTGAGTTTTTTGAATTCATTGAAGTTTCAGTAGAACACAATTTCTATATCTTCATCCAAATTGTATAACATGTTGGATAATGCAGGCAGGGCTAAGGGCATAGGCCCCAGGACCGTCTTTGGAAACTTTCTTCAAGGCTGATCAGCCCCCTTAGGACATAGTAGTTTAATCATTATGAATTCCTCTTGAGGCATCATTTGGTACAAATTATTGTTTCAACTTGACCAGCAAGAAATTTTGAGATCTTCCCAGACTTCTTGTTCAAGTCAAAATTCACTAGATCTGTCTAGTTACCTAATTCAGTATTCTCAGCAAAATAAGACTGATCTGATGTCATTTCATTTTTAAGTAAAATTAGGCTGGCTTGTTTTCTAAAGTCCTCAGAGGACATATTTTCATAACCTATTCTAGAATTTTAAAGATTTTAAAGAAAAACGGAGCATAGTGACTAAAACATGACAAATGTCTGTTGTTTTAGATGTTCACCCCTTCCACGTGTGGCACGGTGAGGACAGTGAGAAGGTTGAGAAGTTTAGTTAGGTGATAAAGTGTATCCTGGGGCACCACCCTAATTTTATTGTGGAGTATTTGCTTCGTATTTTACTTAGATCTGTGTATGTTTTTCTCCTCTCCTGGGCTTCTTATGGTCGGGGGTATGCTTTTACTCATCTCTTATAATTCCTATCATAGTGCATGACTAATCATAAGTAATCATGAATTGCTTTGCAAATTGTAAACCAACGCCTAGCCTATTACAATTAAGGAGGAAGAACACCCCCCTTTCAGTCTAGTATATGGCAAACAGAGAAGATGTGTGTATGTCTTAGGGCATCCCTAGAAAGTTCTAGAGAGGGCTAGGAGAGTGGCCCCCTTAAACTGCAGGAAATTTGCAAATGATTAGCAAGAGAGGCTGATGAATGAGAAGTAGTGAAATGGCTTTCTTAAAATATTGGGAAGTTGGTGATCCTTTTTCCTCCTTTGTCATTACTGGGATTCTGGAATTCTAGGGGAGAAATTGCATGTAAAAAAGTCGTTGTCCCATTCTGCTGTTTGTAAAGACTTTCCTTTCCTTAAATTTGGTCAGGGTAGGAGATTGCTTCTGTGGGCTTTAAAGGTAAGTATTGGGGCGCCTGGGTGGCGCAGTCGGTTAAGCGTCCGACTTCAGCCAGGTCACGATCTCGCGGTCCGTGAGTTCGAGCCCCGCGTCAGGCTCTGGGTTGATGGCTCAGAGCCTGGAGCCTGTTTCCGATTCTGTGTCTCCCTCTCTCTCTGCCCCTCCCCCGTTCATGCTCTGTCTCTCTCTGTCCCAAAAATAAATAAACGCTGAAAAAAAAAAAAATAAAGGTAAGTATTATCTCTTTATATTGGTATCACTAGCACAATGCTTAAGCGGAGAGGAGGCACTCAATGACTGTTGGATGAACAAATAACATTTGGGAAAGTGCTTTGTAGACTGTGAAACCTTGCACAAATGAAAAGATGATGAGGATAATTGCTTATGAGCCTCAGACGCTGACGCGGAACTCTTGTCCTAACATACTACACACACACACTTTCTTTCTCTCTCTCTCTCTCTCTCTCCCCTTCCCTCTGAATAGTAGCTACATTTTTTTTTTTTTAAATGGGAAAAGTATTGGGACACTGAGTGCTTTTTAAAATTAAAATCAAAATCAAAATGTACTTGCCCCCTTTAATTACTAATTGTTCCATTTGCGCTTCTGGCGTTTGTTGGCAAACATATATTTATACACTTCATGTTATTGTCTTTAGTTACCCTGAAACCTTCCTATCTCATCCACCTTTAGTATGTCATGTAGTTTTGACTTAGATTTCCCAACTGTTAGAATGTCGGGCTTTCAAGGATGCATTCTTAAAAATCAGTGTCTTTGGAAGCACTTGAACTAGAAGTCAAATGGCATGATGTAAACCAATAGTTTTTCAACGAAGAAATGAAAAGTCTCAGTAATGTCAAATAAGGAATGTAACCTATTGAGACCAATTTGCTTACACTGTATCGATTCCTACAAAAACATTATAAAAGAGGGTGCTGCCTACACTCTACTGATCAGATTACAAGTATCCTTGGTGAGGACAAAACTAGTGTATGAGTTTGCCTTAAAATGTCACCTGATGTTAGCTGTCCCTCACTGACTGAGGTATTTTCCTGGCTTCAGATGGATCAGGTTGTCCATTGAGAACCCACAGACTGTGTGTGGCCATGGCTGCATGATTGAGGGGTCATAATCTGGAGATGCAGTAGGGGAGTCTAGCAGCAGGCAGGCAATAATGACTTGAAAAAAACTGGTTTTGCTGCTTACTCAGTGACAGTGATTAGTAGGGTGTAAGAAAAGATGAAAATTCTAGGGGCACCTGGGTGGCTCAGTCGGTTGGGCGTCCGACTTCGGCTCAGGTCATGATCTTGCGGTTTGTGAGTTCGAGCCCTGCATCGGGCTCTGTGCTCTCAGTTCAGAGCCTGGAGCCTGTTTTGTATTCTGCGTCTCCCTCTCTCTCTGTTCTGCCACTCATGCTCTGTCTCTCTCAGAAAATGAATAAGTATTAAAAAAGTTTTTTTTTTTTTAAAAAGATGAAAATTCTAAAGGTTTCCATAAATGTCTCATTTTCTTACCTAGGGCTTCAGGGGCTTTAGAGATATAGTCCAGATTTGGTTTTTGGCTGTGCCACTTATTCTTGTGGAAATGGGTAGAAGGTAGTGGGTTGGGTGGGTGGGTGAGGCTTCCCAGGCCCCTCCGTCCATCTGATCTAAATGTACCAGGAGGGCCCCTGTGAAGCCAGGGCAGTTCTACAGATGCCAGCTTCACCCAGCTCAACAGGGACTTGACATAAACACACTTGTCGCTCTCATCCATCCTTTCGGGCACTCAGCAAATCCAAAATTCCTAGATAGCATGACTTAGGTGGCAATCTGGAAGGTGGGGAGGACAGAGGCCCTGTCTTGAGGCTGCTTTGCCGAACAAGCATAAAATTTTTACTTAGCTTGAATGCTGATTTTGGCATATTTTGGAGGTGAGCAGATGCAGATAATGGAGAGAGATACTGAGAAAACCCCAAGTCACCCCTAAATACTACCCAGGGAACCCAGATGTGATAAACAATGCAAAGACTCTCATATCTGATTATGCTGTATTTATGGACACATCTATGCATATACTTTTTTTGATTTTCTACTGCTTTATTTTGATCATCTTGGTTTAATCCCTGTGAGCTCATATTCCTTCATTAAAGTCATCAAATCAAGGAAAGAAGAAGAACCTTGGAGGCAGGCCCATGCTAGATTTCTCTGAAGACAGGCCCACTGGGCACCCGTCCAGCCTCTGATGTGCCCTTCCTGTGATGGGGACATGTGGTCAGAGGATGCAGCCCGTGATAACTAAACCCTCCCTTCTTGTCACACACCTGTTCTCCTATGTTGAGCTGAACATTTCAACCTCTATCTTCCACACACTGGTCCTTATTTTGATCCCTTAAGCAATACAGGTATCCTGTTTCTTGTTTCATGTGAGAGTGCCTCAAATATATGAGCCAGTCATCATGCAGGGCTAAGTATTCTAGAATTCAGAGGTGTAATGGGCTGAATTGTATCCCTACCCAAGTTCATATATTGTTTTTAACCCCCAAGAACTCAGAATGTGTCTATATTGGAGATAGAGTCTTTAAAGAGGTAATAAGTTAAAATGAGAATATTAGGGTGGGATCTAATCCAGTATGGCTGCTGTCCTTGTAAGAAGAGGAAATCAGGACACAGAGACACATAGAGGAAAGACCACGTGAAGGCACAGGGAAAAGACAGCTTCTACAAGCCAGGGAGAGAGGCCCCAAAAGAAATCAACCCTGCTGACATCTTGTCTCCAATTTCAAGCCTCCAGAACTTCCAGAAGAGAGATGCCCATTGTTGATGCTACCTGCTCTGTGTAATTCAGGAGTCAAATGTATATGGGGTTGGAGCCAAGCAGATAGGTAGGATCATCCAGGCAAATATGTGGGATGAGATGGTGAGAGGGCCATAGGATAAACATTTCACTGACACCAGA
The DNA here is from genome assembly GCF_007474595.2 of Lynx canadensis. NCBI lineage: Eukaryota > Metazoa > Chordata > Mammalia > Carnivora > Felidae > Lynx > Lynx canadensis. Next base: position 73,481,682 of record NC_044310.1, read on the forward strand.
CTAGGCAATTAGACTCCAGTAGAAATTTGTGGTGGGGTACTACCACATATTTTGAAAGCAAACAAACAAACAAAGAGAGAAATAAAACAACACATAATTCCCTAGGTGTTCCTGATGTGCACACTGACTGAGATACACTAATCCAGATTTTTTTTAAAAAAGAACTTTTTTCTTCATGCCTGGAAATGATGCCAGACAATTATAGATTTCAAACTTCATGGAAAATTGAAATTTCCCTCTGAATGAATCCAGTAAACAAAGTCTAAGTTTCTTATTCCTATTACCATATTACTTTTTTAAAAAACTTTTTATTTATTCTGAGGTGGGGGGAGGGGCAGAGAGAGAGAGAGGGAGAGAGAGAATCCCAAGCAGGCTCTACCCTATCAGCATGGAGCCCAACATGGGGCTTGAACCCACAAATGGAGAGATCGTGACCTGAGCCGAAATCAAGAGTTGGATGCTTAACAGATTGAGCCACACAGGTGCCCCACCTTATTACTTTTAATATAATATTGAAAGTGATGGTTGTCCTGGTAACCTTTTGGGATATGTATTCTCCCCCTCCCAGCATGACCTCCCATGGCCAGCAGGCACTGTTCCTTTCCCATAGTTCAGGATCTCAGTCTGAAATAGGCTATGAAAGTGTACAGCATTCAATCATATCGACCATCCCATTATTCTTTGTGACTTGGGAGAATACCCGTGTTTTCTCAAATGCTCTATCTGTTGAGTATTAGGAACCATTTCTATGTAATAAAGAACTATCGCTTATCGGGAAGTATACTCACCCTTCTTGTGGAAGAAAACTTATGACATTGAACTTGATAAAAGCCATCATTTTCACAAGCCCAAATAAAACAAGTCTTATCTGTCTCCCCTCCCACTGCGATAGGTTCACGTACAAGGAGGATAACCAAATTAGAAAGGAGGCATCTTAAGCTTTAGGCTGAAACAAATCAGGGCTAACCAGGGTAATCCAATTTGTTATAAACACAATGAATTGTGTAACTTTAACTTAGGTGTGTTAAAGAAACTCTATCATGCTTTTTTATTCATTTCTGGGCAATTTTGTAGCCACTGCTTCATTCTTTTTGGGAAGGCGGGAAAGCAATAAATAGTGTCTTGAGAAAAACCAGAACAGCCAGACTCTGTTCATTTAGTTCAGGTAATCAGGCATTAGGTGTTAGGTTAATTAGAATTAATTAGTATTAGGTTCTGAGTAGGTGGGTAAGTACAGCTCTTATACACTCTGCCTAAAACATCACAGTGGGAAGTTGTGTGTATGAGGGGGGCAACAGGGTAGGGAGTGCCCCGTCCTGAAAGAGACCAGGTCTTCCAGATGGGTACTGGCTTGACTGATTCCTCTACCTAAGGTATGCAGAGAATACATTTCCCTGCCCAAATTCCATTTTATCTAGGTGTCATGGGGTCTGACATTCCACCTCTAAAGATTTATTATTCCTTTGGCTTTTTTCCCCTTCCTTTAAAACGGAAATTCTCTTGGTTTGTGCAAAACACAAAACTGATTCCTAAAGGCAAACACGCTAAGGTGGTTATCAGCTGTGTTTTCCAATGGCTAAAAGGGGCTAGCAGAACTGAAAGAACCTTGGAGTTTCATCAGTGGGGTGATGTTGGGGTTTGCTAAGGAGGTTTGGGGAAAGCACAGAGAGAGGAGGGCAGGGTGGACAGACACACTTTGCTTGCTTGGGAATTTTGATTGGGGCTGACTCTGCCCACTGAGTACAACTTCAAAGCAAAACACAACACACAAAGTATCTTTGAGAGTTGCTTTAACCTATTGCATTATTTCAATAGTTGAACTGACCAGGACTTCTTCCTTTATTTTTTTTAATGTTTATTTTTTTTTTTTTTTTGAGAGAGAGACAGAGCGTGAGTGGGGGAGGGGCAGAGAGAGAGGGAGACACAGAATCGGAAGCAGGCTCCAGGCTCTGAGCCGTCAGCACAGAGCGTGACGTGGGGCTTGAACTCATGAACCACGAGATCATGACCTGAGCCGAAGCCAGTTGAGCCGACCGAGCCACCCGGGTGCTCTGAGCTGACCAGGACTTCTAGAGCTAGAGTTGAGAAGGGTGGTTAGCTTTGCAAGTACAGTGTGAGTTACAGCTTGTAAATCGTAACATTTATCTGGGCACAGAGGCAAGATCATTAATGTTTGAGGAGCACCTTTCAAAACTCAAACACAGATGGCAGAGCTCGGTCTTTTATACCATTTCTCCCTTTTTGAGGTAAGTTAGAGAGCTTGAGTTGTGAAGCATTCAAAGATCATCTTGTTGGGGTGCCTGGGTGGCTCAGTCGGTTGTGTCCAATTGCAGCTCAGGTCATGATCTCACAATCTGTGGGTTCAAGCCCTGTGTCAGGCTCTGTGCTGACAGCTCAGAGCCTGGAGACTGCTTCCAATTCTGTGTCTCCCTCTCTCTCTGCCCCCTGCCCTGCTCACACTCTGCCTCTCAAAAAGTGAATAAACATTAAAAAGAAAAATTAAAAAAAAAAAAAAAGATCATCTTGTTTCCACATTCAATTTTCTTCTTTTCACTTAGGAAAGAAAAAAAACAACTTTTCAGGTCAAAGGCTATTTGAGGTGGCCCTGGTTCCTCCATGTTTCACTCACCGGTGCTTCATTTCTACCGGGCCTGTGTGTCAATTGACCACATCTCGGGAGGGAAATGATTCTCGTGACCTCACTTTCAGGAGACAGGAACCTCTGGCATCTTATCAAACTGCCAGGCTGTGCTCCGCGAGCCGGAGTCTTTGGTTTGTCGTAGGAGAGTAACACAGTAGGTCACCACTCAAGCGTCTTGGCAAAGCTGTTAAGCTCGTGGGGGGCCCCAACCACTGCTGTTGGCGGGGAGACCGACTGGGCACTTGCCTCTCACCTTCAGAATTTGGCCCTGATTAAATTAATCTATGCAGGTGGAGTCCTGGTTTGTGAGAAGGGTACAGAGCCTGAGGACATGCTGGCATTTCTTCCTCATCCTGCGTTTGAGGACACAGAAGGGTGTTCTGGTCAAATTAGCCGGTTACTGGTTCCCCCCAAATAACTCCAGTTTCAGACACCTGACTTGACTCTGTGAGTGAGTGGGAGGCTCTTTTCCCTGAGTGTTTTTGCATCTTGGTTTTCATGTCGCTACATGAACATTCAGCCCACAGATTGCTGTTATCTAATCAGGTGCATCAGTCCGTGGTGGAGAGGAGAGGGGAGGAACGCCCCTCTGACTCAGATTTTGCGCAAACAAAACTCAGCCTTGTTAGCCAAGGCAGGGAAGAGCACCCAAGGCTGCTCATTTCAGATCTTTCCCCTGACAATCTGCAGGGCAGGGCAAATGGGTGAGCTTTTATAGCAAGATAAGCAACACAAGGGCTCCACTTTGGTATGCTAAATCAAATTAAAATGTCAATATTTACACATGACCTTCAAGGCTCTTACACTCTTGCTTTCTTAGGATGCAGTACAGGCTGCGTTTTCTTTAGTCCGTTACCAACAGCTTGGAAATTCAGTTAGAGGACATAACCCAAATGTTCTCCAAATGTTGCTTCCAAATGGTCATCTTGAAAAGTGCTGTCTGAAGGCGTGCACCCTCTCTGCACTGAGAGCTGTTGCCCTGCTTGTCCAACTGCAGGGGAATTATCCCAAGACTGAAACCACCAATGATAAAGACAGTGCTGTGCAGCGTACTTTAATTTGTTGATAACTAAAGCACAAGAGGCCTTTTTACGTGCTCCTTGAAGCTTCACTATTGTGTATTGCACATTCAGCCCCTGCTCGTGTGCTGACACAAATAAACACGATCATAACGGTTGAAATGTAGTTAGAAACACAATTGAGAACATCTGTATTGTAAGCAGAAATAAATTAGAAATACTGAAGTGTTTTGTAGCTGTGAAAACGAAGGAATAAAAAAATAACCCACAGTACCTGGATTAAGCGGTTATAAATAATGTATAAAGCAAAAATCTCATTACCCCCTGTGTAAACTCCCCCCTAATGAAATATATTTTATGAATGTAGTAACACTGTAATAACCAAAGCATTTGTTTTTCCCCACAAACTTTCCACTTCATAACTGTGAGATTGTCTGGATTTATAAGCTGGGGACAAAACATCCCCGAATTTACCGGTTTTGGTTTCTTCCCTGTGACCTTCAGCTCCAAGACTCTGCTCCACCATTTATCAGAATGCCGCCTGGCACACGGCAAAGTTTCCCCCAAATGCAGTCACATAAAAACCAACAGAGGTGAACGCAAGCCCCCACAGACCCAGAGGGAGAGGCCTTGAGACCGTTGGCTGGCAGGGGCCACAGGGAGGCAGGTGGGTTCCACCCGCGCAGGTCAGTGTCACCAGCTGTGGCACAGGAGTGCATGCGGAGTCCAGGCCTCTGGCGGTAGAATCCATCATGTCGGTGATGTCACTGTAAGTAGAGTGACTGGTGCCAGATGAGTGAGTTCTGTCCAGCTGAGCGATGGGGCCATTCCAGGGGTGGCCAGAACGTGCCACTGGGCACCATCCTTGGCATTGCCAGAACCGGAAGGAAGGTGGTTGTCTGACTGGCCCTCTCACTCCTGACGGCAGTACCCTTCCTTTGTAAGGTTTCTCGTTTGTTTGTTTGGTTTTGAAATCACAAATCAGTGGTCGGGCTCTGGAACATCATGGGTCTCAGCAGCATGCTGAAGGGTCAAGCATGACTCTGGAGTCCTGTTAGTTATGAAACCCTGTTCTCCTGGGTTACGCCAGGTGAGCCCCATATCTTTAAGATATACCAGGGCAAGGAGTAAAGCATGGAGCTTTAGTCTAAGCTTCCAGGAAAGCATAGAGAGTGGCTCCATACCTTCTTTGCATGATAGGAGCTACTGTAAGCCTAACTGTGTCCTACCTCAAACACCTAATGATTCCTTCTGAGCTTCTAATTAATGAATTAATGTATATCCTTTCTGGCTCTCCTGTTGTCCTTAGAATGTTTCCAAAATGAGTCACAGGTATCCATGCAGATAACTGCCTGAATCTAGCCTGATGCTTGATCAGGTGCAGCTTATACCTGCATGACTTATACCCATGTTCTATTTCTGCCCAGCCCCATTGGGACAACAGTGGTGGCCGGCAGCTAAGCAGAATGACCCCATTAGATTCGCTTCTAGTATAATGTCATGCATGCTCTCATTTTTGGAGTCATAGTCAGAAACTTGTGATTTCTCCTCATTTCGGCATGCAGTTGTGGCGTGGTGAAGGAGATGATTGGATTATGAGTCAAAAGACTTGCTCTTAAGTCTCATCTTCCCTCTCTACCTGAGTGATGTGGGATGAGTCCGTTTCTGAGCCTGTTGCCTAGAAAATGGGGACAATATTAACTCATACTTCTTTTAGTGGCTCCTAAATAAGGTAACGCAAATAAGAGACTTTACACGGTTTAAAGTGCTATGGAGTGGTATCATTGGCTACTGAGTGGTGTTCTCTATTTCTCTTAGTCTGTTTGAGCTGCTATCACAAAATCCCAGAGGCTCGCATGTGGTTGAAGGATGGAAGTTTGCTCTCCGGAGCTTCTTTTTTCACTAATTCTGTTCGTGACACCTTCGCCCTCCTGCCCTAATCACCTCCCAAAGGCCCCCACCTCCTGATACCATCACCTCACAGGTTAGGATATCCACATATGAATTTGGGGGGGGGGACACAAACATTCAGACCATAACATCATTATTAAAAAGAGACATCTAGGGGTGCCTGGGTGCTCAGTCGGTTAAGCGTCCGACTTCAGCTCAGGTCACGATCTCACGGTCCGTGGGTTCGAGCCCCGCGTCGGGCTCTGGGCTGACGGCTCAGAGCCTGGAGCCTGCTTCAGATTCTGTGTCTCCCTCTCTCTCTGCCCCTCCCCCATTCATGCTCTGTCTCTCTCTGTCTCAAAAATAAATAAACGTTAAAAAAAATTAAAAAAAAAAGAGATATCTATCCTACTTACATTATAATGTGGTTTGAGGATCAGATCAAGTCAGATCTGTGAAGAGGGCTTTGAAAGGTGTAAAGCGGGGCAAAGTATAACACTATATTGCAAATGTAAAGCATGTCAGCTGGATTACCAGCGGTCACCAGTTCCATGGACACATTTGCCAGTGCGGCACAGTCTTCTAGACCAAAAAGAGGTTGCCGATGCTGGCGATGTTAGAGCTGGTGTTACTTTTCTCCAAATCTTCCTATCTTGAGCACACTCAATTGTTTGGGATCTTTGTTTCATCTCTCTCACTTTTAATATGAAGAAAAAACAGTCACTTTCTAATAGAGTTGTTGGGAAAACATGATTGAAATGGGTTCCAAAAATAGCTCTTAAAGCCAAAGTTACACGAAGGACATAAATTGTGCATGAACTCTTTCAGCAGTGAACAGGCACATCTCCACATACCCCTAGGATCTCAAGCTGATAATGTAACAACAAGAACCTATTGAATCAGGACAAGGTGATGGTTCTGCTCGTGTGGCAATCTAGGTCTCAGAGTCTGGTATGCGGGCAGGGTGGAAAGAGCAGATTGCATTTTCGAAAGAAAGGTTAAGCTTGAATGTTTTGGACAGGAGGTGGTTAGATGCATTTTTAAAACGTCCTTGAATTTACCTGATGAGTTTTGTGTCCTTGTGATGGTTGTAGCCCATTCCAGGTTATGAATAAATTTAGCAACACAAAAGAGGTCATTTAAAAATCTCTCCCTCAAATGCTCCATTTCCTCTGATGCCCCTTCCAGCTTTCTCCTCTTCTTCACTAATTTGGCAACCTTCCAGGTTTCCCTGCTGATCATCTTAAGCTTAAGATTAGTGGTATGTGGTTTTAGAAACGTTTCAAACTTTTATAGGAGAGCTGTGGAAAGGTGGAGGGTTCCAGAAAACCCCGGATAGAAGTTAAGACAACCATTTTATTTATTTCTTTATTTTTGGCTTTCAAACAACCTTTTGGTTTGAACTAATTTTAGACTTAAGAAATGTTGAAAAAAATACTATCAAGTGTTTCTTTGTGTCCCTCACTCTGCTGCCACTTATGTTAACAACTCTTATGGCCATCTGATAGTTATGGAGAATAGGAAATTAACATGAGTACAATATTCTTAACTAAACTACAGACCTCATTGGGAATTCACTAATTTTCCTGCAAAGATCAGTTTTAGGTTCCAGGATCCTTTCCAAGACCCCACATTGCATTTTACCCCCAACCTGTGACAGTTGTCAGTCTTTCCTCGTCCTTCTTGACTTTGGCACTTTTTGAAGAGTAGTGATCAGTAATATTGTAGAATACCCTTTAATTCAGGCTTGTCTAATGCTTTCTCACAATTGGGGTATTTTGGCAAGAATACCACAACAATGATACTGTGTTTCTTGTCAGCACATCATGGCAAGAGATTGATGATGTGGTATGTCTTATTACTGGCGATATTTACCTTGATCACGTGGTTAGGCTGGGGTCTGCTGGTTTCTCTACTATAAGGTTACTGTTTTTCCTTTTGCACTGGTAAGTATTTTGAGGGAGATACTTTGAGCTTATTCAACTCTCCTGTTTATTTGTTTTGAATTTCTTTTGCATAAGGGAGCAGCCACCTGTGTATTTTCTTATGTCTAAATTCTGACACAAAGGATCACATACTCTTCGATGCTCTTTGGAGTGTTAAAGAACAACAATCCAACTGAGTAAATTTAAAGATCTAATTGGCTTTATTCAAGGATTGATGAACCGGGCAGCATCCCAGCGAGAGTAGAAAGGAGCTGCCAGGAGTCGTACGAAATGGACAACTTTTTTACTGGAAGAAGGAAGGTGATATAAGGAAGTTAAAAGAGTGGATTATTTCAGGCAAGGTTACTTTCCCTTAGGGGAAGGCAGGGGTCTTATCATGCAGATTACCTCACTAGTGCTGATCAAGGAAATTCCAGACTGATAGGTTTAAAATTCCACTCTTGGGAGAGGCTGAAACTGTAATTAGGTTTGTTAACCTTAAAAATAAAACTTCGTTATTTTACCAACAAAAATGGGTTTATTCAGGAATAGCAGAGAACTGCTATCCAGGACAAGCAAGCTATGGGAAAGCCATAGGCAAGTCCAACCAACAAAAGAGAGGAACATTATTTTATAGAGAAGGAGGAAGTTGGGAGCTGTTTTGAATAGAAGCCCATTGGAGAGAAGCAAGTGTTAAGGGTGATGACAATTTCTTATTGGCTCCGATGCAGAGGTGGTCGATTTCCCGTAGAAGATGCAATGTCCATCTTTTCCTGTTGGGGCCCATTATTGACAATTCTTCCCGTAATTGACGTTGAATAGTATTCATTCCTGGGCTCCTCCCTCCAGCCTCCCCTTCTAGCATCCTGAGACCCCTTTAGTGAGGTTTCCCTTTATTATCATAGGTTCGATATTAAGTCTTGGTGGGGCTTTGCAAAAGGGACTATTTTGGGACTATTGTTTCTTTGAAACAGGGGTTTTGCCTTTTTTCACTTAATAATGAATGTCATGGGTTTCCTCATTCTTTTATACAGTTGTATTGTACTCTATTGTATGGATATACCAGTTTATTCAAGCACTCTCCTACATATGGGCATTTAAGTTGCTTTTGGTGCTTTGCAAATACAAACAAGGTGGCAATGAATATGTTTGTGCATATGCATTTTTGTATCGTTGGAGATACATTCCCTAGAAGTGGGTTTGCTAGGTCAAAAAGGAAATGTATATGCGATTTTGTTAGATATTGCCAAATGTCCCTTCCAGAAGGCTCCCACTGGGAATGTAGGGAAGTGCCTGTTTCCCCATAGCTTCACCAAAGAGCTATACTAATGGAAAGTACTCTAATGTTTATAGAGTTTTGCCAGTTTGATAGGTGAGAAATGGATTTCCTTAATTATGAGTGAGTTTAAGAATTTTCTCACAGGGTGGAGTTCCATTTTTAATCCTTTCTCAGTGATTATCTGTTTATGTCTTCCTCTCATTTTTCTATCAGGATTTTGGTCCTTAGCTCTTTTTCTCTAGTATATGCTAGAATATCTTCTCCCCATTTGTCTGTTTTCCTTTTCCTTTGCTTATAGTGTTTGTGTCATGAAAAAAAAGCTTAATTTGCATGTAGTCAAATTTATTAATTTTTAAAATTTTCTCTAGGTTTTAAATCATAGAAAACCTTTTCCTTACCAAGGTTAAAGAATAATTTAGCTACGTTTTCCTCCATATTGTATGGTTTCAGTTTTTACATTTAGAATCCTAATCTACTTGGAGTATATTCTACCATATGATGTGAGATATGGATTTAATTTTATTTGTTTCCAGATGACTACCTTGTTGTTCTAGAATTACTTGTTAAAAAGTTTATCTTTACCCCAGTGATCTGAGATGCCACTTTTCTCATATACTAAATTTCCATTTGAATTTGGGTCTACTTCTGGGCTATTCTACTCTACTAGTCTGTATGTCTATTTTTTCTATTCATGTTCCTGCACCATACTGTTTTAATTATCAAGGTTTTATTGAATGCTTTATTTTCTGGTACCACACACGGTTGTTGTTGTTGTTTTTCTTTTTCAGTGTTCTACCAGTCTTGCAATTTTTGTTTCCATATATAAACATTAGTAGCAAATTGTCTAACTCTAGAAAATAGCTTGTTGGTACTTTATTGTAATTGTAGTAAATTTATAAATTAACTTAGGGATAACTGATATTTTTATAATGTTATATAATCCTATCCAGGAACATGAGATGTCTTTCCATTTACTCAAACCTTTATTAGTGTCTTTCAGGAGTGCTTAGAAATTTTTCCTGGTACAGGTGTGCATGCTAAATGTTAAATTTCTTTGTAAGTATTTACTACATTTTGAGGCTGTTGTAAGTGGGGTTTTCTGTTATTATGTCCTGTTTATTGTTTGTATAAAGGCCATTGATTTTTATATGTTAATTTTATATTCTATTACTTGAATAAATTCTTTTATTGTTTGAGTTAGTTTTATTATTGATTTTTCTGGAATTTTCTAGGTATATTATCATATCTTCAAATACAGGCTTTACCCACCTCCCCCCCCCCCCCTTAATCATCTTATTGCCTCTAACTGATTTTTCTTGTCTAATTGCATTGGCTAATTCAATAGTAGTGGAGATAGTGGACATTTGTGTCTTGTTCTTGATCATATGAGAAATGGCTCCAGTATTTCTCCATTAAATAAGATACTGGCTTTAGAACTAATCATTGTATGAGAAAGTGTGCGTCTATTCGATACACTGGAGTAGTTTTACGATGAATGTGTGTTAAATGTTGTCAATTGCTTTCTCAGTGTCTATGGGAAATGATTACATCATTTTTTTTCCCTTTGAGACTTATTTCATGTGTTGTAGGCTGAATAATAGCCATCAGGCCCTAAACTCCAGAATCTGTAAATGTTATTGTCACCAACTAGATCCCAAGACCTGACCTTTACTATCCACCAGCTTATATACTCACTGACCATTGTTCCACATTTTCCCGTAAGTTCTTCTTTCCAGATTATCTCTAACTCAGGAAAATAGAAAGTGAAACTGGCCCTTGAGCAGCAGCGACAGCCCTGATGGGAACTCCAGCTGGCCCAGACCACCCAGACCAGTTTGAGCTTAACCCCCAAATCACCTACACAGATCATAGGTGGACCATGGAGTGACCTCTAGAATGACTGGCACCTACCTTTACCTTATTATACTAAAATCTCTGCCCAAGGAGGAGCACAGGCCTCATTTATATACCAAATGTGTATATAGGCATGTTTCCCTAAGGTGCATGCATGACCTACATGTGATGAACTCTACATATGATGATAAGGCTTTCTTTTCTAAATATTCATCCTAACCCTAAATAAAAAGAACCTGGGGTTCCTGAGTGGCTCAGTTGGTTAAGCGTCTGACTTTGGCTCAGGTGGATCTCCCAGTCTGTGAGTTTGAGCTCTGTGTCAGGCTCTGTGCTGACAGCTCAGAGCCTGGAGCCTGCTTTGGATTCTGTGTCTCCCTCTCTCTGCCCTCCCCCTTCTCTCTCTGTCTCTCTATCTCTCAAAAATAAATAAACATCAAAAAATTTTCTAAGTAAAAGGAACTCATCCACCCTTGCTGGGGGACTCATGGCTTTGGAAGCTACTCCCTGTGATCTCCTTATTTGCTGCAGGTAAATTTTCCTTTGTGTGACAACTCAACCTGGTGCAGATTCTGATTCACCAAGGAGTGAACTCACATTGGTTTGGTTACAGTATCTTATATGATAAAGTTTTTGCAGGTGCAATTAAATGAAAGCTCTTCAGATGATTATCTTAGGGATATTATATTTGTCCTGGGTTATTCAAGTGGGCCCCGAATGCATAAAACATGTGGTTATAAGAGAGAGGTAGAGTGAGATTAGACCATACACAGAGGGGAAGGTGATATGACATGGAAGGAGAGATGGCAGTGATGCCACAGGCCAAGGAACGCTGGTGGCCACCAGAAGCCGGAGGAAGCAAGGAGTAGATTCTTCCAGACACAGGAGGAGAGTGACCCTCCCCATACCTTGATATCAGACTTCTCACCCCCAGAACTAGGAGAGGATAAATTCCTGTTGTTTGAAGCCACTGAGTTTGGGAAAATTTATAAGACTGGACATAGAAAACAGAGATTTTGGTACCCGGAAGAGAGGTGTAGATGTAACAAATACCTAAAAATGTGGAAGTAGCTTTAAAAATAGATAATGGGTGGAGGCTAGAGAATTTTGAGGTACATGATAGGAAAAGCCAGGGTTGCCTTAAACTGAATGTTAGTAGAAATATGTTAAAGTTGCTTTTGGTGAAGATCTGGAAGGAAATAAGGAGCCTGTTATTGGACACTGTTATATAGTGACAGAAAAGTTAGCTGAATTGTGTCCTACAGTTGTGTATAAGGCAGACTTTGTAAGTCACAAAGCTGGATATTTAGCCAAGGACATTTCCAAGCAAGGCCTTGAAGGTGCAGCCTGGTCTCTTTCTTGTTGCTCATAGGAAAATGACAAAGGAAAGAGAGAAATTGAGAAAAGAATTGTCAAGCCAAAAAGGAACCAGCACATGATGATTTGGGAAATTCTTAGCCTATCTTGATAGCAAATGATGCCAAATAGAAGAGGATTTAGGCATTTAGGAGATTAGGAGTGTGTGCTCTGTGAGAGAAGGGCAAGGATGTGGCTGGACAACATTTTGTTGGTGTTGAAGAGATTTAAGCGTGTTGGATCATGTTTGCTAAAATGGATGGTCCCCCATGTAGGCTGTTTAGAGTTACAATCTTTCAATTTTTTGATGGGGCCAAAGTGGTTTGCATTCAGAGAAATTGTACTTCAAATTTAGATCTTTTCCTGGGCTGGTGATATGTTGTATGATGCTCTCTCATGATGCTGGGCAGTGACAGGGGCCACAGCTCCCAGTCAGCCATTCGATCATGAGGGTAAACAACAGATACACTAACTGTTGTGTACCCACACAACCATTCTGATTTTTACTTCAATGCAGTAATTAGTAAATTACATCAGATATTCAGCACTCCATTATAAAATGGGGTTTATGCTGGGGCTTCTGGGTGGCTCAGTCGGATGAATTGTCGGACTTCGGCTCAGGTCATGATGTCACGGTTCGTGTGTTCAAGCCCCGCATTGGGCTCTGTACTGACAGCTCGGAGCCTGGAGCCGGCTTCAGATTCTCTATCTCCCTCTGTCTCTCTCTGTCCCTCCCCCACTCACACTCTGTCTTTCAAAAATAAATAAACATTTAAAACAATAAACAAAAAATAAATAAAATGGGATTTATGGGAGATGATTTTGCCCAAGAGTAGGCTACTGTAAGTGTCCTGAGCACATTTATGGTAGGCTAGGCTAAACTACCATATTCAATAGATTAGGTGTAGTAAATACATTTTTGACTTCCGGTATTTTCAACTTCTACTGGTTTTATCAGGATGTAACCCCAGGAAGAAGATCTGTATTTTGTTTAGAATTTTCGCACTGGTATTCGTGAGTGTAGAGCTCTGTGGGTTTATTTCCTTGTATTGTCTTTATTTGTTAAGCTAGGAGTATTATATTTGCATATAAAAAGGATTAAAAAGTTTTCTTTCATTTTCAATGTTGTGGAGCAATTTATAGAGCATTGGGACTAGCTAGAATGTGAAGGTTTGGTAGAAAGTCTTGTGAAATCATCTGTGCCTGGTGATTTTTTGTGTGGGAGAGTTCCTTCATAACTGTCTATATTTCTTATATGGAAATTGCCCCGTGTAAGCTTTCTAACCCTAATGAAATCAATATGTATTTCCCTAGGAAATTAGTCATTTCATCTAGGTTTTTGAATTTATTGGCACAGAGGTCTGCAGCTTAGTCTCTTATGATTTAAAAAAAAAATTCTGAAAAAAATTCAATTTCAATGGTTATTTCCCTCTTTTCATTTCATCTCGTTTTTTTTCCTGTCTTGCATTGTTGTACATTGTCCCTTTTTAAGGGGGGATCAAGTTAGCTAGTAGTTTATCTATTTAAAAAAAATTTTTTTTCCCCCAGATCAGGATTTCGATCCTTTCCCATTCATTTAATGCCTACATGGCAATGCAGGCATATCCACCTTTCTCTTCTCCTCCTATTTTTTAGTTGCAATGGTTCTACTTTGTCACATGACACAACAGCTGTGTGGTAGCCTTTCACTCCCATCCCCATCTTTGTTTTGCTATTATATGCACATTTTTATGTTTTAAAATGCTCTGTGTCTGTCCTTTCACTGAAGTTTTCCCAGTCATGATTTGGTTCGATGAAGCTCCTTCTTTAGTAGATTCTATTTATTTATTTATTTATTGAGAGAGAGAGAGAGAGAGAGAGAGAGAGAGCAGGGGAGGCACAGAGAGGAGAGGGAGACACAGAATCTGAAGCAGGCTCCAGGTTCTGAGCTGTCAGCACAGAGTCCGACATGGTGCTCCAACTCATCAACCCCGAGATCAGGACCTGAGCTGAAGTCCACACTTAAGGGACTGAGCCCCCAGGCGCCCCTTTAGTAGATTCTTTAAGGACAGTTTAAGGTACAGAATTCCATAAGTTCCTGTATAGTGAAAATTATTGTTTGATATATTTGGTATATCATAATGTTGATGGATGTAGTCAAGGACTTCTTGACTGTATATAAAATCCCTTTTTCACAATTTCTTTCGTTGAACTCTTGAGCAGTGTTACTCCATCCTTGCCTTCTTAGTATGCTGGTTTTACAAACCGATGCCAGTTGAATCTGTCACTGTTATTTTGCAGAAAAAATTTTTGGCAAAAATTATTTGTTCTTTTTGCCTGGAGGTCTTGAAGATTATATCTTTGTCTTGAGGCTTAATACTTTTACTAGAATTGTCTCCGTTTTGATCATTCTGGGTTAACTTCCCAGGTACCTAGTAAGCCTTTCCAGAGTGTAGATTCAGGTCTTTTTCTATCTCTGGAAAAATTTCTTGGTTTGTAATTTTAAATACTAGTTGTGCTTCATTTGTTCTCTCTTTTTGTTCTCTAGGAACTCCAGTAATACAAATATTATTCCTTCTTTGCCTGTTTTCTGTTGCCACTATTTTTCTCTGACCCATTTTATATCTTCCTTTGTGTCATTTTCATCCTCTGGTTGTTTTTCTGCTTTTCTTTGATGTCCCTTGTTAAATTGCCATTTGAATCTCTTCTTTCTTGGGCATGTTGTAATTTCTTCTTTATTTCTGAGATATCATTTCTTTTCTTCCGTATTTTTTCCTTGAGTTCAATCAACTATTTGTTAAAATTTCTCCCTGCTTTTTTTTTTTAATTCTTTTGTCCATTTCTGTTCTCAGTGTTTGGAATTTCTAATTTGAAGTGGTTTTTCTATCCTCAAATGCTTGTTAGGATATATTTAATTCGGTATTGAGTGTAAACTTAAGTTTCCTTCTGCTTCATGTTTTTTTTGGGGAGAGGTTGGCTTTTCCTCAGTTGATTTGTGTGAAAATTCATTCTGCAATAGCCCTTTTTGGAGTTTATTGTTCTGCCTTTCATTTTTATGATATTGGAACGTTTTACACGGTTCCTAGTTTAAATGGCACTCTTTACTGTTGGTCTAGTAAAATTCAGGTACTTTGGCAGGTTTTTTGTTTGTTTTGGTGGGGGGGGAGGAATTATGAGTCCACCAATTTTGCAGATTTATTTTGCAGATTTATTTATTTATTTTTCTTGCAGGACCCTACATTTTTCTTCTCTTCTGCTTCACCATCTAAATTGCTAAAGGGCACTTCTTCCTTCTTCTTTCTTTTTTTTTTCCCCTCCTCCTAGAGGCTTTTGTGTTTGAAAGACAGTCCCTTTACACCACACTTGCTCATTTCAGCTGTGTCTATCCCTTTAAATTGTGTGTCTGGCCCTTTCCACTGCCTGCCTCCCTTTTAAAAGACACATACTTTGAAATCCCCTTCCCAAGTCCTGCTCTATATAATCATTCTGGTGCACTCTCCAACTTTCCCTAAGGTCCTCTTGCCTGTGCCCCTCCTCTGGATTCCTAGCAGTTTTATTGGTCTGCCTTTGCTTATAGCCAAGCTCTCTGGTGGGAAAAGAAAGGAGTAGAAGGGCATGGGATTTGTTTCTTTTTCTCTTTTTATTCCCCCCAATTTTTTTTTTAGCACTTTTAGCACTCAGCGTTTTCTTCAAGTAGTATTGAGATTGAGGGTTTTTGCATAGAGATTTGTAGTTCTGAATTTATTTGTATTCTGCTGGAAGGAGGGGTTGGGAGGTTACTTACTATATAGTGTCATTGTCTTCAGCTACTTGAAACCCTTCAAATAAGAAATATTTGCCTGTTAAAGAGTAAACTCATCCTTGCCAGTGGTTTTACTTACCACCTATACAACTGACGACTCCCATATTTAGATTTTGAGCCTAGACTTTTTAATAAGTTTTGGGTCCATATATCCAACCATAATCCTCTAACTTCCAATTCACCAATTTCAAAATTCAACAGTTTCCTTCCCCACAATATTTATCTCATCCTCCCCCTCACACACGTTCTGTTTCTTGTTGAAAGTAGCATTCTTCATTTGGAGACTCAGGCCAGGAATTCTAGAGTCATCTGGAGTCATCTAGCTCTCTTGCCTACACAGCCCACTGGTACTTAATAAGTGGCTGTTGGATAAGTGTCTTTGCAATTTCCCGAAGAACATGAAAAACATTTCTGCCCCTGGACAACACCTGGCATAAGCCTGGATGGGGTGTCTTTGCTACTCAGGTGTAGACCTTGCTAGTGGTGGGAATAATCGCGTGGAATGCTTATCATTCAATAAGGAGTTTATAGACACAATAAACTTCTTATTAAAATCTAAGATCTTGGAGGCAGGGACAATGTCTTATTCATTCGATAATCTTTCCCAATACTTGGCAGAAGGTTTAATAAAGGTCATTAGGGGTATTTAGAACAGATGAATGATAAAATGACTGGTGACCATGGTATCACCTGCGATAATAGCACACAACTCCTAATGAAGAAAAAAAAAAAGTAGTCTGAAAGGTCACTCAACTTAAACGAGTCAACTTGAAAGCCTACAAGCATTAGGGATATTACAAAAATGAATGACATGGTTACTCAGGAATGTGGGCAAAGTGTGAAATCTAAAGGAGGGTTCTTACCCATTCTTTGTGTGTGCCTCTGGCATCTGGTGAAGCCTATGGACCCTTCTCAGAATAATGCTTGAAAATGTATAACATAGGGGTGCCTGGGTGGCTTAGTTGGTTAAGCGTCCAACTTCGGCTCAGGTCGTGATCTCACAGTCAAGCCCTGCACTGGGCTCAGCACTGACAGAGTGGAGCCTGCTTGGGATTCTCTCTCTCTCTGTGCCTCCCGTCTTGTACTCTTTGCTCTCTCTCTCTTTCTCAAAATAAATAAACTGAAAAAAATGCATAACATAAAATATGTAGATTTACAAAAGAAACCAATTATAAAAATATAATTATTGAAGTATTAAAAACACACAAGTGTGTGATAGTAATACATGTGCTTCTTTTTTCTTCATGTGCTTCTTTTTTTAATTTTTTTTTAACGTTTATTTATTTTGAGACAGAGAGAGACAGAGCATGAACAGGGGAGGAGCAGAGAGAGAAGGAGACGCAGAATCTGAAACAGGCTCCAGGCTCTGAGCTGTCAGCACAGAGCCCGACGCGGGGCTCGAACTCACGGACCGTGAGATCACGACCTGAGCTGAAGTCGGACGCTTAACCGACCAAGCCACCCAGGCGCCCCTTCATGTGCTTCTTTATTAATGCATTCAATAACAATATACGGCAGCCAGACCAATAACTACCATTTTTTCATGTAGAGGTGAATATAAGGACTTTTTCAAGATATCTTCAACCACTGTGATGTGATATGATAACATCTGTGATTTCTGTTGGTGACACAGTTAAGGCACTGCTACTACCACAGTAGTTTCTTGCTTATCTTCGTAATTAAATAGAATACAGACATTAGTAAACAGAAGACATTTTCCAATGACAGACATTAGACATTAGTAAAAGTAAAGATGCAATTTTTTCCCCGTCTGAGTTCACAGCTTTCTGAATTCTATACACACACCCACATGCATGAACTCCAGGTTAAGAATCCCCGGTTTAGAAGGGGTAGGTACTACTCGGCTCTGACTATAGGCATACAGAAATAGAGGTCCCGTGGCTTGTGGGTCTTCAGTTTCTTGTGGCTTCTGACCTAAGTCCCAATGAAGTTATGGGTCCATCATCTTATTTTCCCTCTGTAAGAGTTGGCCTTATGGTGAGCGGAAGGAAAATATTGGAATGTGACAGCTAAGCTGTTCTTTGACAGGCAGAAAGGTCTGTTTTGCCCACGACAAAATGGACTTGCATTTTACAGAGTTAAAGATGGTATCCCTAAGCCATTCTCTGCAAACACCAGGCTGAAGGCAGTCTCCTGGCTCTCTCCTG
The DNA here is from genome assembly GCF_007474595.2 of Lynx canadensis. Classification (NCBI taxonomy): domain Eukaryota; kingdom Metazoa; phylum Chordata; class Mammalia; order Carnivora; family Felidae; genus Lynx; species Lynx canadensis. Next base: position 73,499,592 of record NC_044310.1, read on the forward strand.
GCTCTCTGAGCCATGTCAGAGGGTGTGGAAAGTGATGGAACCTGGGAAACAAATTCTCCCACTTGTAGATAATAAACGAAATGGTAGGAACTTCCCACTGGCTGATAGAAAGAAAATGTCACAAACACGAAAACATAATAAGCTGGGTTTGAGTCGGTGGTGCCTTCCCTTCATGATTAATGATTGGTCTCAAATAGGATGGGTAAGGGAAAGTGAAGTTCCTCTTGAAGTAGCTTTAAAAATGCCACAGCTTAAAAAAATTATTGTAACATCAATTTAAAGGAAAAAAAAAAAAAAACCCTCTGCTAAAATGTAAAGGTCAAGAAAGATTTGGGTGTTTTTAAATGCTGTCTGGAAGAAATTCTTATAAAGGTTAAGATGTTCATGTAGTTTCAGAGTTATGGGCATAGGAGGGGGGGGCTGGACAAAAGCAGTGCTACCTCAGGGCCCTGGGTGACTGTGACCCATGCTGACAGTAGGCAGCAGACAAGCAGCGGATCAGTGTGTCAGCATGTCAGTAGGGACAAACCAGGTGCGGGCTCTCTTAGAACCTTGCAAGCCATGGGAACCCTTCGCTTCCAGAGCTCTGTTCTGACTACACGCAGGCCTTATGGTTATCTGTCCCCCATGCCAAGCAGTGATACTCGAAGCAGCACTTAAAGCCCCCAGGGTGAGGGGATTCTGAGCTCCTGCCGTCTCTCTTGCCTTCTCTCACTCTGCCCTGCACTACTGATTCCTTCAGCAGGAAGTTTCCGTGGAGGGCCACCCTGGGGTTTAGATGTATGGGGTATGGGAGAGTCTACTGAGCTGCACGTAGAGAGTGTTCTGTAAACATGGCAGAGGTTTCCATGACTTCAGATCTAAGTGGTCTGGGAATATGTGTCCATGTGGTCTCAGCTGTTCTAGTCACAAGCTAACAGACCCCCAAGGGACATTGCCTGGTCACAGCAAGCCTCCCTTGGGAAAGCAGAGTAGAGTGCCGGCACGCCAGTGCTGAGCAGGACCACACCTCAGGAACTTGAGGCAGGGGGTGAGGGTCGGGGGAGGCAATAGCCTGGTCTTTGGAGGACCAGTTGGTTCTCCACCCTGCAAGCATAATACCCAAACAACCTGGAAATTGTCCAGCTGCACCTCTCAATGTGGCCTATGGAGCAGCAGCTTTGGGGTCACTTGGGTGCCCATTAGAAATTCGGAAGCTCACATCTCACGGAGACTTATTGAACGGAAAGATGTATTTTAGTAAGATGTCCTAGTGATGCATATACCCAGTAAGAAGCACTCATTGCTCAAGACGATCTTTTGCGTACGTGCGTGTACCTGTGTGGGCTCCGCAGAGGTCAGCTCTCCCATTGCCAGTCTCCGTTGAATGATAAGAGCAGGCCGTGGCCTCTGAGGAACAGGATGGAAAATACCATTGCAGTGAGTTCTATCTGTCTTGCTAACACTTATGAAAAGAAAGGAGGGCTTGACATCACCTCCTTACGATGGGCAGTTATCTTAGTCAGCTTTACCTGGACCATAGGCAAGCAGAGTCACCTGACCCCTCAGGCCACCTTGCACACAAGGTTCTGTGTGACATAATGATCTTAGGTGGCAGGGTTGGACTTCCAGATAAGGGCGCTGGATCTTTGCATAATTTACAGAGTGTCAGTGAGTGACCTTTCAAAATGCAATATGAGTGTCTTTCTTTCTTTTTTTTTTTTTTCAATATATGAAGTTTATTGTCAAATTGGTTTCCATACAACACCCAGTGCTCATCCCAAAAGGTGCCCTCCTCAATACCCATCACCCACCCTGCCCTCCCTCCCATCCCCCATCAACCCTTAGTTTGTTCTCAGTTTTTAACAGTCTCTTATGCTTTGGCTCTCTTCCACTCTAACCTCCTTTTTTTTTTTTTTTTTTCCTTCCCCTCCCCCATGGGTTTCTGTTAAGTTTCTCAGGATCCACATAAGAGTGAACACATATGGTATCTGTCTTTCAATGTATGGCTTATTTCACTTAGCATAACACTCCCCAGTTCCATCCACGTTGCTACAAAGGGCCATATTTTTGTTCTTTCTCATTGCCACGTAGTACTCCATTGTGTATATAAGCCACAATTTCTTTATCCATTCATCAGTTGATGGACATTTAGGCTCTTTCCATAATTTGGCTATTGTTGAGAGTGCTGCTATAAACATTGGGGTACAAGTGCCCCTGTGCATCAGTACTCCTGTATCCCTTGGGTAAATTCCTAGCAGTGCTACTGCTGGGTCATGGGGTAGGTCTATTTTTAATTTTTTGAGGAACCTCCACCACTGTTTTCCAGAGTGGCTGCACCAATTTGCATTCCCACCAACAGTGCAAGAGGGTTCCCGTTTCTCCACATCCTCTCCAGCATCTATAGTCTGAGTGTCTTTCTTAACTGGATCTAGAATCCACCACCAAAGAGCCAACCCATTTGTGTTAACTTGGAGTTTCTTGTTTAAATACCAGCCTTGCTGTTGCCGCTCAGGCCACTTCCCTAGCATAGGTGACATGCTTTCCCTGTTCTCCTCTGGGGACTGTATCAAACTCTCTACCAAAGCCAGCTTAATTACCCAGGACACTTCCTGCTTATTACTGCTGCTTTTTATTTCCGATTGTACTGATTTCACATTTCATTCATTTAACACTGAAATACACTCTTTTGCTATTCCATATAGTCTGTCTTTCCAACTCGATTTTTTAGGGCAGAGACATCCTATTTCTTGTATTTCAGCCCCCCAGCCCGGGGCACTATACATATATATATATATATATATATAATATATATATAATGCAGAGAGAGAGAAAGAAAGTATCATCATCAGTTATTGATGGTTCTAGTGCCAGTGTTTTCCAGATGTTGGCCATTTCACACATATCACATACGTGATCTTCTCATTACTCCGGCAGTTCCTGTGATCCCCATGCTAAGAGGAGGAGATCGAGGCTGAAACCACAGGTCTCTTTGCAAAGTTACATGACTGGGCCAGATTTGAACTCAGACTTATCTGCAACGTTTCTCCCCTCTTCAGTAATATTGTCGTGGAATGAGTTTTCCTTTTGCAGCCTGCTGAGAGCAGATCCAATTAGGGCTCTGGGGGAAGAAAGCTGGCTTGGTAGGGAAGACCAGGTCCCCATAAGTATGGTTACATGTATAATAGTGGAAATGTGTCTCTTTCTTAATATCCCAGCTTCGCAGTCTCTAGCATGGGAGTGGTTACCCTTACTCACTGCATGACTGAAATGCCTGAAAAGTTCAGCAGTCCAGTGAGCTTCAAGAAGTATCGAGGAAGGGAAGGACATTGAATGTGAGAGCCAACCTCAGCGGCTGTCCCTAGGAGTCAGGGCCCTTCGATGCCCCCGAGAAGGGTCGTTCTCTGCACGGTGACCCCAGCTGCAGCCTCTCGCTTTCTCTTCTGCTCCTTGTTTCTGGTTTCTTGCAGGAGTAGTGGCAGATCTTTTCAAGGGTGGCCTTCGTGCCCTGAACAAGCCTGCAAAGGTCTAGCTCTCACCTTATGACGTTAGAAAGAGCAGCTCTCTTCTTCACAGCACATGGAAGCCCCAAGTTGCTCATTGCTGAGCCTACTCATGAGGAAACAATTCGTGCTGAAGGGGCCTGGGGTTCTTTGACATTCACCACGAAAACCTTTGCTTTTGCGGGCATCCAAAAAAAAAAAAAAAACCAAACAAAACAAACCAAAACAAAACCAAACAAAGCAAAGCACATGTAAAAACAAAAACCTCACAACACCGTGGATCAGGAGGACGTAGACCTAATGTCATTCTTCCCAATCAATAGTCAATGAAGGATTTTAATTTGTGAACACAATTACCATGATTACTATGACCCCTATGGAGTCATTGCATTTTACTACTCTTCCCAGGAGCTTGATTCCATATTTAGGAAGGAAAGTAAATGATATCAGGAATCTGGTGTGGCTGTGTAAAATTCTTTCCTAGATAGGTAGTGCTTTTCTAAGAACCCTCTCTGACTAAATGATTCAATGTCATATCAAAACTTTTTACCGATTATAATTCACCACCCCAATTAGAACAGTGCTAAGTAACAGGGAGCAAAGTTCAGGGGCCAACTGTTTCCATCGGAGCTGCCCTACTCCACACATGTCCTCCCGGAGCTGCCCGGGATGGCTGAGCTTCTCACATTTGGACAGTTCTCACCATTTGAGCAATTTATTTGGGTTAAGGCATTGTCTCTAGAAGGAACCTATTAAAAATACAGGTTACCTGGGCCTAGTAACACAATTCCCACAATAACCATTATTCTAGCTGCACGAATTACTTTATCAGATTAATTAGCTGTCAACCTATCAGACAATATGGCTCTGAGGAAATAAGGCATATTTTAATGGACAGCATTGTCTGAAAAATATGAAGCAGTTCTAGAAGAGACAGCCCTGCTTGGGGGCCCTAGGCTGGGGTCTGGGAGGACTAGAAGACAGAGAAAGACACTGATTAAGAAGGGGGAGGAGAGGAGAGTTAAGTGAGGGGAACATCAAAATCGAGCCTCTATCCCCTTCACAGTTTTGCCTCTGATCACCACATTCTTGTTTCCTGTTAAATGTTTTTAATATAAAGTGAGCAATATGATTTTTCTTTTGGCCCGGGCCTCCAAAATATAGGTCCTACTTGTATCAAAATGAGAAGTGAATGGGGCGCCTGGGTGGCTCAGTCAGGTAAGCATCTGACTCTTGATGTCTTTTGGCCCAGGTCCTGATCCCAGGCTCTGTGCCGACAGCATGGAGCCTGCTTGGGATTCTCTCTCTCTTGCTCTCTTTCTGTGCCTTCCCCCTGCTTGCACTTCACACTCTCTAAAAAAAAAAAAAAAAAAAAAAGAAGTGAAGTGAAGTGATTCCCGCATCCATCCCCATCCCTTCTGATGATGTTCACCCATAACTGGTTCTCCTCTCCTTCCTAGTCATACAGCTCAGCAGCATTTCCAGCCCTCTGTGTCCAGATGGGCTCATGTTACTGAGGGCCGGACCCCAGAATGTGGGTGGCCGTTAAACATTTCACATGGACTTCTCTCCTCTCTCTGTCTCTCCTCCCCTGAGTGGCTGAAGGCAACAGCTGGAAGACACAAGAGACTTCTGGACAGTAGAAGCTTGGATCTCTGGGTCGCCACTTGAAGAAGAACAACCTAGGGGTGTGTTGGACCAGAACACTCACCTTGGGACTTGCCATTAGTGAGAAACAGAACTTGCTTGTAGGAAGACATTGAGATACGGGTGTCTTTTATTATGTCACAGAGTATTATTTACTACGACTGCTATAACTTACCGTCTATATTGATATTTGTCATCACTAGATTGCAGGATATTCAAATCTCCTAAGCAAAACAAGCCTTTAAGTGATTTTTGAAAATAATATTATACATATTAGCAACTCTAGTTTGCTAGGGACTTTCTGTCAGGCACTAAGTGCTTTGCATTCTTACTTAATCCTTACAAAAATCTTTTGGGGTAGATTTATTATGTCCATTTTACAGATGTGAAATGGGCTTAGACAGCTTATTAAAGAACTTGCATTAGGTCAAACTGCTAATGAGTGGCAGTGTTGTGGCGGTGGTCAGAGCCACTTGGTGTTCAAACCCAGCTCTTGGCCAACGTGTGATACTCTTCTCATAGCTTTTCAGAGGAAACAGGATCAGACCGTGGAACGACAAGGCAAGGTCACACCAAGAACTGAGGAAAGTTCTCGGCCTTAAAGAGGAAAAAAATGATCCTCTCTGCCCACAAAATGGTTGAGAGAACATTTCCTTTATCTCCATCCCATACCTCAAAATACTGCATTGATTTTCTGTGATTTCCCTTTTCTGGCCTCTATTAAAAGCCTTGATTACGCCCCAGTTTTCTGCAAAGAGAAAATTCTTGCTGCTGAGTTATTAATTCTGCAGATGAGGAGGTCCTAAGTAGGTTTTCAACTTTGGGACATTTAGCCCTCCATTGATACATGCATATAACTCCCATCAGGGGAACGTTTTTCTTAGAGGAAACGACATTCTGTTCTATAGAGGCAAAACAGGGGAAAGGTGGACACAATACCTGGTTGAAACATGCAGCCTGAAGAGGGAGGAAAACAAGAAAGAAGCTAAGGAGATATAGTTTATTGGCTGTTCTTGTGGATAGGGAATGTTGAATTTCAAGTTTTCTTTTTTAAGCAGAGAAGGCAGAGTTTTGCCTGACTGATCACTATCATGATTATTGCCTTTCAAATTCAACAAGAGAATGCATACAGAAGGGGCTTCATAAGTGTGTGGTGCATCACACACAAAAGATACGATGATGGTAGACTTTAATGATAGAAAATCTGCATGCGGTGCTGTGCTAGAAGGCCCCACCTCCATGCCCCTGCCAGGAGCCCACAGCCTGATCAGATGGGAGACAGTAGAGTCCGTGGTGGTTTAGAGCATAGGCTACGAAGGCAGAGACTGGGATTAATCTGCCAGTTCTCCCCTGTTTACAAGAGCTTGGTCCGGTACTTAATCTTTCTAAGCTTCAGATTCCCCCTCCATAAAATGGGGATAATGTTATCTCTCTCATTGTGTTTTGAGAATCAAACCTCAGGATAATACATATAAGCACCCATTAACTGTCACTTATTTTGAGGGTGGTGATGGTGATGATTCAGACACCAAAGACAAAAGAGAGACAGGCCAGCCAGTAACAAGAGCATATTGGCTTATCTGCTTCTATTATATAAGTTAGAGTCAGCTTTATGGATTGGAAGGCTACAAACAAAATCTGACTAGAAGGACTCCTAGAGAGATGTGGCCAGGCAAGGACAAGGACAGCTGGTAGGTGTGGCACTCTGTAGGTGTTGGGACTTGAATGGTGGGGTGGTAGAAGGAATCCACAGGTCAGTTCGGTAATCTTTGCATGAGACTCATTGTCATTTGAGATCTTGTCCAGGTCTTAGTAAGTACCTGCTCATCTGAGAGGAGTGAGGGTTCCACAGCACACAGCTGGAAGCAGAAGTGGGTTTGTGGAGGATGATGGGGCTCCATGTGGGTGGAGAGAGACAGACAGACGCCCAGACAGACAACTGTCACAATAGTCTTATAAGATCTGATGGGGGGGTTAGGGAGGGGATGGGTCACCCTGAGCTCGTCCTTTGGACCAATCCTTCATGTTCCAGTCATTGGACGTCCAGCCTGTGGCAGGGACCAATCCTAGTCATTAGAATTCAGAAAACAAAGATTCCATGTGGTTTATTCTGGAATTTGTCTTATCCTTTCAATATTCGACAGGTTTCCCACCAGTCTACTACAGAATATCACTTCTCTGAGGAACAGAATGCTCTGCTCTGATACTAAAAGTAAGATGTTTGTTTTGAAGCAACATAGATTCAAATAGCGATAACAATTCTTTGTGGAAAATAAAAGCATCTTTATATTTATTTGAGGTAAACAGAAAAATAGCACAATTGCAATGATTTCCCACCTGCCAAACAAAACCGTTGCCTTTTGTAAGCCGTGTTCCATATACGAGGGTGGTAAAAGCACAAGGCTGCACAAAGGGAATTGTGATGTATTCAGCGAGCTCGAACCGCTGTGCCTGCCCGCGGGAGTTCACCTCCCTCCATTATATTCCTCCTCAGCCAAAGGAGCCACCGTGCATCCGCCGGACTGACAGCCTCAGCTGCTTGGCAAAGGGTGTCAGCTCTCTTCTCAAACTGCTCTTTTCCCTGGGAGTTAATTTGCAGGGATTCATGCCTGTTGAGTGAGGCCTGACGTCGGAGCAAAACTTGGAGGAAACGGTCGTGTAGCCCAGCGAGGCCAGAAATGTTTATTGAACGTTCCTTTTTCCGTCAGGTAACTCTTGTCCTAGACAGGGACTGGGGTTTCCCACCTCAGGGGTGCGTTTGTATCTTGGGTGGCTGGGAGTCAGGGCGTGTAGACTTCCTTTTCTCCTTCCCAGTTGCCTTTGGGGCTCTGGCAAGGCTGACTCACCAGTGCCTCGCAAGGTCAACCAGGCAGGACTCTGGAGGATGTGAAGTTTACACCCTCACACTCATATTCTTTTCACTCAATTCTTAGGGCTTTCCAGATGTAATCTAGGGGCTTCTGGCTATCTCCTGGCTCCCTGAGTCCTCTACTGTGAGGGTAAACCTAGTAACTTTAAAAAAAACAAAAGGCAGTAGCAATGATAACAATCACTATTACCATTTTTTGGCTCTTTATTATACGCCTAACCTTATAGGAAGCACTTTATTCACATTGTCCCGGGGACTTTGCTCAACAACTGAATGAAGCAGCTATACAAGTAGCAGATACTGTTGGTGGCCTTCTCCAACTCTTGGCCCACCCTAGGAGGTCTCCCGCAGCCAGGCTGCTCTGCAGGACAGCTGTGTCCCTCTTGGCCTCCCCGAAGCTCAGCCAAGCCGTGGGACAGACAGGCTGGAAGTGCCCAGCTGTCATCGGCCCAGATGTGACCATCAACCTCTGAGGAATGGGAGTTCCTACATAAATCCCCCAGCTTCCTCTGCCCTTGGTGGGACAACTCTGAGGCAGGTTTTCACAGTCCCCCAGAGGGTCCTCAAAGGGACTGAGAGCAGGTGGCTACAGTGGTAAGCCCTCACTGAAGCTTCTTCTTCCCTATCACCCTTTCCCATTCCCTCTTAGTGCTCCCTGGGATTACCACCCACACCTGCTGGATCCTTGGCTCCAGATTTGCCCTTGGGGCAATCCAAGGCTAAATATCACACAATTGTTGTCACTTCATACAAAAGAAATGGAGGCCAGTCAAGGCTGACTTGCCTGCGGAGGTGGAGCTGGTGACTGGCCAGGCAGGACTTCAACGAGGACTGTTTCCTCTCGTTATATTATTCTGCTTCCGTCAGAAATGGTCCAGATCTATCTTTCTAGTTAATTAATTTAATAAATATGTAGCTGCTTTTCAAAAAGGACTTGAGTACGTAAAATATAACCTGTATTCCCCCCTTCTATCAAAATATATTTGCCTTGCGTTTTGTCCCATTGAGACTCAGGATTCAGCCAAGAGTATAATTAGAGGTAAATTCAGTAAATTAATATTGCAATGCTATGGACTCAATGTGGCTTCATGTAGGATGCCTCTAGAGGTATTTACACTTTGCAGGGTCTTTCGAGATTGTAACGTCATAACTTGGAAAGAGGACTCTCTGTTAGTGGAATTTCCAGCATGTAGCCGTCAAAGAGACCTCCTTTCACCTTCGCGGAGCGATGGGACTTTTCCGGAGCCCCTTAGCCATTTCCTCATTCTGCCTGCTGACGCCGATGCTCTGTCTAATTATCGACAAGATTCCTCTTGAATTGGAAGGCAGAGTTCAACCCTGAATGTGTGCTAGCCTGGCTCCTTCTGAGCGACAGAAATACACAGCCCTCCTTCCTTTAACTCCCATCTCACCAGGGGACACAGACGACCTGTTTGCCTGCGCTGGTCCCCCAGCCTGTAAAGGGAAGATAACACTTGCTCCAACTTGCCTTTCAGGGAGTGATGGGAAGATAAACGCGAGCGTGTCTACAAAGTCCTCCGAATTCTTGGGATGAAAGGCTCTATGTAAATAGAACACAGTCTTATTATGATTCAACTTGAATGCAGCAGCTCTCAGGCCTGTAAAAGGAGCGCAGCCTGGCTGGAAGGTAGGTTTGCAGGATTGTCCCCTGGAATCATGCCTCTGTGAGTTCACCATCCGGCAGCCTCACCTTAGAAGTGCCCATCCTTCTGTTCTTTCAATTTGGCTTTTATTTTCAAGAGGCCAGTTATGCAGTTAGGTTTTTGCCCTTCACATTCTTCAGATTTGGGGGCAGGCTTTAGAAAACACATACGTACAAACATGGGTCACCTAGTAGATGACCCGGCTCTTGCAATGGCCTGGGGGCTAGATCAGTAACTAGATATTTAGATATAAATTTTACTCTGGAGGCAATACTCTTGACCCTCTGCATGTTTGTCTATGGCCTGATACACACTTAAGCGTCGCCCATTTTCAAAACAACAAGCTATACAGTTTTCCTTTTCAGGACAGAATTGGAACTCCCGGATTTCTCAGCAAAAGCAAAACAAAACAGCCATAGAAAAACACCACCTTTTCCTTCCCAAATTAATTGTTTCAGTTTATGCTCCTAACTCCATAAAAATGTGGTTTAGCTTTTGAAGTTTTTATTAATATTTATAATGCCCGTTCGGTGCCCTTGAACCTCACAGAAACAGAGCCCTGATATAAATACCTACCTTCTAGGTGGTAGTATACCCAAGCCCGACCATAAACTTTAATGTTTATACATATATATATTTGGCTTTGCTTTGTTTCTCCTGTCTCTGTAGAAGAATTTTTAAAAAATAGTTTTTAAGATGCAAATTTTAATAGCTAATATTTTATTTTCAAAAGTAGTGCATGCTTGTAAAAAAATACAGATGTACATATAGAAACAAAGGAAAAAGTCCCCCTTTCCTGAACCGTTTCTAAAATTCCAGTGCCAAGAAGAAAACCAAGTAGTTTAAATCCTTTTAAATTAGGGCCCCCTTAGTTTGAGAGATTGAAATCATCTTTTTTTTTTTTTTAATGTTTCTTTATTTTTGAGAGAGAGAGAGAGAGAGGGAGCAGAGAAGGGGCAGAAAGACAGGGAGAGAGAGAATCCCAAGCAGGCTGTGCACCATCAGCACAGAGCCCGATGCGGGGCTTGAAGTCAGAAACTGTGAGATCATGACCTGAGCCAAAGTCAAGAGTCCGTTGCTTAACCGACTGAGCCACCCAGGCATCCCGAGAGATTGAAATTGTCTTAAGAAGCAGGTAATCAGTCATATTTATCTCTTTTGTTTCTGAATTCAAATATAAAAAAAATTATAGAAAGTTTCAAAAATACATTATAGTATAAGAAATTAAAATCTCCCATAAATCCATTCCCCCCAAATAAAGAATTTTTAACATTTTAGTGTATTTCTTGCAGAATTTTCCTCTGTAAATAGGAATAAACAACAGTACCCCATGCCCCTAACAATTTTCTGAAGTCAAGGAACAGTCTCCAAAAAAAATCATGCTTTTGAATGGCCGTCAAATATTCTTTTGCAATTGCTTCATCTTAAATTGTTTCCAAATAATAAGCTGTGGTGAGGTGGGGACTGCTTACCCCTCACCTCTTTCCATGGTCAGGGTGAGGGGGACGGGTCCCCCGCTACTGACCAGAGGAAGACATGTAGGCAGAACACTTGTTTGGTCTCCTCTCTGGATCCCAAGGAAGGTATCAACTCAGTCATTCTCTGCCACTGTCCTGGGAAGTCCCGAGACTGGAGGTTCAGCCCCTTCATCTCCTTGGAATGACTGATCTCCAGGATGCAGCCAGCTTCTGTGTCTCTTATTGTGTAAATAAGACTCGCTGATTTGGGCATGTTTTTGCAAATGTTGAATTAAAGAGGGGTGTTTAAATTCTGGAAGAAAAGTGGTAGGCTTGTGGCCACAGGTTGAGCCGGGTTGCTCATCTGGTTTAATCAACCATTAGGGTCACATATGGATGCTCATCTGTTGGCTTCTTGTGTTTGTCTCTCCCCACATTCCAAATACTTAGGGGGAGAGACAATGAATTGAGAGAAAAAGTGCAATTGATTATACCCCTGAAACCCAAGTGGTATTACGATGGTTAACATTTATTGAGTATTAAGTCTGGGTCAGGCTGCATTTTTTTCATATAACTTTCCCAATAATCCCGTGAGATGATGCTATGATTATTCCCATTCTATGGATGATAAAACAGGTGTGGTGACTCCTCTAGCAGAGGTTTGCTCCCATGTACCTAACCGCTTTATTGTATCATTTTTCATCTATTTTGTACCATGATTAACATGTGAGCTTTTTGACTATAAATTGTAGCTTGAACTTGTAAACTACCCAAATGCTGTCTCTTACTATTGAATATATGTCTGTCATTACTTTTATTTTATTGTAGTTATTGAATGCCTTTTAATACTATTTGCAGTGACTTTTTGGTGTATAGATTTCTATTTTTATGTAGCTAAATCTACTCTTATTTCCCTTCATAACTTTTCCATCTTGGTTTTTGTGCTTTTGTTCTTGCCTACCCCAGTAGATTTTCACCTATATTTTACTCTGAATGCCTATGGCTTTAATATTATAACTTCACCTCTAGAAATTATTTGGTATAATAAAGTCACTCAAAATATTTTTTTTCTGCCTTAAAAAAACAAGCAAAAAAAACAGTTGGCTCAGTCCCATCCTTTCTCCAGTGATTTATGTATGATGTGTATACCTGGTTTTGGTCTCTGTTTTCTCCATTGCACTCTATACTTTTTTAATCTGTAATTTCCAGCCTGTTTTTGTTTGCTTGTGGAAGTTTTTTTACAGCAGTTTTATGGTATATTTTATAATTAGAAGGATAAGTTCCTCCTCATTACTCTCATTTTTTAGAAACTTGTTATTACCACATGATATTCTACATATGTTTAAAATTCCTTTATCAAGCCTCTATCTTAAAATCTTACTGGGAATTTAATTATAATATAATAATATTTGCAACTCAACTTGGATTTAGTGTCTCTGTAAAATTCCTTTTTCCATTTAGGACCATGCGATTTATTTATTTTTAATACTTTCTTTTGAGTGCCTCAAAAGTGCCAAATTTATCTCTTAAAAAAATTTTTTTAATGTTTATTTATTTTTGAGAGAGAGAGAGAGAGAGAGAGAGAGAGACTGAACAAAAGTGGGGTTGGGCAGAGAGAGAGAGACACAGAATGTGAAGCAGGCTCCAGGCTCTGAGCTGTCAGCACAGAGCCTGATGTGGGGCTCGAACTCATGCACTGTGGGATCGTGACCTGAACTGAAGTTGGATGCCTAACCAACTGAGCCACTCAGGAGCCCCAAAAGTGCCAAATTTATCTTTATGTAGGTGGCATTCTTTTTTATTCAGGTTATTTCTATTACTATATTTTTGAAATTATTGGGAATGGAATCTTACATAGATAATTATTATGATTTAACATTGATTAAAATAGCTTGTTATTGCTGGCATATAGACATTCTAAGAATACTTATTTTGTTTATTATTTCTTTATTAAACTCATTACTTTTGAAGTTTTTCTTTTCATCCTCTTGAGTTGTCTATATATAAATATGTCATTTAAAATAATGATGATTTTTGGCACTTCTAGTTGTTAGGTGTTTCATTTTTATTTCATTGACTGGGGCTTATGAAATAATGTTAAATAATAGCACTTATAATGGGTATCCTTATTTTGTTTCTGACTTTTATGGGAATCCTTTAAGATTTCACTATAAAATATAGTGTCGTTCATTGCTTTAAGATAGACATTTAATAGATTTAAATAGATAGATTTTAGTAGTTTTGATATATAGATTTAAATTAGACCTTGAAAGAAGTAATATTTCTATTTATAAATGTTTTCTTTTTAACAACTAAGCCTAGATATGGAATTTTATTATACTGTTTTTTGTTCTATTTATATTTTCAAACATTAAACCATCCTTGCATTTTTGGAATAATATCTACTTAATGATGTGTTGGGGGGCAATTCTTCATGGGTTTGTCACATTTCTGTATATTTTGTAAGCAGAGGCACAGACTGTTCTTTGTTTCAAAGTATATTTTCAAGGATAGAGATGGTCTTTCCCTCCAGAACAAAGGTCAGGTTTGCTTATAGCCTTGAAGATATAGTGTCTCCCCCTGGGGCAAACAGAAGGCAGGCTTACCGTCCACTACAACAAAGATAATGTCTCCCTTTGGAGTAATGGGCAGATGCTTATTGTCCATTTTTAAAGATCCAAGTTTCCCAAGCTCAGGGATCCTCTTGTGTAATGCAACCCACTGACCGTGCGGGCACCTACCTGGGCCCACATTGCATCACCCCCCTGAGAATGTGGGGGGCACTGACTTTCCTACTGATGCTCAGGCTGCTTCCTGTGTAATAGAATCTTTTGTCTCTGACCCCAAAGTCTAATTTTCTTGCCACATGAACCAATAGCGGACTAACTTGTCAGCTTGCAAACAGGGTGGAGGCTCCAGCCCTTCAGAGTTCTTACTGTTTAATGGAGATTCCATCCTGTAGAAGTTTACTTACAAATTGGCACCTATACTCAGAAGTAGTGTTCATTTGTAATTGTTTTCCCCATGCTATCTTTATTAGGTCTTATGGCTTTGCTAACCATGAAAGGGGATTTGAACATTTTCTATCTCTTTCTGTGCCAAAATGGGATATATCACGTGCAGATTAAAACTTGCAATGGCTGGTGAAATAGTTTTGACTGAGAAACTTTATTGGAATTAACTTCTTTTTCAACTTGTTTATTCAGTTTACTCATTCTTATTAATTTTAGCCATTTGTATCTTCCCAGAAATCAGTGAATTTTGAAAATTTAACAGTATATGGTATTGTCTAATTTTGAAGTGTCCCACATCCATAGTTATATCTCATTTCTCAGTTTATGTGTTGTTTTAAGCCCTTTCTCCTTTTGACTTTTTTCTACACTTGCCAGAACATGCTAGACTGTTATGTTTTTAATGTTGGCTTTCATTACTCTTTGCTTTTATTTTTGTTATTTATTTTCTTCTGCTTTCAAAAGATATGTTTTGTTTTCTAACTTCTTAAGTTTAGCCAAGCTTAATTCTTTTATTTGTGTTACTTCTGATCTAATAAAGCAAGTGTAGAAATCTGCTCTTGACTCTGAAAAGCATCAGCTCCGTCCTGTAAGACTTGCTATGTAATGTTCCAATAGTTACTACTTTCTACATAATTTATAATCACAATTTTTATCTTTCCTCTGATCCAAGAGCTACTTATGCACATGCTTTCTAATTTACAAGTAAACAGTTTCCTTTTTAAAAACTCTTGTTACTATTTTCTAGATTGTTTCTTTACAGTTATAGAATGTAGGCTGCATACTTTTCCTTTATGGATTTTATCAATGTTTTATTTGTCTTCAATTACACGATTAACTTGTAAAAATATTCCTCAGATGTTTTAAAAATATATTGACCCATGGATGGGCATAAACTTTAAATTATAGCAATTACATCAACTAACAGTTATTTGTTGAATCTTTATATTAGGCCTACTTGATTTATTAAGGAAGGAAAAGAGTTTCAACATTTCAGGTGTGTGTCTTTCTGTTTTTCCCTGGAAATCAAAAAGCTGTGTGCTGATAGAGTCTAATGGCAGTTGCTGGGTACATAATGGTTCCTACCTACTCTCCTTTTGTTGTGAAGTCTATCTTTTTTCTGTACTCTAAATTTACAGTCTTTATTTTTTGTCTAGTGCCTTTTTGTCTTTTGTGTGTGTGTGTGTGTGTGTGTGTGTGCTATTAATTTTTTTATTTACACAAACCTGGTAGATCTTTACTTACCTTTTTCACTTTTAATTCATATGTACATTTTTAATCTCGCATTTGGTTGAATTTTGTTTCTTAACCCAAACTGAGAGTCTTGATCTTTTAATAAAGAACTTTAATTTGTTTATATTTATTTTCATAACTGACATTTTTTACTTTTATTTTTTAATCGTATTTTATGCTTTTCTTTCTCTGCTTCTTTGCTGCTATCTTTTTTTCTTTTGTTTGATATATAGACTAGGAATACTTTGCTCTTTTTTCCTCTTATGATTAGAATGTTTGCCTGTGTTTCCTTGAAATTTTAATTAACATATTTAATCCTATATTTCTTTACTCATGCCAAGAATGAAACAATCTATTGACCCTTTACTTTGTTAGATAATGAAATTAGCATGAATCAACCATTTTCTTGTTATAATGAAAACATAATTTTACTTTCAAGTACTAACCATGAGACAGCTTGGAGACCTTTGCTTAATTTTTGGAGCTGCTCAGTGATGCTAAAATTGCAAAAAAATATTCTAGGGAATCTTAGATCTTTAATATTATCTAGACCACAAGTATAATCAAATATATATTTTTATTATTATACCACAGATCCCTATGTTTTCATGTAACCCTCTAGGCACAACAATGAGGCCATTCATCACTTATAGAGAACACACAGTTTATCAGTGAAGGATTTATATATATATATATATATATATATATATATATATAGTACTTAATAAATATCTGATGTAATAGTCTAGATTTGAAGATCTAGAGGATGGATATGGCCTGGTTCCTATAATTTCTGAAGCTTATAGAGGAGGGTGTTAGGGTGTTTTTAAGGACTATAGTGTCTTTATCGAGCTCCCCATTTTTTCACACACCTCTTTCTGCCAAGGAGTTTAGTGTGCTTTGCAAGTTATAATGCAATAGTTGTCAAACATTTTGTAGACAATTTTAGCCCCATTTTGAAGAAACACTCAAAAAAGAATTAATCAAGATCACACACAATTTCTCTAAATTAGCAAATGATCCACATACATTTGCCTACTGCCTTGCATGATACTTAATTTTAGAAACGGTAACACTAGATATGTGACCACATGAACTTCAGCCCTTTTCATACAGTTTCACTGGTCCTTGGGTAAATTTTTGTGTTTACTACGATGGTCTGAATGTATTTATGCTTTAAAAATGACCCATTGTTTTCTGACTGGCTAGTGACATCCTTTCCAACACGCCTTTGGTTGGGCTTAACAATGTAAATAGCTAAAACTCATTTCTGGGTGTTAGGTGTTACTGTGTTTGTCTTTGGAATATCTTCAATCCGTCTCATTCATGTGCAATTTTGTGAACTATTTGGGAATCATGTGACAATCCCAGCTCAACAAACCTAGCTCCTGGGGTATAGGTTTGATGCTCATGTACTGACCATATCTTGACCATACTTTTTCTTGACCTTGGGTGATTCTCAACTTGAATGTGACACCACTTCTAGGTAGGTCAATTCTACTGCTTTCTAGAACTTCAGTTTTAAAACTGAAGCCACATCCTGGGTGGCTCAGTCATGAAGGGTCAGACTCTTGATTTCGGCTCAGGTCATGATCTCACTCACAGTTTATGAGTTTGAGCCCCACATTGGGCTCATTGCTGTCAGCATGGAGCCTGCTTCTGATCCTCTGACCCCTCTCTCTTAGCCCTTCCCCAACTCATGCTCTCTCTCTCTCTCTCTCTCAAACAAAACAAAACAAACAAAAGAAACATTAAAATTAAAAGAAAAGAAAAGAAAAGAAAAGAATGCCATGCTGACATCAATGTTTTTTTTCTACAGGGAAATCATTTGTAATGTTTTTCCCCCCGTCTATCTACCATGTGATGATATGCCAATATAGTCAAATATAGTGCACGAGAACTCAACCTTGCCAATGAACTCACTCCATTGAGCAGAGGCCTTAGTGTAGGTTTTGGTCTCCCTTGTGCTCCCAGGCGCGGTGACTTTGCCAATATTGCAAAGAGGTCTGACAAATTGAGTGTTCAAAAAATACAGATTCTTGAGCTTCAACCAGATCCACTGAATCAGAGTCTCACGAGTCCTAAAATCTGAGTTTGGGAGCCAGTTTAAGGAATAACAATGTTGCTGGATCCCTAATGGGAAGGACCACTCGTCTAGAGGCTCTGGAATCCTGCGGGTGTGTATGTATGTGTGTGAGGGGTACTAAATAGTAGCATCTTAGAATTAGAAGAAACCGTCCCAGCTCTTCTCTCATTTTGAGGGGAGGAGGTCTTGGCCCGTTAAGTGACATGTCTAAGTACACACAGCTGGTCAGTGGAGAAATGTGAAAAGCAAAGCGAAACAAGAGCCAAATGTCCTGATTCTTAATCTAAATTCATTTTTTTCTAAATTAAGCTATCTTGAATGTTTTCATAAAGTGTTTCCATTTATAAGTTCAATATTTTCCCCAAGAGAGAGAATTTAAATATAAGTTAAATATCTTCTTCCCCTGAACATTAGAGCAAAAATAGAATTTGGGAAGCAATGAGTTAATTGAACAGTACAGCTTTACCACATTAGTAGCTGGCAAATCTTAACTGATTATTCAGAAAGTCATTTGTGGTACAAGTTGATATCAGCAGAGGCTGGTGTGCTGAGAGAGGTGCAGGAACAGGAAGGAATTAGCACAGCCTTTGTTGTCATATAGGCTTAGGATCAAATCCTGATTCCACTGCGTGTTCTGGGCAATTGTAAGACTCAGTTCTAGATCTATAAAATAGATATGACATCTTCCTTCCATGGTTGTTGTTAAGTTAAATAAAATATGAATAGTGCCTGCTACATAGTAACTAATAATAATGAATTTCTCATTTCTTTTTGTTTGTTTGTTTCAAGTTTTTATTTATTTATTTAAAAAAATTATTTTAACGTTTATTCATTTTTTGAGACAGAGAGTGAGCGGAGAGGCAGAGAGAGAGGGAAAAACAGAATCAAAGCAGGCTCTCCCTCTCCCTCTCTCTCTCTCCCTCTATCATATATATATATATATACCACATCTTCTTTATCCATTCATCAGTTGCTGGACGTTTGGGCTCTTTCCATAATTTGGCTATTGTTGATAATGCTGCTATAAACATTGGGGTGCATGTGTTCCTTCACATCAGTATTTTTGTATCCTTTAGATAAATACCTAGTAGTGAAATTGCTGGATCATCAAAATCAGTTCTATTTTTAACTTTCTGAGGAACTTCCATACTGTTTTCCACAGTGGCTGAACCAGTTTGCATTCCTTCCAACAGTGTAAGAAGGTTTCCCTTTATCCATATCCTCGCCAACATCTATTGTTTTTTGAGTTGTTAATTTTAACCATTCTGGCAGGTATCAAGTGGTATCTCATTGTGGTTTTGATTTGTATTTCCCTGATGATGAGTAATGTTGAGCATCTTTTCACGTGTCTGTTAGCCATCTGGATGTCTCTTTTGGAAAAATGCCTGTTCATGTCTTCTACCCACTTCTTAACTGGATCATTTGGTTTTGGGGTGTTGAGTTTGATAGCTTCTTTATAGATTTTGGATACTAATGCTTTATTACATATGTCATTTGCAAATATCTTCTCCCATTCCATCAGTTGCCTTTTAGTTTTGTTGATTGTTTCCTTTACTCTGCAGAAGCCTTAATATTGAGGAAGTCTCAATAGTTCATTTTTGCTTTTGTTTCCCTTGTCTCCAGAGATAATTTCTCATTTCTTAAGTGCTTATTAAATTCCAGCCACTGGGCACACTATTAAAATTCACCCTAACACTATGAATGGGTGTTGTAATTATGCCCATCTTAAAGATGAAAATCTGGAGCTCAGAAATGTTCACTAACTTCCCTGGGGTCATGAAAGTATTAAGAAGCCAAGGTTGGAGTTCTACCCATCTTAAAAGTTCCTGATTTCATGGGTCTACTCTGCTGTCTTTCAATAAATGTCCCCATCCATCCTCACTCAAAAGCTAGTCAAGCACATAGCTAAGGAGCCAAAGTCAGGTATTAAACCAGTTCCTTCCTTTTGAATAAACAATAGCTACATGATCTTGGGTGAACTCTTTAATTGCTTCATTGGTTTCCTTATTTGTGAAATGAAGATGATAATCTAGTTTATAGGGTTGTTGTGAGGCTACCCCATAAGTAAGTCTCAATACTTCTTTCGCTTTTTATACACTAGTCAGTCTAATATTCTAAGTGAGAATGAATGCTGAGTCTTGTCTTGACCATGTTTGGGAAGATTGTACAAATGGTTGTCTTTAGTACTTTTCCTGAATTCAAGGTGCTGTCGCAGTAGAGGTGTTTGCTGGAGGGCAATGGAAGCAAAGGTTGGTTGCACTTTCAAGGGTTCCCTAGCCAGAGCTGGTCTTTCCCCTTGCAGAGAGGAGACCCTACTCAAGGTCTGTGACCCTGCAAACCTCGGACACTCCAGATGTTGAAGGGAAAGACGGGCCAGTATCTGAACAGCATCTTACCACCTCATTTGTGATGTGCTTGGCAAGCATACTTGCAGAGAAGGGGCTCAGCTTTATGGAGTTCTGACTGCTCCACCGGGTAGAGGCCAGCTCTAATGAGGCATTGAAAATGGAAGCCAATGCAGACAGTACTGCTGGGATGCAGTGGCGGAGGCGTTGGGCATTCTTGTGTACTGTCCATTCAAATGATTTGACGTGTAAAAGCTAGTGATAACCACGGATAGGTCACACGTGTGTGTATTCACATGCTTTTAGCTTTCTTTCTGATACTAAATATAAGGAATGACCTTTTGAAGACCATCTTTATATATTTTAGCTCTCTGAAGAGTAACGACACTGTCATTAAAGACATGAAATCACTTACTGTATTTCATTTCAGTAACCTGAAGTTTGACAGTTCCCACACTCCCAGCTTTTCTAACAGAAGCAATGCTTCTGGCCTTCATAAGACTTTGTTCTTTGCCATGGAAGAAAGTATTTTAACACCCCTTTATCTTCTTTCTTTACTCACACTGCGCTCCTCATCAAGAGCCAAGGTGAGGCAGAACCACGGCCCAGGGTAGGGTTTCTATCTTAAGCCAGCTGTTTCCTGACCTCTCCCAAGAGTTACATGCTTGATGACATTAACTAATACCAGTTGTGCTTTACTTACCTAAGTTAAAATATATCTGCTATATGTCAATATTTTACTAAAATTGTATCTTTACACTTTTATCGACAAACATTGCTTTATTTCAGTACTGAGTAAAGTCTACATTTACAGGACAGTAATCTTACATGCCTATAAATACCTGGGTGCATAGAAAAATCAGATATGTGATAAGTTAAACTTACAAAATTGACAAAGACTGGGTGGTTATTTGAATTGAAAAGGAACCCTTCACTTTATTCAAATATTTCCTTAAAAGTAATAATAATGTCTTTACATTTGCATTGTGGGAAAGGCTTTGCAGATGTCTTTCATATACATTATCTCATTTTGCTCCTCCCGACATTCCTGTGGACCAAGTGGGGGTAGTAACTATTTTCTGCATGCTTTATGAATAGGAGAAATACAAAGCATCCTTAGCACATTTGAAATGTAATTACCTTTCCAAAAAGTCAACTCATCATCACTTTAGGATGTATAATCCATTGTGAAAACTGCCTACCATGTACAGTTAGTGTCCTGGTTATCTCTTGTTTTGTAACAAATTACCCCCAAACTTAGTGGTTTAAAATATCATTTTATTATATCTCACTATTTTTGGGGGTTAATAGTTTGAATAGGGGGTCAGCTGGGTGATTCCTCTGTTCCTTGTGGAGCCAAATGAGATCACTTGGGGTACTCAGCTGACAGATGAACTGGTCTGGAAATTCTAAGATGGTTTCATTCACAAATTTAGTGCCTTGGCTGGAAGATGGATTTTGGCCGAGACTGTCAATTGAGTGTTTACATATAGCCTCTCCAACATGGTATCAGGGTAGTAGGGAACTCAAGCCTCCCAAAGACGTCATTTCAAGGGAACGTAAGAGGAGGCTGTCAGTATCTTAAGGCCTGGTTGGGTTCAACAACTGGCTTTACATCACTTCTGCCATACTCTGTTAATCAGAGCAAATCAGGAAGCTTACCCAGATTTAAGGGGAGGGGATATATACCCTACCCTCAAGGAAGAGGTATCAAAGAATTTGTGGCAATCTTTAATCTGCCACAGTCCATTCTTTGGCCATTGGTTATTCACATTCCTTCCCTATGTAAAAATACTTTCATACTCTCCAAAGAATCCCCAGATTCTCACCCATGATAGCATTGGAATCCAGGCAGCATGAAGATCAGGATCAAGATCCAGGATCTTGTCATCAAACTCAGGTACGGGTATGGATGAGACTCTTCAGGTGTATTTCTTTGAGTATGAGTCCCCTCAATCTGAAAACCTGCTAACTAAAGAATCAGGTCTTCTACCCACCCCCACCCTAAAATGTTGAGACAGAGGTAAGGTAAATGCAATAGGCATTTCCATTCAACAATGCAGACACTGGAGAGCACAGAGCAGTCCCTAGCCTACAGCACTTCTGAAATCTCACTGGTCACATGTTGACATTCTCTGATTATGGCTAGGTTTGGCCTCCTAGAAATAATTATAACAACTAAAAAGGTTATTTTTTTTTTTTTTTTTTTTTTATAAAATTTTTTTTTTTTTTCTACGTTTATTTATTTTTGGGACAGAGAGAGACAGAGCATGAACGGGGGAGGGGCAGAGAGAGAAGGAGACACAGAATCGGAAACAGGCTCCAGGCTCTGAGCCATCAGCCCAGAGCCTGACGCGGGGCTCGAACTCACAGACCGCGAGATCGTGACCTGGCTGAAGTCGGACGCTTAACCGACTGCGCCACCCAGGCGCCCCTAAAAAGGTTATTTTTTTACCTCGTATTTCTCTATCTCTATCACATCATATGCGCCTAAAATGAAAATAAAAAAAGACACTTTTAGCATTCCTTCCAGAAATCAAAATCTAGCCCAATCCACCAGTTTATTAGGTCTGTTTTTCATTGTCTACATCACCACACGCCACAATGTTGCCCAAGTCTCTGCCACTTCATGACCAGTCACCCTTTCTCCCACCTTCAACAACAGTTACTGTCATATCTTCTGAGCGTTCACCAACAGTCCTTTGCAGATCCCTCAAGCTTTCACTGACAGTGAAAGGTCTTTCCTCAAGGTCTTTCTGAAAGCTTTTGCCTGCTGTCTGGTTCCCAAGCCACTGCCACATGCTTTTGGTTTTTATTATGGCAGCACTCTGCTTCCAAGTATCAAATTCTGTTCCCATTATCTACTGCTGTATAATAAATTATCCTTAAACTAAGTAGCTGAAATAACAACCCATTTCTATTATATCAGGTTTTTATTGCCAAGCATGGCTCAGTTCAGTGATCCTTCTGCTCTATCCTGAATTGAGTGGGTTCACTAAGTCGTCTTCAGCTGGTGAATTAGTTTGTCTAGTGGATTCAGGATGGCTGCCTTCACATGATGGCCATCATGGCAGTTTTGCCTGGAAGCTGGGGCTCAGCTGGGATGGTTGACTGGAGTATCTATCCATGGCTTGTCTAGCATGGCGGCTTCAAGGACTTCTTATATAGTGACCCAGGGTTCCCAGGGAGAGCATTCCAAGAGAAAGGATGTGGAAAGTGTCAATTTCTTAAGCCTCAGGCTTGGAATCTGGCCCAGTCTCATTTTTGCTGTATTCTATCTACATTCTACAGTCACAGAGTCCACCCAGATGCAAGGGCATGGGAGATAGACCTCATCTCTCCATGAGAGGGCCGTCAAAAAAGTTTTAGTACTATAGGAAAATAATGTCTAATGTTTTGCATTTTGAATTATTTACTAACACTTATAGGACTGTCTGACTCAATGGACTACCTCATGATTAGGAATTAGATGTTCAAGGTTCTAGTTCCATTTCTCTCATTACTTGGCTGTGTTTGAGTCAAGGTAAAGAATCTTTGGGTTTCAGTTTCCATCATCGACAAAATGAAGATGAAGATAACTGTTGGTTCCCACTAGATCAAGGGGATGTTGTGCCTGTTTTTTATTTTTTTTAGATGGTATTCAAAAATGTACTCTCTAAAGTGCTCTAGGAAGTAGAATAACAAATTATTATAACTAATTGGACCATTATAAATTTACCACATTTTTTTCAAGAGAGAAAATTGAGTCTTAGTATTGCATAAGATTAACAGAGCCACAAAAGAACCTGGTTCCCCAAAACTTACACTTCAAACACGTAATCCCAGCCCTTGCATACGTTTCTCTTGTGTGCTAGGCAATGTACATTTTCTCACTGAATCTTTGCAACAGCCCTTTGAGGTAGGTGCCATTAGTAACATCTTAATCATGTTTTCTGAAACATTTTTGTTCTGCGGTTTAAATTCCAACACATCTTTTGCATATTTATACATAATACATCTTAAAAGAATCTAATGAAAACTTTACTAGAGTCTGTAGGGGTTTTGTTTAAATTCTATGGAAATCTTCCCTTTTTATTTTATACAAATATTCTTGCAAAATGAGATAAAAGCAGATTTATGAAGATATCAAAATGATATAACTAAGGGGAGAGAAAAAATAAAAGCAGCAGAAGAATTAGCAGAAGCTAGTTTTACTACAGAAGCCAGAAGGAAGATGTGGTTAGTACCATGGGAGGGGGGTGGGCTGGAGGCCAGGGCTCATGGCCTCGCTTTGCTATTAACTAGGAACTAGGTGGGCAACCTTGAAAAGTTTCTTCCCTCCAAAAGTTTCTTTTTTGTGTCAACTGAGAGGGTAGAACAAGATGAAGTCTAAAGCCCATCTCAACTTTAACATTATCTTATCACACCAAGAAAAGGGGTGAAACACTAAATAAACATAAATATACCCCCCTATCAAGGAAGGAAAGATGTAGACTAGAAGATAGGTTTAGGAAATGGAGAGAGAGAGAGAGAGAGAGAATGAAGGTATGTATAGAATTTTGACCTGGCAAATTATAAGTAGTAGAATGGCCCTAGTGACTAAAAAACAAATTAGCAGACAAAGAGGGATATACATATATATGTGTATAAAATATATATATATATATATATATATAAAATACATATTTTATACATATATATATTTTATAAATAAATTCCAAGGAGGTATACATATATACACACACACACACACACACACACACACATATACATACACACGCTCAACCCAGCCATCAAGAATGGTAATTTGCAAAAAAAAAAAAAAAAAGTTTTATTTACTCTTTCAAAAAATGTTTGTTGAGCTCCTATGTTCCAGGCCCTATTCTGGGTATTTAGAGGACACTAGTTAAGAAAAAAATCTCTGCCCTCATGGAACTTACATCTAGGTTGCAGAAAACAGGGGCTAAATAAATTAAATAAGTAAAATATATGGTCTGTTAGATAATCATTTGTGCTCAGTGGAAGAATGAAGTGGGGAAGGAGGGTTGAACATGTTGGGAGGATTTGCGACATCAGATAGTGTGGCCTAGGGAGACCTCGCTGGGTAAAGATCTGACGGAAGTCAGCAAATGAGCTGAGGTGCTTTGCTTCCTGTTTCACGGAAAAATGAAAGCACTCGGAGGAGCATTGCAGGCAGAGGGGACAGCAAGTGCAGAGGTGCTGAGACGGAGTATGCCTGATATGTTTAAAGAATAATGAAGCCAGTATAGCTGCAGTGGAGTAAATGAAGGAAAGGGCAGTAGCGGGGAGAACAGAGGAAAGGCGCTGGGAAGATGTTGAGAGCGGGGGGGTGCCATCTGGCATGTTTTAGTGAAATACCTTTATTGCCATGTAGAGAACAGACTAAAAAAGGACAAGCACAGCTAAAGGAGGAAGTAAGGAGGTCACTGCACTAACCCAGGCAAGAGTTGATGGTGTTTCAGACTAGAATGGGAGCAGTAGAAGCAATGAGAAGTGATGGGATTCTGGATATATTGGAAGCTAGAATTAACAGGATTTGCTGATTATTGGGACATGGAGTATGAGAAGGGAAGTCAAGGAAACTTCAAGAGGTTTTGACTTGAACTAAGAGTTGCCTATTGCTGAGTAGGAAAGACGATGGGAGGAGCAATCTTGGTGGGGGTGGTGGCGTGGAAGGGAGGCTATTGAAGTTTAGTTTTAGATGTGTCACCTGTTAGGTGCCTATTAAGTATCCAATCCATGCATGTATCATGTGTCATGGAGGCATGAGTGGATTTCAGGAGATGCAGGCTGGAAGTATAAATGCATTAGAGCCATGAGATTGGATCACTTTTCCAATAGAGTAAGCATAGGTAGAAAAGAGACAGGGTCCAAGGACTGAGCCTGGAAACTGCAATGCAGAACTGGGAAAAACATCAAGAGTAAACAAAGAAGAATGGCCAGAGAAGAAAGGATAAAACCAAACATGCAGAGAGTCTTGGAAGCCTAGTGGGAAAAAAAAAAGTGTTTCAAAGAGGAGACAGTGATTGTGTCCAACACTAATGATTGATTGAGATGAGGACCAAGAAATGACCACTGGCTTAGCAAAGTAGAGTTCTATTGGACCTTGATGGGAGTTGTGTCTCCAGGGAGATGCAGGTGAAAGCCTGACTGGGGTAGATTCAATAAAGAATGGGAGGAGAGAAATTGGAGAAGAGAATATAGGCACTCTTTCAAAGGGTTTTGTTCTAAAGGAAATGCGAAAAAATTAAAGAACTACAGGGGAATTGTAGTGAAGGGACCTTTTACAAAACATACGAGACAGTGACATATTGAAACATTGAAGAGAGTCATCAAATCAAGAGAAAAGAGGCAATTGCTGGAGCAATGTCTTTTAGTAGGTGAGTGTTCTGAGATCCAGTGGCAAGTGGAGGAATTGGTCTTGACTAGGAGCATGGCAAGCAGAGAAGGTTGAGTACATGGGCACAAGTGCAGGTAGGAGGACAGATGTGGGGATAGAAGCTGAGTGACGTTCTCTTGAATACTGTCATTTTCTCAGTGAGCTAGCAAGAAAAGTCATCAGCCCAGAGTGAGAATGACAAAGGTGTTTAGAGGTTTGAAGAGTGGAGAGTGGTATGAAAGAGTTGTCTAGGGGAGTTGGAGAGTTACAGGACTAGGGGATATATAGTAAGTCTGCTGGAGATTTTCATAACACCTCTGAGGTGAATATAGAAGCTCTTGGTTTCCTGAAGTCATATATGATTGGTCCTTTTCAAACTGGTATTCTCAGAATAAGATACTCCTTGGAACACCAACAGAGTGGAGAAAGGAGAAAGAACAGAAGTTCATGAAAGTCTTAAGATGCAGCTGACAGAACATACATAACTCTTCTTCTAGAACACCACAAATATTTCCCTGGGATTTCTTTCCATAAGTCCCTTCTTCCTTCCTCTCCCCCAGGATTCCCTTCTTTATTTGTACTGAGATGTAGGTGCATCAGTTACACATGGATTTCAAGGAGCAGAACCACATCCTGTTCTTTTGTATTGGTCAGTTTTTTCTGTTAGTTTCTGGTAACAAATAATTCTCAGACAAGCCGGTCCTCAGAGGCTTCAACAATCAGGATTATTTTCTTTCTTGTTACATGTTGGCTGTAGGTCAGCTGCAGTTCTGTTCCACACATCTTCATTCTGGAATTAAAGCTGAAGGAGGAGTCCATATTTAGGTCATGCTATTTTCTGGGCAGAGGGAAAAGAGCAATGGTGGGATTAACCTGATGGCTTCCAAAGCTTCTGTATCGGAGTGGTAATTGTCACTTTTGCTCTCATTTCATTGGTCGAAGTTAGTCATATGGCTAAGCCTGATGTTAATGGGATGGAGAAGTATAAACTGCTTTTAGGGTGGAACAAATAATTTTAGAACAATCATATAATTAGCCACAACCTGTTCCATATGTGGCAAGAGAAGTGTTTCTCAGGCAACACAATGGGTCAGACTGCTTCTTCTCAAACAGAATTGACATTTAGCTCTCAGGAGTAACCTCCAGGTGATTAGACACTTGTTATAAATTTCTGGGTGCTATTGTATGTGTGGCACTGTGAGTTAGATTATTTAGCTTTAGAATGTAGGAAGTATCTTACCTTCAGAGAGGCAGGTTAGATATTTCATCATATACATTATAAGTATTATAGTATTAAAATCAACCATGTCAAGGCTTATAAAATATATTTTATAAGCTGGGAAAGGGAGTTCCACCCAGAGCTGTCTTTTGAAACCTTCTCGTGTTCCATTACCAGTTATATCATAATATAAATATAATATAGGAAAGAGCTCTACCTGCAACTCAGGAAAATAAAAATCCAGGTAGAGAATTCCATTCCTTGTCTAGAAGGAAGAATTTTATAGCTTGGTAAAGAGCTGGGATATTTCTTCAAGACACTGTGTAACCAAGGTCTATGACTCAAGACTTCCCATGCCAGCTATGGTGTTCTGAACAAGTTGTTCAGAGTGATTGCCTAGCCATGGCCTCATAAAGATGGGAAACTTGAGACCAGCCATGAAGGCATCAGGTTGGCATGGATGCCTGCTGGGTTGGTTTAAACATTTCCATGTTTGGCTATTAACACGGAAGGAACCAGGGTCTGCTGCTGTTTGTTCTTTGGTTTCATTTTAGCGAGGCTTTTCCGCTCTGTTTATGAATATGTGATTCTGACAGCTGACAAAGGACATTCCAAGAACTTAGCCAGAGCCCAAATTGTGCACTGCTGTGGGAATTTCTCCTCACAGGTTTGTCCACTGACCCCGCTCTGGAGAAAACACTCAGGTAATGCATTCCCAATGGTGGCTCAGCTCCCATCAACTCACTGCTGGTGCCCTCATTAGGGTGTTTTTCTTTCTTTAGGTTTTTATTTTGTATGTATTTTTTTTTTTCCTAGTCCATCTCAACCTCCCACTACGGTGATTTTAGTGTCCATGAAGGGGACCAGGTAGCCATCCCTGGAGACCACCTTAGATTTATTTTTAGTGTAGGCAGTTTGGAAAAATTACTTTCCCTTGCTGACTGCACGAGCACTGTCTTAACTCGGACTTACAATTCCGGACTTCTCACATCAGACTGAGACTGAGTGGGTAACCCAGGCCTTCATCTCAAAGACGGAGCAATCTCATTACAACGAGGATAAAAGATTTGCCAAGAGTTACCCAGACATCCAAGAGTGTTTTTATTTGGTCTGTTGGTTTCAGGTCTGTAAGATGTTTAATTGTGTAAAATTGTAAGTTCGTATGACTAAATTGGACAGATTGCAGGTAAAAACCCCCACTCCCTAAATCCCAATTGATCCCTTGAGCCAGCCATACTCCTTAAAAGTGTTATTATTACTATCAAGCTACATCCTCAAAAATTATTTCCCTTGGGAACACACACCTAACCAGACAAAAAGATTACTGTTTTTTTTTTCCTTTTACTCACTCAATACCCTTTGTCCCAGCTTTCTTGTTTCTTTCTTTCTTCCCACCTTATGTCTCCTTGAAAATGGTATAGAAATGCTATGATCTCCATAGCCCCGCTGCTTCCTATCAGGTTGAACCACATAAAATGCCCATATTCAGTTATTTTTGACCCACAAGTGTGGCAATGTTATATGGTTTTGGGCCTAACTCAATTAGAACAGAAATTGTAAAACTTTGCACACAGGCAAATGCAGATTATTGACCAAGTTAATGGCAACTCATTGATAATATGTAGTAGAGTTGAATATATATCCAAGCTTCAATATGATCCTCTGTAAAATGAAGACTAATTAGCATGTTAAGTGAGAATTTTAATTTGGAAGAGAGTTGCAACTTCTAACAGAAAAAAAAAAAAGGCAGGTAACTGAGATGCACACATACATGTTAATGTGCCTAGACTCGATGAACAATGGCTGTGACCACCACTCAGCACGTGCAACTTGTTCAGGTCTTTGGAAACTGGCCCTTCACTCTCTCTCTCTCTCTCTCTCTCTTTCTCTCTCTTTCGCTCTCTCTCTCTTTCTCCCACCCTCCCTCCCTGGCCTTTCATGGTCAGACCTCTGAAAAGAGCAGTCTGTAGTCACTTTCTCCACATTCTTGCTCTTATTCACTGTGTAACAAACTGTAATCTGGTTTCTGTCCCCAATACTCCACTAAAACTATTTTTGCTGAGGTCACTAATGACTTTTGATTGACAAATTGAAGAATCAAAGGAAAGCTTTTCTGTCTTTACCTTACTTAACTTCTCTGGACAAGATGGGCCAAGATTTGCTTCTTAGAATTTCATCTCTTTCCCTGACTTTCATGGTCTCTCTCTTCATTCACTGTGTGTCCTATTGCCTACTTTATTGTCAGCACTGGGAGTCACTTATCTTTGTTGAATAAATGGAAGCATGAATTAATGAAATTACAGCACTTTGTTAATTATTAGTCATTGCCAATAATCTATTTTTTTTAATTTTTTAATGTTTATTTATTCCTGAGACAGAGAGAGACAGAGCATTATTTGTTCCTGAGACAGAGAGGGACAGAGCATGAGTGGGGAGGGGCAGAGAGAGAGGGAGACACAGAATCCGAAGCAGGCTCCAGGCTCTGAGCTGTCAGCACAGAGCCCAAAGTGGGGCTTGAACTCAGAAACCATGAGATCATGACCTGAGCCGAAGTCGGTCGCTCAACCGACTGAGCCACCCAGGCGCCCCGCCAATAATCAATTTAATCTCCATTTTCCACAACTTTTCTACCCACCAGCCATCATACACATTTTTAGCAATGAATAACCTTCACCGTGTCACATTCTTCATGTATCCATCACAGAAATCTTACTAGATAAGTTGGGGGCAACGCAGGTAAGACTGAGGAAGCTGCTGTTTCCTCCTTACATGGCCCCCTCTAATTCTGAGCATTTTCAACATGCTGAGTCATCAGTCATGTTTTTTAGCAACTCCTAACTGTTGGGAAGAAAGATTCATGTTCTTTCTCTTTCCTTTCCAGGATGTATCAGTTAGAGATCGAATGAACTGCGTTCACAAATAGCCACTTGTTGCTTCCTTAGAAATTTGACCTGACAAAAAGATAGGGAAAAAGCCCAATACAGACTCCAGGAGAACAAAAGGAATGTGCCAACAGAAATGTGACACATGCACACACTTTATGCATGTTTAATTTCTGTTGTTTGGTTGGAAAACAGCTGCAGGTGTCCTCTAATTATAACCCCATTTTCACAAATATCAACTGTCATATTTAATCTGTTATATTCACCATATAGCCTACTGTTACAGCACATTTCTTTCATTACAAATTTAGTAGCAGAGTTTCGAATGCACAAGCTAACATTCAGGCTAGTCAATTAATGCATTATTTACAAGTTAAATGTTATTAAAAACAGGTTCTTAATTTGCTAATGATTTAGTAGACCCAAGGCAATATTCCAATTTTTTTTTTTTTTTTTTTTTTTATTGAAAATAGAAGAACATTTAGAACAGTTGGGGTGGGGAGGGATGGCAGGGATATTTTGGCCTCTCCTACCATTTTCTCGGTCTCTTTTCTGCTTCCTTTTTTATTGTGTGTGGTTTTTGATGCCTATACTAATCAGTTGCGGCACGAGTGAGAAGAAAGACATGTAAAAATAAAAACAGCATAAATACTATTGTGAGTGGTGTTTTTTAAAGCCAGCAGGCGGTTTGGAATGACTCAATACACATGTTCGCCATATACTTCGGCATATTTTGATTTACAGTGCTATTCCAGCAGCCCAGCGGGTTAGGAAGGTTAGAAGTCAAGGAAATTAAAGGTTATTAGCATTCCACTGTTGTTAGGCTGCACCAACGGAATATATGTCTTTTCAAATACCCTTTGAAAAATTAAGAGTTTCTAAGGTACAAAGGCTTCACAATCATCCCCACAATCTGGATTTTGTTCTTTGTTTTAGTTTGTTCCGTCTTTCTCATTTGACTTAGATCGCACTCCAAATCTATATCTTTCATGTTCCATAATTCCATGACATGCTACTTATTTATGAAAGATAACATGGGGTGGGCTCTTGGGTAACAGGATTCTGGACACACGGAGCCAGAGACTCTTCATTAGTTTCTCTCCCACCATCTTCCTGGACTAGCGCCGCTCCTTTTCTTCTCCCCACTTCTCCCCTGTCCTCTTCTACCTTTTTTTTTTTTTTAATGTTTATTTATTTTTATTTTCTTTATTATGAAATTTATTGTCAAATTGGTTTCCATACAACACCCAGTGCTCATCCCAACAGGTGCCCTCCTCAATACCCGTCACCCACCCACCCCTGCCTCCCACCCCCCATAAACCCTCAGTTTGTTCTCAGTTTTTAGGAGTCTCTTATGTTTTGTCTCCCTCCCTCTGTAACCATTTTTTTTTCCTTCCCCTCCCCCATGGTCTTCTGTTAAGTTTCTCAGGATCCACATAGGAATGAAAACACATGGATTCTCTCCTTCTCTGTATGACTTATTTCACTTACCATAACACTCTCCAGTTCCATCCATGTTGCTACAAAAGGCCATATTTCATTCTTTCTCATTGCCATGTAGTGTTCCATTGTGTATATAAACCACAATTTCTTTATCCATTCATCAGTTGACGGACATTTAGGCTCTTTCCATAATTTAGCTATTGTTGAGAGTGCTGCTATAAATGTTTATTTATTTTTGAGAGAGAAAAAGAGAGCACAAGCAGGAGAGGGGAAGAGAGAGAGAGAATCCCAAGCAGGCTCTGTGCTGTCAGCACAGAGCCTGATGCAGGGCTTGAACTCAGGAACCATGAGATCACGACCTGAGCTGAAGTCAGACACTAAATGGACTGAGCCACCCTGCACCCTTCTTTTCTACCTTTTTAAAGATTTAACCAAAATTCACCTTCTTCATGGAATCTTATTAAAATAACATCTAGCTCACAACACTCTTTTCCCTCCCTGATTCCTTTTTCATGTCTCCGTCACATACTCACCCACTCAAATGTACGCTACCCTGCATTTTTCCTCTAGTTGTTTCTCTACTGGACAAACTATAGAGTCAGAGAGACCTGTCATCAATCAGTGGTGTGACCCAGGGCAAATTATCTCTTTTCTATCTCCCTTTTCTCTTAAATGGAGATAAAAACTCTTATTTAATTGTTGTGAGAACTGGTGAGATCATGTTTGGGAACTCAAACTGGGAAGAACCCAGTTAAACTGTAGAAGCCAGTATGTGGTGGCTCTTGTTGCCATAATGAAATAAGATAATTTATATAAATCTCCTAGCACAGTGCCTAGCTCATGTTTGGCACTCAGTGAAATTTCATTCCCTTTGGTACAATAAATAGGTCATAATAAGCATTTCTTGTTTTCATTTTCACTCGGAGTACAGTTTTCTCAAGGGCAAGACTACACTTTGTTTTTTTCATGTTCCTAAATCTGTGCGGATTAATATTCTACCCTCCATCTTTTGGAAGGTGCCTAAGTGCCTGAGGAACCCTAGGCGGAGTTGAGTGGCTACCTCCCACATCAGCCCCCCAGGCAAGGCTCTTCCCTGTTCCTTGCCTCACTCTCCCTATTCCCTCTACTCCTGGGATTATCTTCCAAGTAAACTACCAACACCAAAGCTCTTGTCTTAGGCTCTGATTTTGGGAGAACCCAAACAAAATAAGGAAAAGATTCAAATGACAGGGAAAGACAATGAACTGAGCAGAGTGCAAAACAGCAGAATTTTGCAGAGTTGTCCTGAGGCAGCAAAGACAGGAGAATGTCAACAGAATACAGTCAAGAATGGAATTCACTCAGTCATTATTAAAAAAAAAAAAAAGTTTATTGAGCACTTAGTATGTACCACAACAGATAGGGTCTTTTTGTCCCCATAGCACCTACAATCTATTGGAGCAACATGCAATCAACAAGCAAATCAACATGCAAAATCATGTCAAGGAGTAATAACATCTCTGAGGACAAAAAAGTCAGGGTAAGAGTTAGGAGAGGCTGCTATTTTAGATAGTGTGATTTATTTAAAAAGAATCAAATCCTGCCTGGCAAGGTGCTATTTGAACAGAGACCTAGCTAGAGTGACAGTGACCCACTTTTTGTCCACTGCCTACTGTCTTCTGGAGTGAGAACAGTAAACAAATGCTTTCTAGCCTGTGGATGGGGTAATAAGACAGGATCAAAATCGGCTGGTTAGAAAAAATGGGTCACGGAGACTTCTAGAGTGCAATCTTCCAAGCAGAGTACTGAGCTGCTCCAAAAAGGCCCTAAAGACCTGACCTTGGCCTGCAGGTCTTGTGAAAGCCTTTCCCGCAGGAATTACCCAGGGCCCCTGAAGCCTTTTATCTTCTCTCCCAACTCTTATTCGGTGTGTCCTTCTTTTCAATATCTCAAATAAAAAGAATGCCCTTATTAATATGCAATTTTGGGGTACATACAGAGCATACCTTGTCTCATTTAATTCTTATACAACTTTGTCCATCAGTTGCTTTTTTTTTTTTTTTAAATAAAAGCTTTTATTAATTTAGAGAGGGACAGAGAAAGAGGGAGAGAGAGAGAATCCTAAGCAGGTTCTGTGCTGACAGCCCAGAGCCCAACTAGGGGCTCAGTCTCACAAGCTGTGAGATAATGACCTGAGCTGGGATCAAGAGTTGGATGCTTACTCGACTGAACCACCCAGGTACCCTGTCTATTAAGTGCTTTTATCCTTATATTATAGATAAGGAAACTGGGACCTGGGAATTTTGCTCAGAACTACTGAGTATGTCCAAGCCTGAACTCAAACTCAGTCTTTTAGCTCCAACCCAGTATTTGTTTCAATGCTGAGTCTGTGAGCACCTTAACCAATTTTCACCCCTTCCCTGCCACCTCCACCTCCCCCCCACCCCCGCCATACCCGTGGCAGCTGATATGCATGGGCTGATGATTTTCTCCTATAGGATCCCATCATCCTGACTTTCCATCAGATCTCAGTAAACCCAGAGGTTTATTTTTTTTTAAAGATTTTATTTTTAAGTAATCTCTACACCCAGCGTGGGGCTTGAACTCACAACCCAAGATCAAGAGTCATATGTTCCACTGACCGAACCAGCCAGGCAGCACCAAACCCAGAGGTTTAGAACTGGAAAGTCTCAGGATAACCTTTTCAAGATATTCAGTCTTCAGTATTCCAACTTAGCCCAGGTGCTTACTCTTGATTGGGTTCTCTCACTGCCGTATTAAAATATCAAGATTTCTTATGAGTAATAATTATTTTTAAGTATGTGCTAAGGTAGCTGATCCTTAATTCTCCTCCTTTTAAGGAAACGTGATGTGAAATTTGACACAACTGCTCCTGGATCTGTTCCACTTTGCCTAGTGGGCACTTCCCCCTCACCCCCCCTCCCCCCCAGGACATGTTCCACCTGATTTTAAATCTGAAAGACTCAGTCCCTCAGTAATGGCTCCTCTAACATCAGTGGGAACTCAGAGGTGATTTCCTCTGGGGGGGGAACTCTGCTACATGGCTTATAGTGTCACGCTGAGTGGGACTCTTCCTTTGGGTTGCAGCTGGAAACCGTACATTTTAAAAAGTTTAAAATCCAGTGTTCTATGTCAGCGTCTCAGAGAGTATACGGGAAGCTACTGCACTTTTAAGGAGATGGCTCTTAAAATGTTGGAAATTCAAGATGATGAATGTCCATTTAAGGCCATTTCCTCTGGCATGTAGGTTGAGAATGCTGAACATTTAAACATTTGTTTTCTGTTTTTGTGTGTGTTGTGTGTATGTTTGTGTGTGTGTGCATGCACGCACAAGCAGGCTAATAGTTTCCCATCATTACCATAACTGTGGGAGGTATTTTTCCAGTTCCCGCTTTATGCTTCAGTAGCACTTTCTACTTCCCCTTCTAAACACTTTGTTCATTTGTAATGATGTAACAACTCAGTCGTAACTATTTGTTTAATATGTAGAGGTTAAAAAGGCAAGTTCTTGAACCCGATAGACCTTGTTGTGAATCCTGGTTCTGAGAGCTGTACATCCTGGGCCCCTGGGAAGATGTCTTAATGCCTCCTTGCCTCAGTTTTGTCATCTGTAAAATGTGAACAATAACAGTATGGCTTCATATGATTGTTCTGAGTTTTTAAAAATGATAATGTGAGCAGGGCTCAGTACGGCGCCTGGGATACTGCAAGCATGCCGTGACTGTCCGCAGTTGTTGTTACCGCTGCTATTGTTCCATAATAAATAGATGGCCATCTGTCATCTTTTGCCAGGGACAGTCCTGATTTGCCAGTTGTCTTGCCATAATTATTAATAGTGTCCCCCTGTGCTCTCAGAAGTGCCCCTGTTTGGAAAAACTATAGAAATGGTGGGGCTGATTAGTGGTTGCCTAGGTGAGGGAAGTAAAATTGGGAAAATCTGAATAAGCTTAGTGGATGGTATCAGTGTCCATAGCTTGGTTGTGGTATTAGACTATTGTTTTACAAGCTGTTACTGTTGAGGAAAATTAGGTAGGGAGGACACAGCCTCTCTCTGTATTATATGTCACAATCCCGTGTAAATCTCAAGGATTTCAAAATTAAACGCCTAGTTAAAAGAAGAAGAAAAAAGTCCAGTTTGGAAGATAAATAATAGGATAGCCATCCTGGAAACAATATTCATATCCCACCAAGATATGACCACTTTTATAAAAAGACCTGCCATGGTTCCCTCTATTTTCTTTACTCAGTTTTATTTTTATTCATGGTACTTACCTCCACTTGCATACTGTATCTGTTTGTTTCTTCTTTCAACAACTATGTTTTGAAGGCCTACTGTAACGCCTACTACGTGCCCAGCCTTGTATCAATGAACAAACCCCTTGTGAAACTTACATTCTACTGGGGGAAATAATTAATAAACCAAAAACGTAACTGATAAGGTTATTTATTTAGTATGTTGGAAAGTAATAAGTGTGCTGGAGAAAAAATATAGAGTAGACATCTCAGAGTTCTTCAGAAAACTGAACCAATGAGATCTATATCAACATTTACTTTAAGGAATTGGCTCACACGATTATGGAGGCCAAGCAGCCCCAACGTGTGGCAGTTACTGGCATAGTTCAGTTCCCAGTCCAAAGGCTGGAGAAGGAGAAGAGATGACAGCATAAGTTCTAGTCTGAAAGCTGACAGACTAAAGACCCACGAAGAGGCAACGTTTCAGCTCAAGTCTGAAGGCAGGCCAAAAGCCGATGTCCCATTGCCAAGGTGGTCAGGCAAGATGAGTTCCCTCTTAGTGTTGGGAGAGTCAGGCCTTCAACTGATTGGATGAGGCTCACCTCCACTGGGGACAGCAATCTCTTATAGTCTACGGACTCAAATGTTAATCTCAGCTAAAAAATACCCTCACACCCAGGATGATGTTTGCACAAACATATGGCCACCTCATGGCCCAATTACAATGACACATAAAACCAACCAGCACAGCAG
Organism: Lynx canadensis; assembly: GCF_007474595.2. Classification (NCBI taxonomy): domain Eukaryota; kingdom Metazoa; phylum Chordata; class Mammalia; order Carnivora; family Felidae; genus Lynx; species Lynx canadensis. Next base: position 73,536,295 of record NC_044310.1, read on the forward strand.
GATAAACGGGAATGGATACTGGGCCATGGTTGAAATTTTGAACAGGGCAGTCATGTAGCCTTTTTGAGAAATGGCTATTTGAGCAACAACTTAAAGAAGGTAAGCCATTGCTCAAATTTCCTGATTAGAATGAAAGCTTTATGAAGCCAGAGATTTAATTTTTTTATGTTATATTCCCAGTACCTGGTACTTATTAGGGTTCTCAAAGTATTTGTTGGGTCCATGAGTGAATGACTGGGGATGGGGACTGTGTAGTTATACCTCTTGCCCTTAGTGCCACGTTTAACACACCCTTAGCAATCAATAAGTATTGTCTTTTTATTTCTCTGATTGTTTCTAATAGATAATAAATGTCACTGTGGACACAGGCTTACTTGTTTGGTCTGCTATTATGTCTCAGCACTTCAGCACTTAGAACAGTGTTTGGAACACACATAATAATCAATCAGTAATGATCATTACTGACTATGGGCTCAGATATGGAGACTGAGGTTTGTGAAGTGCTTGACCATGGATGGTCTCCTGGCCAAGAAGCAGCGGGGTCAGGGCCTTAATGCTGACTTTCCAAGTCTCAAATTGTAGTATTTTTTTTATACCAAATTTCTTTTATTTAGTTAGTTAATGTTTTATTTGTTTTTGAGAGAGACATGAGCGGAGGAAGGGCAGAGAGAGAGCGGGACACAGAATCCAAAGCAGGCTCCAGACTCTGAGCTGTCAGCCCAGAGCCCGACGCGGGGCTCGAACTCACCAACCGCTAGATCAGGACCCGAGCGGAAGTCGGACGCTTAACCGACTGAGCCACCCAGGCGCTCGACGCTTACCGACTGAGCCACCCAGGAGCTCTCCAAACGGCTTTTAAAATCGCCCTGCGTCTCTCATTTGGCCACGGTCTTTCTGTCACCCACCCTGCTCTCCCCTTATTTGCTCACACCGGGCTGTGTTGCCATGTGTCCCCGAGTGACAGGCAGGCAGGTTACGTTCAGCTGTCAGCGCAACACACCTCTCAGAGGACAGCCACCTCCTGCAGACACCGCGGCGTCCAGGGGGTACCCCCTCGCGCTAACACAAGTGAGAGGTAATGTAACCTTTGGCGACCATTGACTTTGTCAGACAATAGCGCGTGCGGTTCAGTTTGAAAGACTCCACCGGAAGTTGCAGACTTTTAAAACTAATTTGGTGTTTATTCAACTTTGCAATCACTTCTATGTACTATCTGTGTTTCACACACCGTGAAACGGCGCTACACTGTGCAATTGAATTAGCTGTACAGTGACTCAAAGGCATTAAACAATGACTTTGATATTTTAAGTACTGACTAGGAGGGATTTTTAATTCCTTCCTCATAATGAAAGCAACAAAAACCCAGTTCCACAACCCTGGAACACTTATTCTCTTTTCTATTCTGGGTGGAACCCCACTGAGGACAGAAAAAATCTCCGAGCATTTAGTTTGCTTAATGGCAGAAGAAAAATTTAAACAAGCATAGACGTGCACCTTAATGGACACCCAGCAACACTAGAATAACAGTTCCCAGCTTCTAAAACCTGTTATTTATATAATGGGTAAATCTTGTGGGAGCTTTTCAGGTGCTGCTGAGTCTGAAAAAAAACAGCTACTTTGTGAGAAGGGGCGGGGGCAGAGGCAGGGCGCGGGCCCTGCTCCAAGCTCAGTTGCTCAGGAGGGTTTTCGGTGCCCGATCCAGGGCAGGCAGGGCGCTGGCTGGACCGTCCCTGGAGGGCCGTGGCCCTTCCGGAGACAGCTCCGGGGCTATGTGGGGTACGAGTGTCGTCAGTTCTGCCAGTGACAAGGAGGAACTTTCAATACAGAGCCTTTCAGGAGATGGGCACTGACAGCAAGGAGGAAGAAGCTGGGGGGGGTGGGGGAGAAAAACCTCAAAACAAAACCACAGCAAGTGAATTAGTGCCGTGAAACTACAAGCATTAGCTGGTAATAGTTCAGGGCAAAGCACCTAAGTGATGATTCACATCTGACAATAAATATATGAATAGCTGTTGAAAGCTTGTTTGATTTTCACAAAGAGGTTTGAACAAACATTCGTTTGTTCATTAGTCTTAAGCAACACTTTTATGGCAGGGGATGCATTAAACCTAACGTATGTCTGCTACCAAGATATTCGGTGGTTTTAAAGATGAAGACGCAAAGCCATGCATATCATTTATGGGGAGCAGCCCTGAACTACCTGTAATGGAGTGAGATACAGTTATTATGTATTAATGCTGTGAATCTTCATCCGCCGAGAGCAAACCAACAGGCGAGAAGAGCTGCCCGCGTCTCGGGAGATAAAGACTTAGAGGGCCCCTTCCTGCAGTCGGTACGGGGTTTGCATAACTCATTTCGTTGTTGTTGTTCTTGTTGCATAATTTTTAAAAACGCAAGTGGTTTAAATCTGTTCCCTGAGGTATTTATGCTAAACTAGCATTCCAGCGCCATAAATTCCCCGCTTATGGCAATCTCTGCTTGGGTGTCAGGTCGGGCTAGGTTACCGAGCAAATGGCCGCTTCAAAATTTTTAGGGTAATTGCCTCTATAACTCGTTCAGCATACGCCCTGTCAGGAAATCTCTCTTTGCCATCGAAGCTCCTGTTCCCCTTTTCCCTCCTCCTCCTTTTCCACACTGTTGTGCTGAAGGCCATTTCTCGGGTGCCCAATGACACTGGGCCTTTCATCTTCTGTAGCACCTGGATTTTCTCACTGTTACAGCCGCTGCTCCTGACAACATGATGTCATACCCAACGAGGCCCAGAGGGCAGTGGTTGGGCTGAGCCCCTCTGCCCCACCCATCTCTATCTTTGCCTAAGAAACCATCAGTCGAGGGAAGAGAAGTTGGTTGGGATGAAAGGAAGAGCAAATGACCGTAAGCCCAAATTCTTCCAATTTTCTTTCTTGTCTTTTCTTTTCTTTTCTTTCTTTCTCTTCTCTTCTCTTCTCTTCTCTTTCTCTCTCTTCTCTTCTTTTCTTTTTTCTTTTACCTTTTTCCCTTTCTTTCTTTCTTTCCCTTTCTTTCTTCTTTCTCTCTTTTCTTTTTTTTTTTCTCTTTTTTTTCTTTTTTACGTTTATTTATTTTTGGGACAGAGAGAGACAGAGCATGAACGGGAGAGGGGCAGAGAGAGAGGGAGACACAGAATCGGAAACAGGCTCCAGGCTCTGAGCCATCAGCCCAGAGCCCGACGGGGGGCTCGAACTCACGGACCGCGAGATCGTGACCTGGCTGAAGTCGGACGCTTAACCGACTGCGCCACCCAGGCGCCCCTCTCTCTCTCTTTTCAAAGGCTGGGTTGGTTATTGATGTCTGTCAGAATGGTGTGAGCAATTTCAGCAGCGTACTTTGATCTCTTTCTCTCGTCTCATGGGTGTGGACATGAAGCCTTGGCAGGAAGGATGTCATTGGGGTTGTATATTGGACAAAATGACCTGGAGCTTCTACTGATAGGTTGCTCCGTATGGGGATTTCTCACCAAACTGCCTAATAAAATATGTTAAATACCCAACTTTTAAATCCAATTCATTAATTATCTTGCTTAAAATATACTTCAAATATATCACATTTGACATTGTATGTCACTGATAGTAGAGGGAAATGATAACACTTAAAAATCAATAAATGTTTTAAATTTATTTTACTTATTATGGTTGTCACAATATTTTGACATGGAGGGCTGATATGTCAACAACGCTGTTATCAGGATGTAAGGCAATGGCACTGAACTGTCTCACCTTCCATGTTGCTGTTTCAGGGTAAAGTGGGCCCAGGGGAAAAATGCAGCTAAAATCTCCAAGGAAGCATTTGCTTATGGAGTCAATACAGGTCATCATTGAATAAAGCAGGCTGAGTGCAAAACAAAAGCTGCGGGAAGAAAGTCCTCTCTCTAATCTGCCACCTTTTTCCCAGTGATTAAAAAATAAGAGGAGTTAGGGGTGCCTGGGTGGCTCAGTAGGTTGAGCATCTGACTTCGGCTCATGTCATGATCTCACGGTTCGTGGGTTCGAGGCCTGTGTCAGGCTCTGTGCTGACAGCTCAGAGCCTGGAGCCCTCTTCGGATTCTGTGTCTCCCTCTCTCTCTGCCCCTTCCCTGCTCACACTCTGTCTCTGTCTCTCTCAAAAATAAATAAACATCAAAAAAATTTTTTTTGTTTTTAAATAATTGATGTTAAAATGTATGTAGTGCTTTCTACGTGCCAGACCGTGTCTGAAGTGTTTCATGTACTTTATCTCATTTTGACCTATGAAGTGAGGTACTTGTATTCCTGATTCATAGATAAGAAAACTGAAGCTTGCAAAGCGTACCAAACATCCACAAGGTCACAAAGCTAGTAAGTGGTGAAGCCCAGGTTTTAATGGACCAGTGCTTGGCTCTACCGAGACACCAAAGCCATCAGTGTTCTTCATGGTTTGGAATTCAAATTGATCCTGGCCTCTGGCTCATCCTGACATCCTACAAGAATATTGCTTCATTTCCAAGCCCTTACCGTCTCCAACCGTTGGATATTGATATGGTAGAAACTGAATGCGGGCAGTGGGTTGAAGTTTACAAAATGCTTTCATACTCCTAGAGAGGAGAGGCTTGGAGGCAACCAGCACTCTTCTCTTTGCCTCCAAGATTTAGAGATTAAAGAAAGATTCAAAGGAAAGGGCAAGAAAGGAGCACTTGAGAATTATGCTTTTTCTACCAGTTAGGACACAGGCGAAAACAGATTTTTTGAAAGGCTAAATGTAGGTTTGACCCTGCTTGAACTAACTCCAAAGCAATGAGTAATAGATGTGACTTGGACAGCAAATGTGACTGTGACTTCACAGCAGCAGTATTTTCTATGCCCAGCTAATTAAAGTTCAGCAAAGGGCTCCTGGTGGACAAGGTCAATGTCTTCTGTACCTCAGTCTCTGTATTGTGCAGAGTGGGTGCCTACACTGTTTTTGTTGAATGTGGTTGTTCACCCACAGCTAGAGATCAGCAGCTTGTTCTTATCTTAAGTCATCTCTTTTCAACTATTGATTTGTTTATAAAGTGTTTTTGTTTTTACTGGGAGTTTCATACCAACACCTTAGCAATTAGCCTTGGCAGCTGAAAGGTAGTCATTTGTTTAACTAATATTTATTTACTGTTATGGACAAGGCTTTGTATTAGGCACTGGGGATATGGCAGCACGGAACAAGGCACACAGATGTGGGAGATAGATGTCGGTCAACTAATCAAACAACTGTTTAATTATCATGGTGCTAAGTCTTATGGAGGAGAAGTATAAAATGTCATGGGTGCCCATAATAGGAGAACTTGACCTAGACTAAGGGATCTAGGAAGGCTTTCTTGGAGAAATGATGTTTAGGCTGAACTATTAAGGATGAATGAGAACCAGGGCAAGCAGAGTAGGGAAATGATTGAAGGGATAGAAGGTAGGGTGTCAAACAAATAATCCAGGGACAGAGAATGCATTGGTGAGACCAATTTGCTCAGAAGAAGTTCAGCAGTATTCTGACATAGGAACCAGATCAGTTTGGCTGGAATGGGGTGGTGGGGTGGAGAGCAATGCAGCAGAATAAGTGTCCCCCATTTTTTTAAACCAGTTAAAACTTTTAGTTGCAATAATAAGGGGAATCTCAGTAAACCGAAAACTCCAGGGGTAGGATGGGTCATAACATCATCAGAGCTGTCTATTCCTCTCTGGTTTTCTTGGTCCTAATCTCCCCCACGTGTTGACGTGTAACTCCTAAGGTAGTGAAGTAGCTGCAACAGCTCCAGCCCTCACACCTGCCTTCTACATCATCCAGAAGAGAGAGAAATTTGTTAGAGGATTCCTTATAAGAGGCCCAAAGATTCACCCTCATTGGAGCGGTGGATATCACATGCCCAACCCTGAACCACATCAATGTTGAGGAGGCAGGAATGGTCTGCTTGGTTTGGCCTGGAACAGGTGGTCTGTCTCTGGGGTCAGGGGATGAGTCAGCTTTCCTAGAAATACTGAGATTATAAAACAGAAATCAGGGTATCTAGGAAGCACAGAACGGACGATGGGGGAGGCCACAGTGTCTGCTACAAGTCTGAAGAGGTCAAGATAAGTCTGTGCTGTGGGGCTTGGGGTTTATTAAAACGATAAGGAGTCATTAAAGGACTTTCCGCAAGTCAGTGAGGTCACTAGGTCACAATGAGATGTTTGAAAACACCGTTTTGAGCTCCATCTTGATGTTCCTATGTCTATAGTTCCTAAGAGGACAATCATTGACAGGTAAGTAAATCATTAGGTTAGAGCCCAAACTGCAAATAATTCTTTTTTTTAGTGTTCCTAATCATCACAGTTAATTCTTATTAGCCTTCCTAATGTTGATAATAGCTAATGATAGTGATGCGCCAGCCACTTTGAATGGAGCTTTACAGGCATCATTTTATACAATCTTCACGATCCTCCTAGGAAGTAAGTCCCACTGTTACCCCATAGTAGGTAATATGGGAAAGCCGAGGATGCGGAAGCTGAGGTATGGAGAGGTTAAGTAACTTGCCCAAGATTTCATAGCTAGTCAGATGGCAAGACCAAGAGCTCTCTGAATTGAAATATTGTGTTATTTTCACTAAACTCTGAAATATGGGGGCAGTGGAAACCATGTCTTTATTTATCTGGCAAACAATTACTGAATGAAGCCTTGTGCCAGGACTCAGGAGTCTCAACTGGCTAGCCATCTGCCAGAATTTTTAAAAAATGTGATAAAATACATACAATGTAAAATTTTGCCACTTAAACCATGTTTACGCCATGTAATTCAGTGGCATTAATTACATTCAGAATGTTATGTAACCACCTCCCCTCCCAGCCTCCGGTAACGTCTTATCTGCTCTCTGTGTCTATGAATTGCCTATTCTACTATTTTATGCAAGTGAATTCACACAATATTTGTTCTTTTGTGTCTTACTGTATCTTATGGTTATTTCACTTTGCATGGTGTTTTTGAGGCTCATCCGTGTTGTAGCATGTGTTAGAACTTCATTCCTTTTCCTAGATGAATAATCTGCCAGCGAATTGACAAAACTCTTTTTGTTAGTACAGTAATTGCAAAATATTTGAAGTTGAAAAGCATAATATTAAATTAGCTTTGCATTCTCTAGTTTCCACTGTCTTCATGATATTCTGCTGTCTTAGATTCAGCAGCCTTCCATTTATTGGTGTTCCCTGCCTGGCTCCAAAGGCATTTGTGGTTGCAACTACTGCCCTTGGAGTCCGGGGTGACAGAGCCCTTGGGGATTGTTTAGGCTGGTTCCGCTCCTCAAGAAGCTAGAAACTGGTCTTTGTGCTCCTTTCTGCCATCACTTAGCACGGTGCCTTATATACTAGGTGCTTAAGAAACATTTGTGAATTCAAGTTTCAATTCAACGTAGCAAATCTTTATCAAACGTTTGTTGTGTTCTAGGAACCACGCAAAGGGATAAGGGTACGATGAAGACCAAAAGAAATGTGTTCTCTCAGGGACTATGCTACAGGTAGACAAAAAAGATGATAAGAGCTGATGATCTGTTTTTTTTAATGTTTTTAATGTTTGTTTGTTTATTATTTATTTATTTTAACGTTTATTTATTTTTGAGACAGAGAGAGACAGAGCATGAATGGGGGAGGGTCAGAGAGAGAGAGACACACACAGAATCCGAAACAGGCTCCAGGCTCTGAGCGGTCAGCACAGAGCCTGACGTGGGGCTCGAACTCACGGACCGCAAGATCGTGACCTGAGCTGAAGTCGGAGGCTTAACCGACTGAGCCACCCGGGCGCCCCAATGTTTATTTATTTTTGAGAGAGAGAGAGAGAGAGAAAGAGAGGGTGAGAAAAAGAGAGAGAGTGGGAGAGGGGCAGAAAGAGGGGGAGACACAGAATCCGAAGCAGGCTCCAGGCTCTGAGCTATCAGCACAGAGCCCCATGTGGGGCTCAAACTCACTAATGGTGAGATCATAACCTGAGCCGAAGTCGGACGCTTAACTGACTGAGCCTTCCAGGCATCCAGAGCTGATCATCTTAAAAAAGCAATGTCTTCTATTTTTATACTTTTTTGTTTCCAAAGAATGTTCCTATAGATTAGCTCATTTAGTGCTATGATGTCTGATGTACATTACTTTTGAAAACTGATGGTTATTTGTTAGCGTAGTTTGAATGGAACAAGCTGGGTGAAGTTATTGGTTAACCAAGATTTTAAAGTTTGATTGGAGGGGTGGTAAATGATGAATTAATTCTTTCAGAAGGTTTCTTTAAATCTAAAAATAGTTTGCGTAAAGGAAATCATTCTCAGCCAAGTTGGGAGATATGCCAATTTTTGCTGTGCTCTAAGAATTCTTACCAATTTTCCTGCCATTTTATGGGCCTCGCTCTCTTGATACCTCCAGGATTTAAGTTAAAAGAGGGTTTTAAGCAAAATCCAGAATGCACTGCCCTTGTCTCTTCATGTGTGTCCTATGTCCCTAGGTCAGTCGTGAGGGCTATTAGAGAGTGAGCAGCTTCAGAGTGCTCTTGTGGAAGTTTCCTGAGCTCACCAGACTTGCTGTCACCTGGAACCGTCCCACTGATTTGGTCGCAGCTGCATCCTAGTGGAAAAGAGGATAATGGAACAATAGCTGTCCCACAGACCTCAGCAACTCTCCATTTTGCTGTGTAGCTGAAAGTGTGGGTCCTGGTCTTCATTTGTCACAACCTCCTCACTCTGGAGATCTGGGAAAGAACGAACGTGGAACGAGCCAGCATGTGGTCAGTGAAATGACCAGGAGGAGACGGTGGCTTTCTGAATTTTCTGTAATCACTTAGTTCTGTGTTATTACCAGTGACAATGAGACGGACCCACAGAGAGCAGTGGACTAGTAACCTTGAAAGAATTCAAATTCAAATGATAAAAAGTGCTGTTTGTCGCCATTAGGAAGAACATTAATACATCTGAACAAACCCACCTAAGAAACTTGTGTGGGAGATAGAGAAAGAGACTCTTGGAAGGAGGAAATGCCAGTTCAGTCTGGTTTATAGAAACTCCAACCACAAGCTCTTTTCAAAAGGATATCAGGATTCAAGCATTACATCATCTAAAGAAATTCTCATTGGTGTTCAGACCCTGACTGGCTGGGATCTGATTCTCTTTATTTAACCCTTTCCCAGCGGAGACGTTGCCCGTTCTAACTTTGGGAATATACTATCCATGTTGTTTGCAACAGCCGTTAGCATTTGAGCGGAAAGCATCTGAACGGAGTTGCTTTCTATAAACCCCTCAGCTCAGTGTAAGTTTTGTTCTTAGAGTGTCACAAAGTTATTTCAAACGCTTTGTTGCTATGTAATTGCAAAAGCCGCATTCCTGGGAGAAATGCTTCAGTGAAAGCCTTTGAAAAATAAAGAACATCTAGTCATTGTATGATTACCTTCCCCACACCTCAGTCCCCTTTCTCTTATTTTTTTCCAGCTTTATTGAGATGTAATTGACACATAACGTCGTGTCGGTTTAAAGTACACAGCATAATGATTTGATATGGATGTGTATTGCCAAATGGTTGCCACGATAAGATTACTTCCATCTCCTCACACGATTACCATTTTTAGTGAGACCATCGAAGGTTTACTCTATTAGCAACTGTCAAACATATAAGACAGTATTGTTAACTATAGTCACCATGCTGTATGTCAGATCCCCAGAATGCATTCATCTTATAACTAGAAGTTTGTGCCCTTTGACCAACATCTCTTCATTGCCAGCCCCTGGCAACCATCATTCTACTCTCTGTTTCTATGAGTTCGGCTTTTTTAGATTCTCCGTGGACGGAAGATCATGCCATATCTGTCTTTCTCTGTCTGATGTATGTCACTTAGCATAATGCCCTCAAGGACCATCTATGATGTTGCAAACAGCAGAACTTCCTTCTTTTTAATGGCTGAATAATATTCCATCACCTGTGTATCTATATATCTGTATCTATATCCGCAGCATCTTCTTTATCCCTTCACCCCCTGAGGACACTTGGGTTGTTTCCATACCCTGGCTGTTGTGAAAATAAGCTGCAATGAACATGGGATAGCATCTGTCTCTTCAAGATAGTGATTTCACTTCCTCCAGATATAGACCCAGAAGTGAGATTGCTAACTCATAGGTAGTTGTATTTTTAATTTTTTGAAGAACCTGTATGCTGTTTTCCATAGTGGCTGCATCAGGTTTACACTCTGACCACCAGACAGAAGGGCTCCCTTTATCTCCACACCCTCACCAGCACTTATCTCTTGTCCTTTTGATAACAAGCCATTCTAACAAGTAAGACATTTTATCTCACTGTGGTTTGATTTGCATTTCCCTGATTATTAGTGATGTTGAGTATCTTAAATGTACACATTGGCCATTTGTATATTTTCTTTGAAAAAATATCTATTCAGGTCCTCTGCCCATTTTTTAATCACAGTGTTTGATTTTTTTCTACTGAATTCTACGAGTTCCTTATGCATTTTGGATATTAACTCCTTATGAGATACGCAGTTTGCAAATATTTTCTCCATTTCATAGATTGGCTTTTCATTTTGTTGCTTGTTTCTTTTGCTGTGTAGAAGCTTTTTAGTCAGATGCAGTCCCACTTGTTGCTTTTTGCTTTTTTTGCTTGTGTTTTTGGTATTATATCCAATACAACTGTTGCCAAGCACAATGTCAAAGAGATTTTTCCCTATGTTCTAGTCTAGGAATTTTATAGTTTCCGGTCTCACATTTAGGTCTTTAATTCATTTCAATTTAATTTTGGGGGAGTGGTGTAAGACAGGGTCTCAATTTAACCATTTTGCATGTGAATATTCACTTTTCTCAGCACTATTTATTGAAGAGATAATCATTTCCCCATTGAGGATTCTTGGCTCCCTTGTCAAATATTAGTTGACCATGTATGTGTGGGTTTATTTCTGGACTCTAGATTCTGTTTTTTGGTCTATGTATTCATGCCAATACCATATTGTTTTGATTACTATGGCTTTGTACTGTAGTTTGAAACAGTTCTTTCAATTCGTTCTTTCTCAGGATTGCTTTGGCCATTTGGGGTATTAAGTGGTTCCATACACGTTTTGGATTTTTTTTTTTCCTGTGAAAAATGCCATTGGAATTTTGATAGGGATTGCATTGAATCTGCAGATAGCTTTGGCAGGTACAGTTAATCTCCTTTCTCTTATAATCACACTCTTAACTTTTGGCCAACATTTATGTCAGATTGTTGCTTTGCTTTGCCTTGTCCTTATGGATGAATATTAAAATTATAGACTTAGAACTAAGCAACCATCTACAAAAGCTAAGTAATAGGCCATGACCACCAAAAAGATATGTAAGTATTTTGGCTAAATGGTCACAATTTATTTGGGCATTTCCCACTTTCTCTAGGAACAGGCACTGATACAATTAATGATTTCTAAAGGATACCATTCTGGAATTGACCTGTAGTTTTCCTGCCTTCCCACTGGATACTTGAATGGAACCAGATAGACACAGACAGTAATTGCGGGCTGGAGTGATAAAATGCCTCATAACAGCTTGGGAGTTGTTAAACTGAGGGCTGTTATCTTAGTTTCATATCATTTTCCCTTCCTTCAAACGGTGATATAGGAAATACATGTTTTCCAGTTAATAAATTAAAACCCTCTCTACCTCAATCATTTTTGGTTTTCATAACGTGCCTGGAGATCAATGGAGACAACTAACAGAGGCAAGAAACACAAGTCTAGAGGCATGACAAGTTGTATAGGAGAGAGGAAAATAAGGAAGAGAACTAGGGCACTCTGATCCCATACCCGTTGCAGGAGGACTGGTGGCTGAGATATAACTGACAGCCAGTAGACTTGGGAGCAAAGAGCTACTTCTTGGGCTTTTGAAGCATGATGTGCTTATCCTCCCTCCTGGTCTGATTACTACCAAAAAAAAAAAATCATAATACTTGGCCCCATCAGTCAGGATTTGGTCCCCAAAGATATAAAGAGAGGGGTGGGAGGTGGGAGAGTGAACACCTACATTTCAACTGATACAGAATTGGCAATTGATTCATAATGATGTAGCATTTAATGGTATGAGATTAGTTGTATTTGAAAGAGTAACACATATATTCTTTGCCAGCCTTGACAATGTTCTCTTATCACCTGCGAAAACTGCTTTCTAGAATGAAGACTCCCTGTAGCCCAAAGCTCAAAAGTATCGGTCATATTGAGAAGAAGAGTAAAAACAAGCCAACAAACTGCTGTGCATTTGGTTCCGGTTCAGAAATCCATTATCTTTCAAATGTTCATGTTGCATGTCAGGTTCTTCAGGAAGCAGACTCAGAGAATGTACTGGGTAATACTGTGCCTTTGGGGGGAAGGGAAGGGAATAGGATTGGGGAGAGAGAGAGAGAGGTCCCACTGTGATACCATCCCAACAAAGGCTTCAGAGCCCTGTGGCCTTTATCAAAGGGTCCTTGGGAGATCTTTGAAGCTGGGCTAGCTCGGCAGAGTTGTCCTCAACTGGGGCTAGGGGACTGGGACTTTATACACCTATAGTGACCAGTCATGGGATATGGGTGGCCCTAGGGATAGGGTATGACCCTGAGTGAGGTGGATCTCTAGAGCAAGTTCTAGAGAGGCACTCGGCTGAGAGTTGAAAATGGTCAACACTACCAGTAGCTGAGGGAATGAGTATCTCAGGACCGGAGGGTGGATTTGGGCAGTGCACCACAACAACCACCACAATGTAGATAAAGGTCTCAGCAAAATAGTCTTCTCAGATTTTTCAATCCTTTCAAAAGCTGCCAAAGTACGTTAGGCTGATAGAGACTTCAAAAAGAGCCCCGAACGGCCCAGAGATGGCAGATTTCTTAGAAATTATAAGGCAAGGCGCTTGTTTAGAACCTTTGTACTCAAATCATCAAATGAATGGCTTTCCCAAATACTAGATAGTAGCAAGAACACAAGGTCTTTTCTGGTTTTTGATGTGTAAGATGGCGAGGGACAGAAGTAGGAGTATAGCTGCCTCTATCACAATCTGCTTGAAAGAATAAAAAGCATTTGGCTTAACCTTCACCACCCCAGCTTGAGTCCACATTCTTAGAGGATGAGCTAAGGTTGCATTCTGGATCTTTCTTTGTAAGAAGGGGAGAGATCTGATGCCAAGTACAGGAGCATTGGAGCCTTGAAATGGACTCCAAAAACCAGTAGTGGATTTGGAACAATGCCTTATATGGCATGGCTGTTCAGAGCCTCTTCGGGGAGTGAGGGGATCATCATGGCATTGCCTACGATAATCAGGGGCTGTCTGACATTCAGGAGGTGAAGCAAGAAGATATGTGTGCCTAATGTTGAAGAAAAGCATTTTTATGTCTGTTAACATTTATGGTGTCCGATTGAGTGGGTTAGCAAAATAAAGACAGATGGCAACAGATTAATGCGAACACTTACAATACCTACAAGATTGCACCCACTCCAGCTGAAGCTCTTGCGCTCAACTTCCTCAACAACTCACAGTCAAATGTCACTTAGTGACCCTGAAGAGAAGAGCAATTTATGATGGATCAGGAATCAGGATTAACCATACATTTATCATGGAATGAGGAATCAGAAACTTCATTTAATGTATAACCGTGATGTTTGTCTGGGGCTGGTGGATCATTACTTTGCAATCACTCCTTGTGTTAGGAAGCAGGAATTGATTAGCCTAGGGTCATTAAGTCCATCCCCTGCCTCCAGGCTGTACAGTTTGTGTAAATGGTTCCAGCTGGATATGCCTTTATGCTATTCTTAAGGAGCTCCTGAAGAGGAAATTACGAGATGTCCCAGAGGAGCACATTGTGAGGGGTCTCACAGCCTTAAGCTCCAACAAGAAGTTCTTTTCTGTATTTAAGGAGCACTGGACTAGGGAGTCATGAAACCCGGAGTCCCTTATCAGCTCTGATATTTAGCAGTGGTTAGATCTGGGAGATAGCTATTCTTTGACTTAAGTTTTTCATGTGTAGGAAGAGATTACGAGTATTCTTCCAGACACCCCCAACACCCCCACAAGACTGTCGGGAGCATCAAAGGAGGCAGTGAGACGTAGAACACTGTTGCATTTCTAAATTAGGTTGTGATTTACCAATTCAAAGGTACAAACGGAGATCGATTAGATACAATTAAGGACTGATCAGGCCATGGGGAAGTAGATGCCATTAGGAGTGAAAAGCCTCTTCAAGTTTAGATTGAGAACAGGTCTAAGATGTGGAGTCAATCATGCTTGTAGTTGAACATTAGGTGCATTCAACTTGGCCATGTTCAAGCCTATTGCCCTCATCACAATGTGATACTGAAGGTTAAGTTATCTGGTGTGGGGGTTTCAGTTGTCATTGTTGGGTTTAAGTACCATTTGGAATGAGTTTTGTTCCTAGCTTTAAGAAGCTCGGTGACCTGGAGTGCACTGTCCTGTACTCGGCTGAATCCAATTACTAGTAGGATAGTGTGGGTTTGGTGTTGAACCAGAAACCCACCCACTCACTGCACATGTGTTTCCATATCACATAGTGAAAAATACCTTGTAGCTTCAAGCCTCTGATAAATGGTGGTAAATTTTTCCAACGTTGGAATTTTTCTAATGTCTGATAAATGTCTTTCATAATTCACCAAAGCTTTTTGAGCACAAGAGAACATCCATTATAAAGAAGAGATATGAATTTTCCCTGTATATGCCTTCTGACGTGACCCCACCTTTGCTTTGCTGGCATTTGAGTCAAGGCCGTTTTGTTGTTGCTGCCCAATGGGCTCCGCGGATGCCCTGGAAGAGTTGTGACCCTCTCTCCCCTCGACACTGGACACAATTTGTCCTGTCTTTTTCACCCTTGGAGAGCCTCACAGCTGGTCTGCATGATACCCGATATCATTTTTATGATAAATGAAGGCCTTTCTTAAAGCGCAGTATCTCTGTCCTGCTATGGTGAACGAAATGCCTCCTCCAAGGACAATGCGCTTCCTATTAGCTACAGCTGTTGCAATGCCGTTTCTGCTCTTTGATTTTTTGCATTTCCCCATGTTTGGGTATATTTCTTTCCCTCCTTTTCTATTTGACTCCTGGGGCTTTATAGCAGAGTTTGTTTGAAGCTCCTGTCTTTCAGAGGCTTTTTAAAGTTGTTTTGTTTTTGGTTTTGTTTTGAAAGTAATGAGTGGAGGCTTCTAAAAACAACAAATTGTGAAGAAGGAAAAATAATTTAATAGCACATGATTTTAGTATTTAACAATACATAGTAGCATTAAAAAATAGTACTTAACAATACGTAATATTATTGCTTACCAAGTACTTCCATTACCATGATTGAGCCTGATTTCACTGATGCTCACACTGGCGTTGCAAGGTAGATAAGGAAAAAGATCAGAAAACTTGGGCTCCATGAATTTGGGTGTTCTGTTCATTTTCTTACTTCTTGCAAGCAGTGGGGTCAGTACTCAAACTCAAGCAAGTCTTTGGATTATTTGTCCCATGTCTTTTCAACTTGATCCCAGTGTTTGGTACTAAATAAAATTTACGATCATATGTATTTGACACATTTAATCACATGAACATTGGTGATTGGGCTGGTTGGCCATTAGACAGCCATGGTAAGTTACATCTCAGAAAAGAGTGAGTGTGTTTTAGGTACAAAGTTAACATTCATAAGGGCGGCTGGGGAGTGAGCAGAGAAGGACAAAAGAGGCTGTCATTCCAGCAATTCTTCCTTGCAGGCTTCAGGAGGTTCATTTTAGGGAGGTTGCAATCCTGTCTCAAGCCAGTTCTGGTGCCCCAGGCTTGCCAAGTGAGACAAGGCAGAGGCTGGGCTGGTAAACCTCTTCCTTTTCATAGCACTTGCTTTGGGAGTGCTATCCTTCATTACTAGAAGAAAAAAAAGAAAGTGTATGCCTTAGAAAAACTTATTTCAGGGTTTAGTAGGTGCCTAAGGTGGCAATTTTACATCTGTGATGGTTCATTCTTTGAATCAGCTTGACTAGACTATTGGGGTACCCTGATATTTGGTCAAGCACTATTCTAGGTGTGTCTATTAGGGTGTTTTGGAATTGACATTTGACTCATAAGACTGAGTACGGCAGATTGCTCTTCCTAATGTGAGTGGGCCTTATTCAATCAGTTGAAGGCACAAATAGAACAAAAAGGCTGACCCTCCCCCAAGTTAGAGAGAATTCTTCCTGCCTGACCCCCTTTTGAACTGAAATGTCAGCTTTTGCCAGCCTTTAGACTCAAAGTGGAACATCCGTCCTTCCTGGGTCTCAAGCCTGCCAGGCTTCTGACCGGAACCTTCCCATCGGCTCTCCAAGGTCCCCAGCTTGCTGACTGCAATTTTGGGACTTCTCAGCCTCCATAATCATGTGAGCCAACTCCTTATAATAAATCTTTTTCTATATATACATCCTGTTTGTTCTGTTTCTTTGGAGAACCCTGACTAATATAACATCCTCCAATGAGGTAGGTGGTAAGTAGAAAATTATAGAAGTTTGGGGAAGGGGAATTGGGGAGCTGGCAGAGAAGATAGTCTAGAAACAGGAGACAAAAATACAGAAGCAGCTGCATTCTCCATACAATGTCTGGGTGCAGTTTCTAAACATTGCTGTGACCTATCAGGGCAGGAAGGCTGATGGAGAGGGGGTGAATGGAAGGACCTGAAGAGTGAAGGCAATTTTGGACCATGAATGAGGAGACCTGGGCTAGGTTCCAAGCAAGGGTTTTGAGCAGTCACAGAACAGTATGAAGTGTGGGAGGTGAAGAGAATTAGAGAACTGTAGAGAGGCAGAGAGGGTGAGGGAGAGTCATTCTGAGAGGATGAGAGAGAGCATCTCTGAGACTCTGAACTTGGCCTTCAGGCAGCCTTGCTTGCTCCCCTCCTAGAGATTAAGGCAGTACCATTTTACTCTATCAAAATTTCTCTTATTTTACCTCAATCCAGCAAACACTTGCTTATTCATCTGCTCAACAAACATTTTTTGAGTGCTTACTCTATCAGACACTGTTCTAAAGTACTGGCAACATAGCAAAAACCAAACAAACAAACAAAACAGATACAAAATTCCCTGCCCTCCTGGGAGTTCCATTCTTATGATATGTTATGGCTTTGGGCTATCCATTATAGACAAATAAGTATCTACCCTCCTGTATCTCGGATCATGGCTCTTGCTCTAGTCAAAGCCCAAGTTCTGAACAAACATGACATCTCCTCTCTGAAGGAGCTTATAGTCCAATAGAGCGATTTACACATGCATAATTAATGATAACAGCATAATATGACACATGGGAAAAGGTTTGAGGGAATGAGACTCATTCCCTCCTAATTTTATTTGACCTACTTTGAGATCTTGTCCTTAACATGTGACTATATAGGGCCTAACAGATTACAAACGGCATTTGCCATCTATTATTTCATGCTCTGAACAATCCTTTAAGTGATATAAAACAGGCATTATTATTTGAAAACTTGAGAAAATGAACGCTCAAATGTTAATGGTCCTGTTTTTGTGCAGAAGTCTGTATTTCCCTTTCCACCATGCCAGACCACTTGTCTTGCCTTTCCTAATCTCTCTCACTGGCAGGAGAAGTGAAGTGTTGGGTGCAAAGCACTGGGTAAACCAGTGGCAGTGAGCTGATTCTGAGGGGTTACGAATCACAACTAACCAGGTGGGTGCAAAGGGTAGTACGGTGTGGTGGGTGTGCAAGTAGTATTTTGTGCTGTAATTGCCCATGCGTGCCCAATTTACGTGCAATTCAATGTGAGGGAGGAGTGTTATATGGTATTAAAAATTTCTAGGGAACATTTCTGGTCCACCTACAGACAACCTTTAATGTGCACAGATGTACAGCTCTTTCCCTGTCAAGCAGATCCCACAAAAGGGAGGATGAACAGTGGGAATTGAAGGCAACCTGAGAGAAAGGGGTAGTCTTCTTTTAGAAAGCTTTCCTTACCTTTCCCAAACCATGGGGACAGATGTGTGTGTGTGTGTGTGTGTGTGTGTGTGCGCGCGCGTATGTGTGCGTGCATGTGTGGTGTGTGTGGGGCGGAGGGGGGGTGGTGTGGACAGGGTCAGCTAAAGTTTTGATATTGAATCAATTTCTAGTGGAATACAGGAATTTCCAGGTTATTCTGATGGGCAGCCAGGTTTGGAAGCTATTAGGTCTCACGCTTAGAGTCTAGCTCTGGTGGTATATGGCTTGACTAAGTCTCCCGAACTTAGTGTCCAAACAGTGACCATGCTTGTATATAGCAACCCCATACTTGGTTGACATACAAGGAACACCCTACTGGTAGTAAGTAGAGTTCGTAGACAACCCTAGTGACCCAAGTCTGGTATATTCCTCTCCCCTTGAGTGCAGGCTGGGTCTGTGACTATGATGAGATAGGCACTCCCTTGATTGGGTCACATGGTACAGTAAAGGTGAATGGATTTTATAGTTGTGACTAAGATCCCCAGTCAGTTGACTTTAAGTTAATCAAAAGAAGGATTATCTTGGATGGACCTGACCTAATTAGATGAGCTATTTAAAATAGAGTCTAGAAATCAGAAGCAGAAAAAGCAACAGAGGTGTTTTACTATTAGCTGTGAAGAAGGAAACTTCCATGTTGTGGAAAGGGTGGAGCCTCTAAGAGCAGAAGGCCTCAGTCCTATAACCTCAAGGAATTGAATTCTTCCAATTAACTTGGAAGAGGGCTCTGAGCCCCAAATGAGATTGGCAGCCTTTGCTGACACCTTGATTTTAGCCTGGTGACACACTGAACAGAAGACCCAACTCAACAATGCCTGAACCCTGATCTATGGGAACTGTGAGATAATAAATTTGTGTTGTTTTAAGCCTCTAAGTTGGTGGTAATTTGTTACGCAGTGATAAGAAAACTAACACAAATATCAAGGTCAAAATAAAGATTTTGAAGTATGTGGATTATATTGATTTAAAAATTGTAAGACATTTTAACTTATCAATATTTCTCACACATGCACACACACACACATCATGGGTTACAGGTGAGTGAAGATTTGATTGAAGGTATTTCTGATGCTGAACCTTTACTTGCTTTTTTCAGTATACACTTTTTTCCCACCTAGAGTACATAAAAAAGAATAGTGCACATGATATAGTGCCAAGATTTTTGTAAATCTGTAGCCCTTAGCAATTAAGACCCATTTACCCCTTCTGTAACTCCTGCAATCATGAATTTATTTTCTAGCTCTATAGGTTTGCCTATTGTGGACATTTTATATTGATGGAATTTGTTTTCTGTATGTCATATGTCTTTTCCATTCCCATTTTTTTCTGTTAATAACTTCTGTGTTAAATAAGTATTTTCTAGTGTGGCATCTTAATCCCCTTGTTGTTTCTTTTACTGTATTTTTAGAATTATTTTCCTAATGGTTGCCATGAGGAGTACAATTAACATCATAATTTAACACAGTTTGTATGAAAACCAACTTAATTTCAATAGTGTGCAAAAACTTTCTTCCTAGCTACATTCCCACCCCTCTCCTTCATCATATTATTGTCATACAAATGACATTTTTTATATTATTTGCCTAATAACAGCTACAATTATTTCATAATGCAGTTTTATTTAAAAATTTTTTTAATATTTATTTATTTTTGAGAGACAGAGAGAGACAAAGCATGAGCAAAGGAGGGGCAGAGAGAGAGGGAGACACAGAATCGGAAGCAGGCTCCAGGCTCTGAGCTGTCAGCACAGAGCCCGATGCGGTGCTCAAACTCACGGACTGCAAGATCGTGACCTGAGCTGAAGTCAGACGCTTAACCGACTGAGCCACCCAGGCGCCCCAATTTTAAATCTTATCAAAGGAAAGACTTACAAACAGAAAATAAATTTTTTTATATTTATATATTTATATATTATTATATATTATATATATATAATATAATATATACAGATTATATATATTTATCTGTGTAGTCACCTTTACCAGTGCTCTCCACTTCATGTGGATTTGTTGGATTTGTTTTACTGTCTAGTGTCCTTTTGCTTCATCATAAAGGATTCCCGTTAGTATTCTTATAGGGTATGTCAGCTAGTGACAAATTCTCTACTTTGTTCACCTGGGAATGTTTTAATTTTGTTTTTTGTTTTGTTTTTTTTTTTTTTTTTTTTTTTGTTCTCAAGGATAGTTTCCATGGATATAGAATTGTTGCTTGATAAGTCTTTTTTCTGCCCTCCCCCCACCCTCACCCCGCCGCAAACACTTTGAATATGTTACTCATTTCCTTCTGGCCTCTATGGTATTTTATTAAAAAATAAAATGTTAATCTTCACGGTGATTCCTTGTACATGATGAATTACTTCACTCTTGCTGCTTTCAAGATTTTCTCATTGTCTTTCAAAAATTTCATTGCATTTTATCCAGGTGAATGATCCCTTTGAGTTGATCCTAGGATTGAGCTTCTTGGATGTATGGGTTAATGTTTTTCATCATATTTGGGAAGTTGGGACCATTATTTCTTCAAATATTTTTTTTCTGCTAGCTCCTCTCTCCTCTCCTACTGGGACTCTCAGTTTGCATATGTTGATACCCTTTTTGGTGTGCCACAAGTATCTGAGACTATTCATTTTCCTTCATTTTTTTTCTTTCTGTTTCAGATTGGATAATCTCAATCATCAAGTTCAGTGATTCTTTCTTCTGCTAGCTCAAATCTGATAATGAGTGAATTGTACTGAATTTTTTATTTCAATTATTGTACTTTTCAACTCCCAGAATTTCTACTTGTGTTTTCAAAATAGAAAAATCCATGTCTTTATCGATGTTTTCTATTTGGTTAGACATCATTCTCATACTTTTCTTTAGTTCTTTAAATGTGGTTTCCTTTAGTTCTTTGAATATATTTAAAGTATCTGATTTAAAGTCTTTGTCTACTAAGTCTATATCTGATCTTCCTCAGGGACAATTTCTCTTGACTAATTTTTTTTACCCTTGTATGGTCCATACTTTCTTGTTCCTTTTGCATGTTTCACGACTTTGTTGAACAATAGACATTTGAAATAATATAACATGGCAATTCTGGAAATCAGACCCAGAATTTTTTGTTGTTTGTTTACTTAGTGACCCACTTGAATTAATTTTGTAAATCTGTTTTATTTGTCATTGTTTAGCTCCTGACATCTCTTTTCAGTTAGCTTGGTGGAAATCTGATGATTGGGAAGAGTTTTTCTTAAATACCTGGAACCAGTAAGTCTCCCAGCCTTTGCTGAAGGGCTTTGCATGTGTATTGGGGTCCACTGGAGGTTTACGACTCTACATTAGCCTTTGCATCTTGCTCCTGGAGACTCTCAAGATTAGCCAGACATGTGAGTTTAGGGCCTCCTTAGCTTTTACCTAGACATGTGTACAGCTCTATATATGCACATGGATTTCTAGATTCCCAGAAATACGTCAGAATCTTTAAAGCTGCAATGAATATTTCATTCCCAAGATTTTTAATTTTTTTGGTTAGCTTCTTGTTTGCCCCAACTATTATCATTGCTTCAGGTAACTGCCATGTAATACAATTGCTGTTGATTGTTTTTGATAAACACCTTCTGAGAAAAGGCTGTTCACCCTAAGTAAGCTCTGAGTCAGGTCAGGTACAGATAGTCCTTCAAGTGGGGGTTTTTAGGAAACTAGCAGACTGGTAAAATAATGACAGTTCACTGGGACCCTTCCAGTGGTGGCTAAGCTGTTGGTTTTTACTGTAATTGTGTGATTGTTGGTTTTCAAGGTTACATCAGCATTGAGGAGAGTGGGATGGGAATAGAGCAAGTTATAATACCACAAAGCTTGCTTTTCTTATGGAGATTCAGCTTTTTTAAAAATTTTTTATTTGTTTATTTTGAGTAAACACTCCTCAGTGCAAGCCTTTGGTTAATTTCCAGAGTTTTGAGGGGAGCCTGGATGGCTCAGTGGGTTAAGCATCTGACTCTTGGCGTTGGATCAGGTCATGATCTCACGGTCATGATCTCACTGTCATGACATCAAGCCCTGTGTTGGGCAGACTGCTTGAGAATGTCTCTCTCTCTTTCCCTCTCTCTCTGCCCCTCCTCTGCTCACCTTTGGGTGGGTGCCTTTGCACTCTCTCTCTCAAAATAAATAAACTTAAAAAAATTTCCAGAGATTGGAAAATTTTGATTCTGCAACTTTTTTGCCAGTATTGCTCTTGCCTTATGATGGAGCAGAGTTTTGGAGGTCCTCACTCTACCATTCCTATTGATATCATCTTTTCTAACTTATGTTTATCCTTCAACAGTTTTCTTAAGATTCCATACTTTCTCATTTTGGAAAGTGCACCTGTTTCATTTTAGGCTTATGGTAAGAAGTAAGTAGGATAAATCACCTGGAACATGAAGAATTCAAAATAAGGGCAAATTGAAGTTGAATATACACATTATAGTACTTTTGTTTACATACATGTAAACAATATGTACAATTGTTATATATACATGCATATATATATCAACCCAGTGATCTGGCAGAGGTGCTTGGCTTTCCTAAACATTTCTGTTCCTTTTCCAGGATGTAGAGTTATTGCTTGGAAATGATTTCCCAGCCATGGACTCTATTTTCATCTCCTCACCCCTTATATTTAGGAGGGATTATGTAATTGGTTTTCACCAATGGATTGCATGCAGTGTGTTGATGCTGATTCAAGAGCATCAAGAAATAGTATGTCTCTCTTTTCCCTTCTCTCAGTTTGATGTAAAAAGAGCATAGTGACCTCAGGAGCCATGTGTTAAAGGTCACGGAGCTATAATGTGGAATGAGTCTGGGATCCTGGATGATTTCTTGAAAAAGAGCCTCTTCTGTTCTTTCGTTTTTGTTTTTGTTTTTGTTTTCTGAGTGGGAAATAAACTGTTGTGTTTGATCAATTAAAGCATCTTGGGGTTCTTTTGTTACAGCAAATAGGATTTCCTTAATATGAGAGGCAGTCCTACAAAAACAGTAGTGTTACAGGATAAGGCTAACAACTGGGTCAATGAGTTATCTTGTATGTAGCAACATTTTTTAAAAATTTATTTAGAGAGAGACAGAGAATGCACCTGTGCACACAGGTGCACGGGGCAGAGGCAAAGAGAGAGGGAGAGAGAGAATACCAAGGAGGCTCCACATTCAGTGCAGAGCCTGACACGAGGCTCAATCCCATGAACAAGTCAATAATGACCTGAACTGAAATCAAGAGTCAGACACTTAACCACCTGAGCCACCCAGGGGTCCCAATAACAACGTTTTTGGTAAAATCGTTTCGCCTAGCCATGTGTATTTGAGGATCACAGAGTGAGGGTCTCCACTGTTTATATGGACATATCTAGACATGTTTATCTGGGTTAGCGAAATGAGCTGGTGAAGCTTTCTTTGGACAGAGGAGATGATTAACAGCTGTCGGGTTGGAATTGATGACTTGTCCCCCAAGGAGAAGACCCTCCCAAGAATAAACAGCTAGCCTTTAACTTCCTAGATAATATGTTAGACTAAGGAAGAGTGGGCTCCTTTTATTTAGGTCCAGAAAAGCTTCTTGAGGCCAATGTCAGACTCTTAAAAGAGACTGTGTGGGGTGGAAATATCTGGCTAGGGGATTGAAGTCAATTTTAACATCTGGAGCATCATTCTAGGAGTCAAGAATGACAAGAGAAAGTTGAAGAAATGCCATAAGGTGGAAGCAGGGGACACTTGCAGTGATTTGGAAAACACATGAGACACACCTCAGGGACCCCTTGAATCAGAAGAGGGACCGGGGATCTCGAGATGTTGCCAGTGAGGGTATGTAAAGGATAGTTCTTTTGTTGTTTTACTATGACATACATTTCTGATTGAACCATCAGGCTTTTGAAACCTGAGGGAATGTGGCCTACACATATATGCCATGATGAGCTGGGTTACACAGCTTATAATGGAGGCAGAAAAAGATACTGTGATTCGTGTCTGTCCTTTGCTCATTCTCTTTTATTGTCTGAAGTTCACTTTTTTTTTTCCTAATTGTATGACCACTGGGACTAGAAATCCACTATGGATGGAGTTCTGAGAAATCCAGGGGAATGTTGTAATAAGAAACTGTTTCCTATTGATCTTCTCCCCTCCCAGTAAGCTCTGTATTTGGGTTGCTTCGGGCGTGGGGGGAATGGGGCGAGGGCAAACATCCAGTAACTTACATTTTCAGGAGCTTTGTGGTTTATACTCAGAAACTCAGTGAACTGATAATGATGGCAAGCAGAGGTTAAATCTCCATTTCATCATCAAACTGGGAAGAATAAAGGATTTGTATTCAGTCATACAATGTGGAATGAGGGCAGCTCTTAAAATGATTGCTTAAGGTGCTTTTTTCACACAGCCGCTGTTTGGCTGGATGTGACAAAGTCTGCTCAAAAAGAAACTTTTGGTTAGATATATAATAAATGAGAAATGCCCTTGGGAAAAAGGAAACACCTGTTCCCCCCCACCCCTTCAGTTCAATTCCTACCCATTAATTACTTAGGAATATTTAGGTGGCAGACGCAGAGAGTACAGCAATCCCTGTCCCTGAGCCTCTGCCCCCACACAAGTCCTTTCAGCATTTTGAAATTAAGAGGTTTATTTTTTTTATTTTTATTTTTGGTTTTGGCAACCAGTTTGCTTTTATACTGCCTCTATGGGGCCATAGGAAGACCCTGTCCCTAAACGTACACAAATCCGTTTTGGAAAAGCCTGATGCGGAAATGATCCATAGAAACAGGATTTTTCTTCTCATAAAGTTGCCTTTGCTTTTGACCATACATGGATCTTGGCACTGCAGTGTGGGGAATTTGCCCAGGCCGTTCCACAGCCTCTGCCCTGTGCCCTCGGTGGGCAGGCAGCTGTGCTTTCTTTAGCATGGGTGCTTCCAGAGGGTGACTGCTCTCAAACCAAAGATGATTTCCCTTCACAACACAAGGGCTCCGTCTGGGGATGTTAGCCTGAGCAGACATGACTCAAAGGGAGATGTTTTCAGAACATCCTCTCCCCTTAAATTCGTTCTACCAAAGCTCTGCGAGAATCTTTTTTTTTATTGCCACGTCCCACAAAAGTTTAAGAAATGTTTTTTTCCACCTAATTTACTTTCCAATTTCTTACTCATACTTGGCTTCCATCTTTATTTTACTTCTGCGTGACTTGAAGGTAATAATATTCTTTAATAGTCATATATACACCTTCCCACATGGGGGCTACATCCTGGTTACATTACAAGCCCGAGGCTCCCCCTTTCAATTCCTCGAAATCCAGAGGAAACCCCCCCACAGAAGGTGCTAGATAATTAGCTTGGCTACTGTTTGCTGCAGACAGCGTTTTCGGTTGGCTCTGGTCACAGCGCCTGGGCTTTCAGGCTGGGTCTCCCGCTTCAGCGCAAGGCCAGGCAGGACTTCAGCCGCAGCCAGACCCGGCTCCCTCACCACAAGCCCTTAATTGTTTATTAATGAAGCTTTTGCCAAACAAATCTACACATTGTCTAAACCCTCCGCCCCCAGAGTACATTCCAGCCCGCCCACGAAAGTGTTCTGTGGGGCTGCTTTCTGAAAAGTCTCATTCCTGCCCTGGCAGAGTTGGTTAGGATTCAAACTTTCTTCCTTTCTTTCCCCTTCTTTCTTTCCTCCTTTCTTTTCTTTCTTTCTTTCTTTCTTTCTTTCCTTTCTTTCTTTCTCTCTCTCCTCTTTCTTTCTTTCTTTGTTTCTTTGTTTCTTTTTCTTCTTTCACCCTCCCTTCCTTCCTCTCTCTCTCTTTCTTCTTTCTTTCCTTTTTTTAAAAACTTTTACTGGCAGCGGCAGCTAAATATGAGATTGTTTCTGATCCCCTAAACATGGCAGCACAGGTGTTACCGCTCAAAACTGAGCTCGCGTCTCTTTGCCCCCATACCTCCTGAGAACGGCGTCCCTTTCTGCTCCACAGCTGGTGTCTAGGCCCAGCAGACGGGAAAGCCCTGCTGGAAACTCCTCCCAAACACCCAGTGGCTGGAGCAATCCTGCAGGAATAAGCCAACGGTTGCTGCTTGGTATTTGAACATCATTTAATGAGTGCCCAGAATAAATCTGTAAATGCACATTGTTAATTTAGGGCCGGCTATTCATTAATTAGGGGTTTAGTGGCAAGTGCCATTGAGCTATCTGCAATGTTTAAGGTTACGTCAAGCCCTAGCAAACGGCTTGCTGATAACAAGCTGCATCCATCTCCATTACTCGGCCACTCCTGTCTGACTTTGCTCAGCATCTTCGAAGGGCTATGCCTCTTGGAACTGAAGAATTAAACTTTTATCCAAACCAGATTCTGCTCTTTCACCTCTTCTGATTCCTTGAGTACTTCTCATTTATTTTGCCTAAATGACATCTGATTACCTAACATGGAGTGGAGCAAGGTCTTAACCTAAAACAGCCTGCAGACCTCAGTTCTCAGCTGGAGAATTCCAGTGGGTTAACGCTAAGGAAATCCTTACATTTCCATTTCATCTGATACAGGGCTCAGTGTAAAAGAAATAGTTTCTGATTTTTCTTCTCATAAAGTTGCAGTTCCAATAGAATTTTTTTTTTTTAAAGCCAGAGAAATACAGGAAATTAATTTTAAACCTGGAGAATAAATGTCCCTATTGGTTCAAGTTTACTTTCGCAGTGTTTCTTTCCCTGAAAATATGTATCATTTGAGGCAATCATGGTGCCAAATGAAATAAGTCCAACTGTCTAAAGAGCCCCGCATGTCAAACCTCAGCTGTACAAACGTGGTCATGTCGGAGGTACATGCTCAGTCACCAGACGGCCTCCAAAACCTGGCCTCCTCTCCCGTGTCTAGGCCCACAGTAGAAGCAGGCAGCTTGAGCGGACATTTAGGGAGATACTGCTCTTAAAGGAAACTATATAAAGTACACGTTTGTTTATCCTTCAAACGCTAGGTTAGAGAACTTGCCTGAAAACTAACTTCCACTGACAGATGGTCTCTCTAAGTAGTTGATTCTGAGAAGGGAGAGGGCTACCTGGCATGGCTGTTTAACACATTAGGGTGCTCGCAGGGAGAGCCTACTGCTCCCCTGAACCATGGTTCAATTTTAAGCATCACTGGCCGGGATGGGTTATTGCAACTACTTGGAGAAGGGCACTTGAGAGCCTGATGCTCAGTGTGCGAGGGAGAGGGGAGGAGGAGGAGGAGAATGATAGCCCAAGGGAGGGTGTCTGAAAAACCTTTGCACCACTGAGCTGGCACACTTATCACAGGGTGACAGTCTATACCGCAGGCCTGCGGTGCGTTGCTGTTTGTGGTGCATGCTGCCAACTGGCTTAGAAAATGCAGATCCCCTCTCAGATAGAGCAGGAGGCAGAATGTCAGCCGACTGACATTCCCCACAACAGGGCTTCCCAGGCCCCGGATGTGGGAGTGTGGATCGTAGCTGGATCTGCCAGGTGGGCGGTGGCTCTCCCAGGGAAGGCCCTTCTCTCTGGGCTTCCAGCAGGAGCCACCCCGGGTCTGGCTTCCGGCGGGGAGGGCCCTCATCCCTTTGCCCAGAATGGCGGGGACGCCATCTTGTTTCTAATTTGGTAATTAAGTTCCACGACACAAAGATTAAACAAAAAAGCGAGTTGTATTTGTGTATCGTCTTCTTGTCCTGCATCTTCCTGAACACAAAATAGAAAATGTCCTAGACACTACGGTGGGGGGCGGGGGGGGGGGAACAAAACAAGGCCAACAAAAGGCTTGGTTTATAACATTTAGTCATGAAGTTACCCACATTGCACGCAATTGAAAGAGACAATCTTAAGTAGAGGATTTCTTAAATTTACCGTAATGATGCGCTGGACACTCGAAGTAAGAGCCCTTTGAAGCTGACGTGCTGCAGGATAAAGCACACTCTTTCTTTGGAAAAGAGAAAGCCAATATATTGCGGTGGCAGAAGGAACAATGGAGCCAATGAAACAGAGGTCAGAGCTGAAGGTTTCTGCTAGAAGCAAGCTATACACAGGTATTTTAATTTTTTTCTTCAGACAGAAACTCTGCTCCGGGACCCAGAGCACTGCATGCAGACTGCTGGTAAGAAAAGCACTCAATTGTTCAATTTTTATTATTCAATATTGTATTAAAAATTTTTTTTAGGCTCTTTAGGTCAAGGCAACTTTTAAAAGGTTAAAAGCTATTCAGAAGGGTTCCCATATCCATAAAAGCAAATGAGATTAAGCCTAAAGACTGACGGAGGAAAAACAATCATTTAGATAAACGGCCACCACCTCAAAAATGTTTTGATTTTTACCAGAGGAAGGGAATTCAGAGACTCTTGGATTGGTTGTCATATCAAGGAGAGATTCATTAAATCTGAAGCAATTATTTTTGTGCTTGTTCTTGTTTGGTGTGTTTTAGGCCAGGCCCTACCTTTCTTCAGTTACATTCTTTGTAATGGTTTGGGAAACGTAATTGCTTGGCTCCAACTTCCATCTGTCAACTACTGACCTTGCTGCTTGGGCATCTGTAACATCAGACACTATTGTCATGGAAAGAATTATGATGTTTCAATCAAATGTATTGCAAAGTTAACAAATCCATGACACAATCTGGACCACATGGAAGAGTTTAGAAAATGTGTTTCAGAGACCTCAGGGAAAAGCAAACAGGCCATCCTCATTAATGTTTATCTCCACGGCTTGCCATTAATTGTGTCAAGTTACCGTATCATGACAGAGGAGCTAAATCTGAACCTCGAACTTGAGGGGAGTACTTCAGATCGAAATGTGGGGTTCAGCAAGGGAGACAAAAGCCACTCCATGCTCCCAGGGGGAAGTTCTGAATTCATATCATTGACTGACCCGTGGCAACTTTGGAATGTCTGCTTACACTGAGCCTCCTTGGTTATTTTTCAAAGTCCATGAAGTTATGCTTTAGTCTGGTTTTTGTTGCTGATCTCAGAAAACTGAATCTGCCAGAGGGTGGGACTCATTAGAGCTGGTAGATGGGTCAAACAGGCAAAGAGGTGATTGAAGCAATCAGGGTTAGCTGATATTTACTCGAAAGTCTGAGCATAGGGAACAGCAGATTTCTGGACGTTAAAGTGAGAAAGCGAGTTGATATAAAAATTTAATTTCATCTGCTATGGAAACTGGGTCTGGCCTGACAAAATTAAAATGGATAGAAATAATATTCTGGACACTTAAATTTTATTTTCGCTGTCCTGTGTCTGAACAAATAAGCATTCCAAGTAAGAGGAGCTAAAATTTCCGTTTTGCGAGAAATATTCCCTGACAAAGAGTTTTTGTGCCGCGTATCTTTCACTTTTATAAACTCTAAAAGGAGAATGGTTGTTGCGGATGTTAAAATAATCGGTTTTCTTGAATCACAAAATGGCAAAGCAAAGCTGATGCATCTGTGAAGAGCTAAGAAAACGTAATTCAGTTTGGCCCTGCCCGGAGAAAATCTATTATGTGAAAACAAAAATTTACAGATGAATAAATTAGGGGGTGATTATTCATATTGTAAAAGAGTCTTTAAAGGATTCCCCTAGGATTCTTTTCAAGGCTTAGCTCCACTAGCTCATGTAAGTGTTTGTGTGCAGATCATTAACTATCTGACAGGCAGGCCAGAAATTCAGGTAGAGAGCCAAGGGGGAAGGGAGAGAATATTCAAGAGGCAGAGGAACAGCTGACACCTGAGGCTTGCCACGCCTCAAGACAAATGATGAAACAATATTGAAAGTCAAAGTGAAAATATGATATTTATCTACAAGTTATGCTTTATCTTCCAGAGCCGTTTACGTACCAGAATGCTGCTTGGGTCCAAAGGCAAGCTTGGCCACCTATGTGGCTGTGTGACTTTGGATAAGTTACATAACCTCTCTGAACGACCAACCATCTAGGGCTGTATAAGTAGTAACACGAGTTAATATATAAAGCAGTTAGGGTTCTGGCACATAGTAAATGCTGTATACATGTTTCTAAGATGATTCTGGGATAAGCTATTACAAAATATCATGTATTCTCCAAAACAGGGATTATGAGGATGATTATGACACTGGAAGTGATCTAACAAAAGCAAAATATTCCCCCCATACCCCCAAAAAAGAAAAGAAGAAAACAACAACCAAGGAACACTGAGGAATGAATACTGCTGTCTTTTGGGGTTTCCCAAGGAAGTCAATCTGAAATTTAAACTTTTTTGAAATTATTATCCTAACTTCAGTTTTGTAGGGGTTTGGCAAACTTTCCAAGATTGAGACGCACACAGAGGCAATCAGCAACGTAGCGTCTGTTGATTTTTTTCTATGTTAAAAGACTTTGATTCATCTATTATTGCATTTGTCATTTTAAAAACCATAGTAAACAAGATGAAGTATAGCTTTCTTATTTGTGGGAAAGAAAACTTTTTGCTTGATAGACTTCGCTTGCTTTGCACAAAAAATGAACCCTTTCTGTGTATTCTGTCCAATGCGTCTGCCCATATGGAGTCTTGGGCTTGGAATAGACATTAATCGATTCTTTCCAAAGGAACAACCAGTAACAAAGGGTACCAACCTGCCCTCCCAGTCTGATCTGGTTAACAGGTTGCTAAACCAGACACCCCAAAGTGGTGTGAAAGCTGAGATGTGTGAGTGCAGTTAGAATGGCTGTAGGGATCAGAGTCAGGTAGATGTAAGGAAGGGCGCAGGTTCATTGTTGTTGAGGTGGCCTGTTTTGGGGTCCTGGCGATTGATAATTAGCTTTACCATATGTCACTTTTGACATGACATGTGAGAAAGCCCAGACTGTTTCAAGGGCCACTAGTGCTACTTTCATTTAATTATAAAACGGTCTCTTAATTATTTAATTAAAATTCTCCTTTTGTGTCCCCCAAAACTCCTCTTCTGCTCAGGACAGGCCTCCCAGTCTGCCTAGCCCTCTGGTTATACCAGAAGACCTATGCTACTTTCTCACACTCGATTCTGTATCCCAGTTGGATACAGGTTGAATAAAAATATGCTTTCTGGTCCTCACACTTAGTTTATATGAGTGAATGCTGATGGAAATGGGTAAGTAAATAGTGTTTAAGTGCACGAGATCAAATTACTTCCTTCACAACTTGAAGTTCTTGACCGTTCTGGAAATACTATGCTTATATATATTTTTTTTAACATGGTAAAGTGGATTGATCTTTACCTAGCCTTACAGCAGATTGCCAGATTGTCAGCTTTCAATATATTACTTTTTTGAAAAAAAAAAATTAAGTGATTTGATTCATTTTTGGGACAAAGTTTCTTGAGCTCAGAAAACTTAAAACCATGGAAATCTGTAAATGCTTTTTGAGTTATATAGAATAAGGGACAAGACTTTGAATAAGTGGGAACTAGTTCAGTTGCTTTTGTTTTTTAATTTTTTAAATTTTTGTCTGTTTAAAAAAAAATTGGAATGCTTCATAGGTTTGCATGTCATTCTTACGCAGGGACCAGGCTAATCTCCTCTGTATCATTCCCACTTTATTTTATTATTATTATTTTAAGTTTATTTATTTTGAGAGAGAGAGAGAAAGCACGAGCCAGGGAGGGTCAGAGAGAGAGGGGGAGAGAGAGAATCTCAAGCAGGCTCTGCACTGACAGTGCAGAGCCTGACGTGAGCCTCAAACCCACGAACCGAGAGATCATGATCTGAGCCAGGTTGCACGCTCAACCGAGTCACCCAAGGCGCCCTTCGTTCCAATTTTAGTATATGTGCTGCCAAAGTGAGCACTAGTTGCTAGCTAAACAGTTGTCTCTTACTGGTTATTTCCTGTATGTCCAATAACTTTTACATGTTAGTACCAAGAATTCAAATTTTTGAATTGCTATACGCAGCTTTGCCCAAAGCAGTGTGGTTTCCCAGACTTAAATTCCCGTTATATTTTCTCATTATATACTTACCTTTCACAGCGTGTGACACAAGTGCATTGAGCAATGTATTTGTGTAATTATTTGTTTAATGCCTGTCCTTATATGTATTCATGTAACTATTTGTTTAATGCCCATCCTTATGGGTAGATAGTAATCTCTGTCATGATAGGGGGCACATCTGTCTGGCTCACCGTTGTAGACTCAGTGGTTAACACAGGAACACACACAGAGTAGGTGCTCACAAAATTTGTTGAGTCACCAAATACTTGGTAGTAAATTTTCTGTGCTTATTCTGTGTAGTAGAACTAAATATCATGTAAGTTCCATTGAAGTTTTTCATTTTTATTTTTTATTTTTTGCTTTAAATGTTATACATACATACATTGGTTAAAACAGTTTTAATGGTTAAAATATTCAAACTTGCATAGATGGGAAGTGGATGGAACGTAAAATTTATCTTCACTGCCCTTTACTGATCTCCAAAGATTTCCAAAGTTAATGACTTTAATTGGATATTTACCAATATCCCTTTGGATATTTACCATCATATTTCTAAAGAACACATTGTATTCTTGATTTTCTTAAGGCTTCGGATAGTATCTATGGATTTCTGGATGAAAGATGTGAAATTTCATACACTCTTACTTTTTCCCTTCTCCCCTATTTGCTCCTAAGTTCAGGATTTTTGTTGTTCTTTTTTTTTGTTTTTCTTTGTTTGTTTTCATCTTTCTACTGGTTATCTTTGTTACTTAGCATTATAATTAATCTATGTTTTTCAATCACCAGCTTAAGACTGGCTCTATTTTCCCCATGCTAAGTGAGGTGAGGAAATCAGTGCACCTATATTTTCTTCTTTTCTTTTTCCCTGTTGCCTTCTGTCAACTAAATTATTATGTTTTACATTTTTTTGAGTTTAAAGCAATTTACATGCAAATATTTTAATAATTTACACTTACACATTGTACCATTACATTTCCTTCTATATCCAGTGCCTTTCCAACATTGTCTATAGTTTTGATTTTAAAATAGGAATATCTGAAATGATCAATATATAAACATTAGGAATATTACTCTTTCTATAACCACATAGTATATTTAGGCACAGGAAGAAAGCATATCATTTCATAGAGTTGTAAACAGCAAAATCTGAAAGATGAACATAGAAATAGTATAGTTAATATTATATATTATTTATAAATTAAATACAATGCATATTATACATTAATATGTTATATATATCAACAATTGTTCAAAATAATGTCATGTTTTAGTTTGCTTCATTTTTTTTTTTTTAATTTTTTTTTCAAACGTTTTTTATTTATTTTTGGGACAGAGAGAGACAGAGCATGAACGGGGGAGGGGCAGAGAGAGAGGGAGACACAGAATCGGAAACAGGCTCCAGGCTCCGAGCCATCAGCCCAGAGCCTGACGCGGGGCTCGAACTCACGGCTCGAACTCACGGACCGCGAGATCGTGACCTGGCTGAAGTGGGACGCTTAACCGACTGCGCCACCCAGGTGCCCCAGTTTGCTTCATATTTTAACATGACTGTCTTCTTATGCACACTACCATGCTCAACTCACCTCTAAAAAAAATTTTTTTTTTTTTTTTTCTCCATAAAGTCCTCTAGTCTCCTTCTAATTTCTACTCATTACTTTTTGGGTCTACTGCTCATTCTGAGATTTCTTTCATTGTACCTCTGGAGTAGATTAAACTGTTCTAAGATTGCTTTTTTTCTTCTTTCTTGGATTATTTTTTCATGTTACTGGAGTACATCCTCGTAATATTTTTTTTTAAAGGTAGATGAGAAGTAGACTATTTGAACTCTTTATGTCTAAAATGCCTTTATTCTTCACTTAAATTTTATTTATAATTGCACTTGGTGTAGTATTCTGTGTTTACAATGGCTTTATAGGCTTTTAGGACCCCCTGTTGTTGGGAAGGCATTGGTGTCCATCTGATGGTCATTTCTTTTTGAGCAAACACTTTTTTTCTCTTTGATGCCTTTTAGAATTTTTCTTTCCAAGCTTTGTTCTGAAATTTTACAAATATGTATCTAATGCATTTTTGTTCACTTGACGTTTGGTCAAGTTTGGCAGTCGTTGAGTTCATGTTTTTTCTAGGTCTGGGAAATTTTCTTCATCTGTTTTCTTTGGTTATTTCTTTGGTTATTTCAACTCTTTCATTGTTTATGTTGTCTTCCTCTAAACCAGCTTTTAGATATGCCTAAGACCTTTTGGATATGTGCTGTATATCAGGGCTTTTCAAGTTTTAATGCATGCGAATTACTAGGAAATCTTTTCAAAAGGAAGAATCTGAGTCAGTAAGTCTTAACTTAGACTTAACTTAGACTTAAATAGAGTCTTAACTGAGGCCCATGACTCTGCATTTCTAATGAGACAGATGATGCTGATCCTGCTGGCGTGTGGATCACATTTTGAATAGTGAGGCTTTATAGTTCTTGAAATGGCGTTTTGTGCATATAGTTTTCTGTTTTTCTTACTTTCCGTCGTAGAACGTTTTATTAATTCCACCTTCCAAATTAAATTTCAGTCTTCCGCCTGTTTTGTTCAGCTTACAGTTATTTTTAGATGATCGATTGTATTATTTTTTTTAATTTTCAAGAAGTCATAGCAGCCTCTTTTTATATTACAAATACAATATATTGTTGAAATTTTGAGGCTACTAATTAGAACATTTTAATGTTCTCTTTTATTCCTTCCATTACCACTGTCTCTTCTGTGGTCAGTTTTTCTGTTTGTTCATCTTTGTCTTTCTTTTTGTTCTACTTAACTTCCCCTGCATATCTGGTAATCATTGGTTCATTATTAATTTGGGGTTGTAAAGGACTGTATTTCTAATATGGTTCTGTTTATAGTAGCTGGCATTTGTATCCTTTGAGGTCGAATGGACCATTTTACCCAAAAGGCCAGTGTTCTGAATGGGAGGGCTGCCTTTAGTCTCTGCGTCAAAGGGTAAACCCTACTGACAAGTGGCTTTTTCTTTCTAGGACATGAACAAGCTTGGGCAGCACATCTGCCATCTATGCCACTTATTACATATGCAGAGGAAGAAGAGGGGCTCCCTAGCACAGCTGTTCTGAAGATAGTCTTCCCGTTATAAGCCTTTATTGCTACCCCTTGGCAATTTTTTTCTATCTATACCTGTCTGGAGCCTCTCCAGAGATGTTTTAAAGCAACTGAACCCTCCCTCCACTACATCTCTTTTCTAGGTATGTATTTTGGGTTGTGATTTACTCAGTTAGAGTTTCTCTGATAATATAATCAACCTACTTCCTAGCTTCGAAGACTTTGTTGGACTTTCTGGCCTGCTAACGTCATCCCCCTTCCTCATCCTTTTTTTGGCTTGTTTCAAGTGCTGCCAAGGATGTATTTATTTGTATATGTGAATGGTCGTTTCAGTGGGAATTTTGCATGGAAAGGAGGCAATGTAGGTCCTGCCCATCATCTTGAGTTAAGAGACTATATGGCTATCTTAGAATTGCTCTAAATGCTTATCTGAATCTGGCTACCACTCATCTGGCTCTTCACAAACAGACAGACCTAACTGCAAATAGGTAAATTCCCATACAAGTTCCCCAGACCTTGCTAATTATTCTTCATGGATCAAGTCGGATTTAATAGTGTTAAGGGCTTTGGATGATTTTAAATTGTTCCCTAAGCCTCTTGGCAGTCCCATGTGTGTACAGAATAGTGTGATCACAAAAGAAAGTAACTATAGAGAAGTACCTAACCTAGAAGGCTAAGATAAAAATTAAAGTTCAAAAAGAATTTGAACTAGCCTACAATTTACTTTGGGGTGTTACATATTTTTATGTGAGTTGAGCTTGACCAACTCTACCTTGGATTTGCCAAGAAAATAATTGATGTGATCACAGAGCCAAGAATGATAACATGTGAAGATCTGTGGAGGATTGGCAGGACCCCAGATCACTGGGAAAAAGCCAATAGAATACCTATTTTTAAAAGGCAATAAAAAGTTGTTTGAGAACTAATGACCTCTAATAGAGTGAAAAAACAGTGCTTACTGAATACCTTGACCCAAATAAGTTTTAGAAAGTCTGACATAGTCATGGCAGTAATGAGTAGAGGAAAAATGTATTCGTACAGCACACCAAATAACATTAAATATCCAAAACTGGGTAAATATTTTTAATGTAAAAATTCTAGATTTTTATTTATTTTATTTATTGCTATCATTTTGTTAGGATTTCAAGTCCATATCTTGTCAAGCATCTAGATTATTCAAGACATCTAGAATTTGGCCACATTTCTCTATTTTTGCATAGACATGCATTGTCATGTAGATGTTCCTGATAACATAAAAGTGTGGTGTTAGATTGAAAATATTAACAGAACCGTTATTCAGACACCAAATCCTCCCTTGATAACATATATAGGATATATGTTAACATTTTGCATGTATGACTGAAACCTGATGGTGGCTGCCTTACTCTAGAATTTAAAATTAAATTTGAGATTATTTCAATAAACTAAGTCCTTATTCTAAAACAATACCAAATGAAACAGAATACATGCTGATACAAGTTGTTTTAATGAAGGAGGAAAAAAATCCCCACATTTTTGAAGTAGGGGATAACTATTAGGCAATAATTGGGTAGAAGAAAAAGATTAGGAGTTTTCAGAGTCCCCAGCGAATATTATCCACTGACTGTAATTTGATGAGATCTTTCACACCTCTGGCCTTTGTCTATAATGCTTCCACCCCTGGGATCTATTTCCTTCCCCTTTTTATCTTGCAAACTTTCCTCTGGTCCTTCCAGTCTGAACCCCATGAAGTCTTTCTTTCTATATATTTTGAGTTAGTTTCTCTGTCTTCTGTGTTCCCTTGGGGTATTTTGGACGTTCAGATACAACCAACCTTTGTTGAGTGCCTACCTACCAGGCACTGCATCATGAAATAATAACTCTGTCACAGAAACATGACCATAGTATGATTATCTTTCTTTCACTGATTAAAGAAGCCGAGGCCCTGAGAAGATACACGAATTGCCCAGGGTTGCACAACTAGCAGACAGCAAATAGATTTTTAAACTATATAATTACTTGTATATAGTTCTTTCTCCATCACTGGACAAGCCAGAGAAAGCATCTTATTTATCCCTCAATCTCCGTAGCTGCGCACCACCTGACACATGGTCAAAATGTTAGATAAATTAATGAATAAACAACGTAGTGGACTTGCGTTAAAGGCAAGCTGGAATTAGGTGTAGGTGACTTACCTTTCTCATCTCTTAAAGTAAGCATTCAATAGATAGTCATTAACATTCCCACCTCCATGCGTTATGCTAGTTTTGGTTTGGGTAGAAGAATTATAGTGAGTGGTGATGATAATATGGACAGTAAAAATAATAATAATAATGATGATAAGGACACTAGGTGTGCTTAAGGAAGAAAGTGCCACGCTGATGGTTTTGTTCTAGTGCTTCAGATAATGTTAAGAACTAATCAGTTCATTCTTTATTTCATATTTACTTATATTTAATGTGTGTAAGGTACTTCATCAGTCAGTATGGAAATAATAAAGTACAGACACGGTCCCTGTCTTCAGCATAAGACAGGCATGTAAGAGATGTGTATCCATAATGACAATCCGAGGGAGTAGGTGTTGGTGCTACGGAGTCAGAAGGCCACGTGCCAAGTGACCAGGGGAGGGTTCTAAAGAGTTGGTATGCAAGCCAGAGATGTTAGGTGGCAGAGATGTTCAGTGTTTACTGAATGTTGAATGGCATTTTGAAGGTTGAAGTTTAGGGAAAAAGAGTATTCACTCATTTATTCTTTCATTCGTTCACCCAATACATACGTGAATGTGGATACCAGACACTCTCCCGTGCACTGGGATATTGACCGCCATGGATCTTTCTTCAAATGCATCCTCATTGTATTAGACTCTTAAATCATAATCTAATTTCAGGGTTGGGGAGGATCTTTAAAGGTCACCCACCTAGCTTTCGGTTCTAACTTCTAGAACAGTGGTAGCTACCCGAGAATTAATATAAATGCTGGGTTGTATGTATGACTGCTTCGCCCCGTTTTCAGAAAATTTACCAAAACAGCCGTAAGAGAAAACCACAAATAAGACCTCGTGCTCCCTTTTACATGCTTCCAGCTCCATGGCTCATCACTGTAAGCGAGGAATGAAAGCAGCCTCAAAAGATCAGCTGTCCTTTAGGAAATAAATTGACAGTTAGTTCAGATAAATCTTTTTTATTGATATTAGATACTAGCTACTAGTGCAGCAAGATCTGGGTAAATAAGTTTAAAAAGAATTATCTGTCACATTGAGGGAATTTGAAAAATATTAAAAAGTACCCATTACTTAGCCCACGATGATCTTGAGACACTCATAAGAATAGTATCTATTAGTTCCGGTCATTCCCTTACTGAGTCTGAGAATGGCTGGCTACGTATGGGAGGGTCGCACTGCAGCATAGATGTTCTGAGAGAGGGTTAGTGGCTCTGAAAGAAGTGGGATTGAACGTCCCCGTTGGTTCTGAGGCTCTCACTGAAAAAGCTCACAACATTTGGCAAGAATCAAAATGTACATTCACCTGACCAATCTCTGACGATACAGCCACAGTCCTTGATGCTGAGCTGGGAATGAACACTTAAAATAATTCCTTGTTACCATCAACATTTGTAAGAGAAAGAGAAAAAGAGTCTCAGGTGTTTCAAAACAAGACTTAACTAACAAAAATTATTTTGTAGAAATAAATGTTCACTTCTTGACTGAAAACTTGCCGCATTTCACATTAGCCTAATATGCCTTTAAAGTGATGAAGTCCTTGACAATTGAAAAATGACTAGCGAGTAGGAAAATGCATATTGAAATACTCATCTGTGTGAAGGTCTTGTGTGGAGGGGAGGGCTGGGTATATGACGATCCGGGTTGCCATGTTTGTCTTGCCTTTCAGCACAATCGTATCA
Organism: Lynx canadensis; assembly: GCF_007474595.2. Classification (NCBI taxonomy): domain Eukaryota; kingdom Metazoa; phylum Chordata; class Mammalia; order Carnivora; family Felidae; genus Lynx; species Lynx canadensis. The sequence continues at coordinate 73,575,046 of NC_044310.1, forward strand.
ATTATTCTGGAGATTATTGTTGAGGAAAAACTCTCAAAGGAAGCGTCCAATTGACTTCATTTCTCTTTTACTTTGTCATGACCCACACAATGAACCTTTTAGTTGCTCTCTTCATTGTGTGGCCTTTTCTTCTCTCTTTTGGCCAAAAGGGCTGGTTTGGAGTGCCACCCCCAGCCCAGTGCTCCCCTTCCACCTGCACACCCAAGGGGTGATTCCTTTTCCCTACTCCAGTGTCCAGAAAAGAGAAGCTCATTGCTTATGCTGCAATTTTGATAACCTAACTGGCAGAACAGTTATTCAAATTTTAAGCTTCTGAATGCAGCAAGATCAACCTGGCCTATCCACATAAATAATTTTGACATGATAAGTATGCGAGAACGATGATAACCGATAAGTGAAGCAATTACCTTGCTTTTTTGGATTATATTAAATGAAGATTCTGATAGAGTAATGAAAAGAGACAAAGCAGACAAAAAGTCGGCTGCAGAGCTTTTGGGCACTGTGTTATCTCTATTATACCATATTGAAATAGAGAAGCTATCACCAATCATACATTTCTATGTAACTTCTGGCTTCTACCAGTGAACAATGAATAAATTGTCACAAGACAGTAACTGATAAATTGGGATTGGCAGCGCTTTTTAAAAAGCATAAATAAACTTACCAGTCACCTTTTTCCTTCTCAAAGCAGTTTTTAGGGGACTCCAAGAGAGGGAAATCCACTACATCCTATGCTCCCTTCTGTTCCCTCTCCCTACCCCGGGCCTCTTTCCTGCCGCCGTTCTTTGTCTGATACTCAGTTGTAAGGCATCAGGACTGTGTTCTGATGTTATCACCAAAGTTCACCAACCCGTGGTCCTTTTGACCTGGTATGGGGCTCGACTGTCTGGAACTCACAGCGGCATCCAGTCAGATTACGGAGGTTTTTGGCAAAGCGAGTTTCACAAACAAGAGTAAGTATAAAATAGAGACGATGAATTCCAGGAGCTTTGGGTTCCAGCAGGATGGAAATTCCTTAACAACCCACAAACGCCTTAATGATGGCCGGGTCCTGGATTGGATTGTGCACAAACGATACCCCTTGTTGGAGGAGGTGCCAATAGGCACTTGAACCATTAGAAACCACTTCAAGGGGAGCGGCCTCTGGGTGTGAGTGGATGAAGTTTTCTAATGCAAATCATTCCAGCAGCGTGCAGGTTTAATGATGACTTGTTTATGTTTTCTTTCAAAAATTTTTTCACGTTTATTTTATTTTTGAGGGAGAGACAGAGACAGAGTGTGAGAGGGGGAAGAACAGAGAGGGCGACAGAATCCGAAGCAGGTCCAGACTCTGAGCTGTCAGCGCAGAGCCTGAGGCGGGGCTCGGACCCACGAACCATGAGATCGTGACCTGAGTGGCTGGAAACTCAACCGACGGAGCCACCCTGTGACACGCTACCCACCAAGGTATAGAGGCAGGAGCTTGAATATGGGGGTAGAAGGGCAGGGTTCAAGTCCCAAAGCCACTGCTTACTGGTGGTGTGGCATTGGGCAAGTCGGTGTTACTTCGAGTGTCTCATCTGTGACACGGGAGTCTTAGGATTTAAAGGAGTGCATGTTATTGAAAGTGTTTTGTAAATACTAGGCCCAGTGCAAAGGTTAGAAATGACCTGCCTGGTGGATACCTTCAAGTTCTGAAAAAGGACCAGGCCCGGTGCTGTCATGGGCTTTATCAAGGCCAATGGCTTATAATGGCAGGGTCTGCTGACTTAGTTTCACTAAACAAAGAGTGTGGGAATAAGCATCATTAGTCTCCTGCTCCTGCAAGTGGGATCATTTATTACCTCTCTCGTTAAAAATGCAAAAGCAAACCATTCACATGGCCGCTTTTCAAAATGAAAGAACCAATAAAGTTATTAAAAGCAAATCACATTTGATTAAATTATTATCATTACGGTGTTTAAAATAACATTTGTTCTGTTTATCAAGCCCCAGTCTTACTGCACCAGTAAAGAATTTGCCTTTAAAGACCAAAAACACAAGAAAATGGAAAGGAAGCCCAGTGCCTGCACCAAAGACTGGATCCTCGGATCATTTTTCACGAGTTCTTTACAACAATCCTGCACTGCTAGAGCTCAACCCTGCAGACCAGTTGTACAAGTTAACGACAGTGGGGTTGAGAGAATCAAAGAGTGTGGGAGGAGAGATGGCAGAAGGAGAAAAGGAAACGTTGACATTGCTAACCCCAAAGCAAGGTCTGCTTTTACATTTGCTTGGCAGTTTTCATTTTAATGACACATTTAGCCAGCTGACTTTGCATAACTGTTTGTTACTCATCCTGGTCTTCTTAAATGTATAATTTCTTCCTTACAATAAAAGAAGATTGGTTGTTGGCGTTACTTGGAATAAAGGCAAAGAATATTTGTCAATTTGTACGTGGTCAACCAACCTTATCCCTAAAGTTTAGAAATCAGCAATTATAAGGTATGTTGCAGGGAGCTTTACCCTAACTGCAGAGACAGGGATTAATCAGATACGGACCGGGCACATGCCTTGTAGCACAGTGCTAGATGATGACTGGTCAAGAGTGGCACCCAGCAACTCTAAAATTACTCCCCTTTCCCACACCATTCTGGCCATGAGAGCACCCCCTGTGCCTCTTTCAGAACTCCCTACTACCCCAAAACTACAAGCTAATGACTGGCACACCTGGGACCTCCATACACCCATTCTGACTGATCAGTACCTATCTTTTACTAGTTGTTAAGTATTTGAATGTCATAGATATCTATTTAGTATTACAAAGTTAAGTAGAAAGAATCGAGAGCTATATTCAGCCCGAAGTAATGAACGTATGTCTATAATCCTTAAAAGAAATCAAGATAAGGCTAATAGAATTTGAGCAAACTTAGGGACATATAATACTTTTAATCTATGTATTGTATTAATGCTTTTATAGGTTACTCTGGGTACACTTGATAAGGATACATGAGCTTTCCACTTCAGATGGGTATGAAACACATGAAGAAAACCCAAGTCCTAGAATTTTGGCACTCACTGACAAAGGTTTTTGCACGAGTCAGACACCTTTGCAAACCTCTTATGGTATTATACCTTTGACAACTAACCTTACATAACATGGGGTAGATCGAAAAGAGCAGAGCTTGACCCAGCCCACGCCATTTCTAAGAACACTGACATATTTACAAGACCTGCAAAAGCTATGCCGGGTCCGTTCATGTCCCAGGACCAAAATATGGTTTCCACAAAACCTAAGAAAGTATTCCAAGATGGTCTGGGATTCCAACTGGTAATCCATTACTTATGGATTGTATCCTTTTTGAGCACTTTGCTTTGGAAGGGAAATAAAAACCAGGGCTTCTGATGGGGCAGTGACAAGGGGTCTGGCCACTATTGAGTGAGTGCACCTTGAGGCTTGAGCTCATGTGCTGGGGCAGCCCAGCATTGGCCACTGGCTCACATCCTCACTGAGTCCACCAATAGTGGTTTCATCACATGAAAAGTAGTAGTTGTGGTGATGTTTGTGTGAGTAGGGCCTAAGGGGTTACAGGACGTAGACATACCCTCTCTCAAACAAAGGAGAGTATAAGCACAGGCATATTCTCTCTTCCATCCCCTTGAGGGTTCATGTTCCTTATCCCTAGTGTCCAGCACACACTAGACATTTAGCAAATATTCATAGAAAAAAAATAAATATTCACAGAGATGAAGTGTTAAGTTCTTTTCTCATACCTCATCCTGGTTCTTCTCTCTGGAATGATTTTCTTTTCATTCACTTTGTGCCAACTCCTTCTCATTCTTCATTTATTTATTCATCAAATATTTACTGAGTGCTTACTGTAAGCCGGGAACCATGTCAGGCACCGGGATCCAGCCCCAAACAAGACTTGGCTCAAAGGTCACCGCCTCTGAGAAGCATTCCCCAAGTCTCTGGAGCAGGAGCTGCCTCACGTCTTGGTTCCTTATTATCTCTGCTGTTATTTATTACATTGCATTTTAATTAGCTGTGTCTAGTTCCTTCCCCACTCTAAAGTGATTTTCTTGAAGGTGATGATTGGATCTTGATTATCACTGTATTCTCAGAGCCAGTAAAACATTATTTGTGACTGCAGTAGATTAATGGAAAAAATGAGCGATCTTTCACCTTTTCCTATGGCTACGGCCTTTGCCATATGACCTTGTAACTCCTTCCATCAAGAGGCCAATCCTATTTCCCAATTCCTGGAACCTGGGTTGACCTTGCCCTGGCCAACAGAACATGGCAGAAGCGATGCCACTTCTAAGCTTATATGTGAGGAAAGAATAAGCCTCATCTAGCCTAGTAGATGATGGGAGGCCCATAGCTTGATCTCCTTTGTCTTCCCAGCTAAGTGTCAAATATCACACACGTGAGCAAGGCTATCATACATGAGCAGCCCTCCACCAATTCACCAGCTGAACACAAACATATGAACATGTTGCTAAGGTAAGCTGAGCTTGACCCAGATCGGCCAACTGTCCAGCTGATCCACAAACTCATAAAAACTAATAAATATTTATTGACTGAAGCCACTGAGTTTTGGTGTGACTTGTTACACAGCATTGGCTAACTGATACAATGACATTAATTTTTCCCCCCCTTCTTCCACTTAAATAACCACAACAAAAGATTGTATATACTCTTGACCAGAAAGTTTAGCATTTTGTTTGGGGAAAAGCAGTCAGTTCCTTATCTTTCTGATGTTAGGTAAAGGGCTGTTGGAATGAACACCCGAATGTCAGAGCTGGAATAACCTAGTGGTCATCTTACTTATACCTCTAATTTTTTTTTTAATTTTTAAAAAAATGTTTAATTATTTTGGAGAGAGAGAGTACGAGCAGAGGAAGGGCATAGAGAGAGAGAGAGACAGAGGATCTGAAGGGGGACTCTGCTGTGACAGCAGAGTGTGGGGCCTGATGTGGGGCTCAGACTCACAAAATGCGAGATCATGACCTGAGCCAAAGTTGGACGCTCAACCGACTCAGCCACCCAGGTGTCCTATATACCTCTAAATTTCTTAAAAAGGAAAGTGAGCCAAGAAAAGTGGTGTAACAGCTGCTTACCACGTACAGATTCAACCACAGTCTATTTTGGCATGGGACTGGAAGAGAACTGTGGGCCTCCACATCTACAACACTTTCTCACCTCCCAACCAAGCTCTGATAACTGGGGCCTTTCATTTATCTTCTTTTTTTCAAAAGGTACAGTTGGCATGAAATGTTCATAAACATAGTTAAACTTAATGAGGAACACTATAAGCATCCAAGAATGAGGTTATCTAATGGCTTCAATTACTAAAGAAATGCAGCATTTCTTCTGCCCCGTTTATAATGTTTTGGACCCTCACTGCAGGCTAACCTGAGGCCAAGAGTTCCCCAACAGACAGCTGTGTATTCATACATGCCCCCTCAGCTGGGAGCTTATAAGTCTTACAAAACACCACTTTCTCAACTGGCCACGTGGTTAGTAAACTCTGACTCAGAGGATATGATCACTGCTGAGGTTTGTTTGCTAGAATTTCATTTGCTGCTGATCATGTGGTTCTTGGAGGATCATAATCAAACAGCGTGCAGGCCCAGGATCTCTTCAAGTGACATTATTTTCCAGCAAGAAAATGAACAACTTCATGTGAAAAATATATTCTAGAGCCTAACACTTTTGTGTTTAGCTTAATAGAATATAATGTAAGACTTCTTTGCTGAGTAGGCAAAGGAATCATGGATTGGAGATAGGAAGGAAAGAGCTGAGGGTTGTGGTTGAGGCCTCTGGGTGTTGGTATAGTATTGTCCCAATGAAAGTCAATAGCTGAGAAACTGATACATACCCCTGGTCTAAATATATAATAAACAACAGCCCTAAAGACAAAGTATTTGGTATCGATCTTCTCTTAGTCAGAAATCAAACTGAACCTTATCTCATGACAAAGTAAAATTAACTCTTTTGTTAATTACTGTAATTATCTTCCCCACATTTATTTTGACAAGAGCGTCAAAGGTGGAAAACTATCTCCTTAAATTGCCTCTTGCCTATTATGAATTACAAATTCATACAATTTTGATAGATCATTTTATTCTCTCCTTTACACTTGCTTTGGGCCTTTTGCAACACATGATTTTTTTTTTTTTTTTTCACAGAAATGCCTTGGTGACTTAAAAAAGACATGAGAAGAAAGGTCAGATCCAAAGTATAAACTATTTGGAGAGACACCAGATCTTAGAACTACCATCAATCACAGGGATTCTCATCTTTCCTCTCATTTTCCCTCTAAGGATGTCCCAGAATTCTATGTTATAAGCAGAAATTAAGAGGTCATTGTGATTGGTTCAGGGGTTGTCAGTCCAGGATTACCTCAGGTGTGACTTTTGGCTTACGGCCTAGTTTTTCTTCCATGTTGTATTACAGTAGAGATCAATCCTTAAGGAGGTGGAAGAAAATTCTCAGGTCACCATGAGCAACCAAGTTCTGGAATAATGGTCGTTGCTTGGTTGTCTGCGCAAATCCCCATTGGTTGCCACTGAGACCTCGAACTTCCCTGACCTGACCACAGTTACTCTCTTGGGCTTTACAAACCATCCTTTGTCTTCCTCTTCTGGCTCCTTCGGAAGCCAAACGAGCTTGGATAGGAGAATGAACTCTGTCGGGATCAAAGGGAACCTATTATTTGCTAATTTAAACACTTCATTGTCTGGAAAGACATAACTTCTCCCAAGAGTTGGCTGTTGGCAGAATTTTCCCAAAGCACAAATTCTTCACTAAAAATGTTAATCTTGCAAAATGGCCTTGTTCCACCCAACTTGTGAAGCAGATGGGGTAAAGGTCAATGTCAAGCTTTACTGCTATTTTATTATGGTCCTCAGAAAACAATGAAATTCATTCATTCATGCATTCATTAATCAGTTATTAGGCATCAGCTATGTGCCAGGTAAGTATTAGGGGGGCCCATTTTTTCCTTCCAATGCTCACAGACCAGTAGGAGAGGCAGGCACATAGAAGGTTGTAAAACACTCATAGGGACATTTTTTTCAACTCCTATATTGAGTCCCTCTTAGTAAAACTAATTTCTGTGTCTTACTTGGTATTCACAGGAAAATCAAGATACTTTACTTTAGAAATCTGTAGATTGGAGAGAATGCTAATAAAAAGGCAAAGAGTTTATCTAGAGGCAGGCACAATAGAACATAGAAAACGTACCTCGTCAATATTTGAGAGTGGAGTGGGAGGAATAGGGAAGGCATGCAGGAAAAGGTGGGTCCTGGGATAAATCTTTTCTTTTTTAAGTTTGTTTATTTACTTTGAGACAGAGAGAGAAAGAGCACAGGGGGAGGGAAAGGGAGATGGAGAGAGAGCGCTAACAGTGCAGAGCCGGATGCGGGGTTCAAACTCACAAACCGTGAGATCATGACCTGAGCTGAAAACAAGAGTCAGATGCTTCATGGACTGAACCACCAGGTGCCCCCTTGGGACAAATCTTAATATAAATGTAAATTCATTTTAAGGCAGTTTCACAACATAGAGAATATTGGAGAGGAACCCACTCTGTATCTTCCCCATGGGACCTCTGCTCTTACTGAGCAACTGTCCACTAGAGCATTCTTAAGAACTGAAAAGCCTTTTGGAGTTGCCCATTTTATACTCTGGCAAGCCATCAGAGAAGTTTCTGTGCATAGATCAACTTTTTCATGCTAGCAAGTCAATTAACTAGCCTGGCCTACCCAACTGGGGTGTAATGTGGTTGGTACTGTGTTTTGTGGTTAATGTTCATGTATGTTATTATTACTGATATTATCTGTTCTAGATGCTGTAGTGAAAAACTTTTTTTGTTCCCTCCCTAGTGGCTCTAGGAAAAGGAAAGCTTTACAAACAAACAAATAAACCTAAAATTTCCCAACACAGAGAAAGCATGGAAAGGCCTGTTCCTTGATAAACACATTGACATTTTCATTCGGAAGGTTCTTGTTTTCTAACGAATGACTTTCCTATTGTCCCCAAGTAGTTCTATAATACTTTACAACAGAACACAAAAGATTGAAAAGATAGGTAATTTTCTCAGTTAAATTGAGACTTGAAAATTTCCTTGGACTTTTTAGTGATTTTTCTTGCACATTTTGCACATTTTACACATTTTCAATTTAATACACTCATGAAGGCCGTTCTGGCTTATCTATGAGTAACTAGGCACTACCTTGGCTCAGACATTCCTAAATCCATCTATTTTGAGAATTTTAAAGTACCTCTTATCATTTCAGAATTCAGATTCAAAGTCAGGGAAAGGAAGAGAGATATTTGTTCTTGGCCTCAGTCCCATTCTGAACAATATGAGGTTGATATGGTAGCTTGGAGAATGAATTTGGGATGTGTATAGATTTTATTTTAAAACTACTTACATTTCCTCTTTCATGAACAGGCAAATGGTGGTTTTTGCAAGTGTCTTCCCCAACTGAGAACACATCTTTTGTGAAAGGAACATTCTCTTAGTTCTCACTAGGTCTTTAATAAAAATAAAACCGTATCTTGTTTTTTTGTGGGAAGATTAAGATACTTTCCTTAGAAAACCTCTTGTATAGAGAGAAAGTCCATAAAAAGCCTGAGATCATCTGTCTCACGAATTCTTGGAAGTGTAGGTACTTAGACTGGAAAGGTGAAAGAATCAAGCCCTATTTCCAGTTCATAACTAAAATGAGCTGGGCAAACTGAGGCCTCCAGGCTTCTTCAGCCCTGTGAAAAATCTCTCAGGAATCCTTTAGGCCATCAATTTTTCTTTGTGTTTGGAGTCTTGCTATTTCTAGAAGTGACTAAAATGACTCCTTAGTGAGATTATAAAGACCATACAGACTCTCCTTCTTAAATTTTTTTTTTTTGATGTTTATTTATGTTTGAGAGAGAGAGAGAGGGACAAAGTGTGAGGGGGGGAAGTGCAGAGAAAGAGGGAGACACAGAATCCAAAGCAGGCTCCAGGCTCCAAGCTGTCAGCACAGAGCCTGACACAGGGCTCGAACTCATGGACAGCGATATCATGACCCGAGCCAAAGTTGGACACTCAACTGACTGAGCCACCCAGATGCCCCGGACTCTACTTCTGAGACGACACTCTTCCATCATCAATGCCCTCATCCTCTTCTGCATAGAACGATATAGCATAAGATACAGCTCATGTGGCATCTCTTCTCTTCCTTCCGAATATCCTGGGATAGTAAAAGTTCAAATTTAGTGTTACCTGGGAAATATCGACAAGTTTTTCTCTTCTCAAGTCTCCCCTTGTCAGTGCTGTGGCTGTGTCTTGTTGGCTCCTACAGAGTCTGGGGACCACTCTTTCTGGTGACCTGCACATGCTCACATCCTAATAATTTCTTTCGTTTCCCAGCTCTTCTATTTCATTATGGCTCTTCCTCCACGGGCTCTTGTTTTCAATCAAGTTTTTCTTCAGTGAGACGTGAGAAACGATCCTTTCGTTTTCTTTCCTGTTTGTACTTCTCTTCACCATTACCATGGGACCATTTCAAACTATCATTTTTAAAGGTCACTTGTTTTGTTCTATATGCAGTTGAGCCAGACAATGGGTTAATGACACCCGAACAAGCCATATTAAAATTACGTGCTGTATGATCATCAACAACTATTGAGTAAAAGGAGAAGAAAGTAAACACGCTCCCTTCCAAGAAACCAACACTGAAGATATTAGTTGAAATGTTAAAGTATATTAGCCAATTACATAAAATCCTTTTATATTGCCTTGCTTCATTTCAAACATGGCATGGGCTATTTTGTCTGTGAACTCAAGTGGAACAAAAAGCTACAGAATGCAATTTGTGTCAGGAGCTGGACTACAGAAGGACAACTAATTCTAATTAGTACGAATTCCCCATAGGCCAGAGGGAGGCCAAGTGCAGGAACCAACTGCCTAATGCTCTTTCTATCTTGCAACAGGTGGGCCAAGGCCTTCTAAAGGTTGTCATGGCAATAGCTAATGGTAGACCTTTAGCTGGACACCAGTAATTAATTGCGGGCATGTCTAGCCTTTGAATGTGATATCTTTTAATACATTTCTGAACGAAAAGAAGATTGGCTCTTCTAATTGGTTAAAATTAAAACAGCGGAAGGCTTTGCCAAGAAGTACTGTGATACAGTGCAAGTCTGATCTCAGCTTCTCAAACTTAGATTCTTTGCCTATCGCTACACGAAGGAGTAAAGAGAAAGGTATTTACCACTGATAACACGAATATTCAGTTGAATGTGGGCTCAAGAGCAAAATATTCATGCAATAACACTGCTCAGCCATGTTTAAGGCCTTTATAAGACACACCTTCAAAATCTGACAGATTATCAGAAATGTGGATCTGATTTCCCCGAGTGTTTATAGCCTGCAGGGCAGCTATCACTTAGTAATGATCTCCTATGATGGCCTTATGCTTGAAGGGTGGCCTCTGAGTACCGCTAGGTATGCGGACGTAGCCAAGAACTGGGAAGTGCTGGAACCTCTGGGGGGGGGGTGGTTAGGGGACTTCAGGAGATGGCTGCACCCGGTGCCCTACAGGAGTCCCCTGGATGCCCAGCTGCAGACCCTGGTTAGTAAGCAACCCTAAAAATTAGGCAATGGTGGCCTATTGGAGAAACAGGCATGGCCCAGTCTTAACAAAGTGCCTGCAAATAGAGTGAGAGAAAATATTCTCTTCCTTTTGGGTTTGGAATTGTGCAGTTGCATATTCTGAAATTTCGAAATAAAAAGACCAATCAGGACAGAAATAATAGCTGGACATGGATTGAGTCTTCCTGTATGTCAGACATTGTGCTAAGTACTTTGTGTGTATTTGATTCTCCTGGCAACATGAGGAAATATGTTTTATTATGATTCTAGTTTTAAGGATTGGGAAACTGAGGCATAGCAAGATTGACTTGTTTCTTGTCTCCCAGATGGGAAGGGACCGAGTCAGGATTTGGATCCAAGCTTTACCCCAAGGCTTGAGCTGTTCACAGAACAGAAAGCCATTGAAACAGTGAGTTGAGTTGTGTTTATTTATTGTAGAAGGCAACCAATCCCCTTTTTAAACGATTCAATCCAAAACCCATTATGCAATCTTTGAACTCTTGAGTTCTGAGCCCTGAATGAAAATTTCTGAACTTTGACCCCATTTATTGAAATGAATTTTTTCAAGGGACCTTCTATTAGATGCTTATATTTGTGATTACAGGTCCATTCATTCTTTTTTCCTTTCTGTTGGACAAAATGGGAAATGCACCTATTCTTTTCCCTTGTTCTATTGGCAAAACAAACAAATAAATAAATAAATAAATAAGGAAGGGTCTGTCCCCCTTCTCACTGTATCAGCCAGAAACACATTTGAGATTTTCCAGCTACTTCTCTTTTATGTCTGATGTTTAAAAAAAAAAAAATAGTGTTTTAGTGAAACAAACAGATTCAATCCATTTTAAGAAATGGATGTTTTAAAAATATGAGGTTCTAAGGAAAATTATGCTGAATTATATATTTATGAGGATTAACTTGTTTTCATGAATAGTGCAGCTTTTCCTGGGTGAACAATTTCCTTTTGGCTTCATTGGATGAGTAAAATACACATAAGAGTGTTTTGTTTTGTTTTTTTTTCAGAGATCTTAGTTCTTTAGGTGAACACGCGTTTGAAATATTTATCCTTGCTGCTCTCCAAGTGTGCCTGAGAAGTATACGAGGAAAAGGAAAACTAAGGCATCTTCAGGAGTTTAGTTCCTTGGAAAAAAAGTCTTAGTACAGTTCTTTGACCATCTTACCGTGATATGTTACGTGGGCAAAAGACTCCCACACTGTGTTATGACACGTCCCCGGGGTTGAGGTCTGTATGCGCCGATACATCTCACCTTTACCTACACATGTTCAAACAGAACAGTTTCTTAATTCATTGTAACAGATGGAAAATTTCTGGACTGTGGACCACAAAAAGAGGAAGATTGCAGAGAGTGTTATTGCCTTAATAGTGTTTCTTTATCAGGGCCTACTGCTCGGTAAATAAGGCAGGCACTGGATTCCTCATGGATTTACTTTTACTAAACAGTTGGACTGAAAATGCTCCAGAGAGGTATGCCCTGCCCCCAGCCCCCCACACCATTCTGTTACTTGAATCATTTTATTAATAAAATGCTTTTTAACGTGACCTCCCAAGATTTTTGACTCTTATTGCTTGGGTGGCACTAGAGGCTAAAAGGAGGCTCCTTTTAATAACACATTTGCATAAGTTGATCTGAAAGATCCCCATGTGAGTACATGACTCCAGGGTTGGCCTGTCATCTCAGAAAAGCCTGAGGTACTCGTCCCAAAGAGATCAAAACTCAAGAATTAACTAGTCTTCATAAAACGAGAACATCTCTAGGAGCAGTAAAACAAATGATTATCATTTCTTTTTGGCGTTGGACTATGCCAAGCTAGAGAAAAACAGAGCTTTCAAACGTTGACAATCTGGTATATTGAAGTATGACCATTATTTTTTATTTTCCACATTTTTGGTCCAAAGACAGTTCTGAGTAATTGATTCCCATAATGAGCTATGGTTCGTTAGTCAATTTAATTTATAATTGAATTGGATGGATGTAACTCTGTGTAAAATTGTCTCTGAAGAATCTGTTTTGTTCGTCTGTTCAACTTCTGACAGGGATGGAAGAAAATCTAAATTATTCCCTCCTGCGAGGGGGAAAAATTCAGAGTCTCAGCCTCCCTGGTGAAATTAAGAGAAAAAAAATATTTTTAATAGTTGCCATGCAAAAATATTATGGCTTTACTAAAATTTATACAAGCATGTCAATTAACACATTCATGGCAAGGTTGGTGGATTCAGGCGTCAGAGTAATGCCTGAGGCAAAGGCCCTTCCTGAGCACCCGAGAAGGGTTTCTCATTATTAGAATAAACACCAGGTCTCTCTGCATTTATTTTTATCAGTTATTGACAAAGATGGTCGTATTGCTACCTAAATATGCCCGGAAAACAATAGCTCTAATTCTCCAGGTGTTTAGACAATCATCACAACTTCTATTTTCCATACATTTCCGATAATGGTGTAATTTGGGGAACAATTATTAAAATAACCGTGTGGAGTTTTTTTCCTCAAGTTTGGAAAGACTGTCAGGAAAATTTTTAACTTTGATTGTTAACAACAGGCTTTCATTTTTGTTCAAAGATTTTTCTCTTATTCCCCAAGCCCTTCACATTTAAAACTTTTACAACCATCTTAGCACACACTCAAAACAAAGCCATAATTATGTAAAAAGAAATGTTTTACAGTTAATGCCATCTAAGACACTCACCAAGTGCCAAAATGCATAGGATTTTGGTAAAAGGCAATCTGTTCTTTGAGGATAATGCATGCAAACCACTCTTGTGCAAAACCTGAGGCAGGAATAGTATACCGCCTTAGATCACACCTATGGAGCTGACTTTGATGCTATGCCCAGAAGTGGGTTACAGGCTGGGATTTGAATGAAGTTTAATCATTTTTAGAAGCGAAGGGCCTTTAGGGTACTCTTGTTCCATAAGACTTATTATATCTCAGACAGACTAAGGCATAGGCTGTATTCTTCCTTGTTAACAATAGTAATACAGTAATGATCTCTAATGATGGACCGTTGTATGAAACAGACTGACCGGGATGAAAACAGCTGTCATTTCACATCGTCAAGCCTCGTCCTTCTGTGGACAAAGAGATCATGAATTCGCATCCCGTAATCTGACGGAGAAGGCATTATATCGCTGTATGTCCACTGCCATTTGTGGGGGCTTTAATCTAATCCCTTGCAAATGTTAAAAATATATATTTCAGTTAGGTACAATGATATGAATAAATAAGGTCGAATTAACGTGGGTCAGGATATAAAGTTCAAATGTTACAGTTCCCAAGAGACGTGTTCGCCTGACTGTTCCCCCTTTCCCTGACCTTCGTAGGGTTTTAACCGGTTTCTGTATTTTTAAATTTCTGACACGGACAAAAAAGATATTTCATTTGGAAAAATACCTGCCCAAACGAGCCAGGCTTGACGTCGGCCCCCTAATTCTAAACAAAGCAGGAATTAACTTTGCCAGACGAACAAAATCACCAGAGATCGCTTAAATTCATAATTGTTACATTCCTCCTGAAGAACTTTTCAGTGGGACTCATCTTTTATGGAAGTCAGCTACGGAAAATGGATTGAAAGTTGAATCTAACAAAATATTCAAACCCGCATCAATCATTCATACATAATGCACAGTTCAATGAGGGCTGACTCCAGGGCCCAGATAAGCAGTGTCACAGTAAGTTATGTTCTGTGGCAGCAAAATCAGTTGTGATCAATCACCTAGTAACCAGCATAAGTTACATTTTTACTTTAGTCCTTAAACTCTTTTGAGAGTACTTGGGAAAGTATTGTTTTTATCTAAAGTAGCAGATCGATACCGGGGATCAATAAGCCCTCATTTCCAACTAACAGGGACAATGGTGAGTGAATTCCTTTAAACATTTTCATAGCAGCGAATGTTGGGTTGAAGGGGAGATCATTAATATGTCAAATTTTAAACAGGATCTTAAAAATCTCCTCCAGGACCTCTCTCAAAGAATGCCCTCGTTTCTTCAAGACAACTGTTCCGTTTCTAGGATTTCCAGTAAAATCATCAAAACCTTGTATATTGGTAGGTCCTGCAGTTTCAATCTACCTCCAGTAAAGTCTGCATGATTAGGTATTGAAAATTTGGGGCGCTGTGAAATTTTATAATGCATTTTGTATGATGGGGTGAAAGCCCTTGCAACGTCACTGATGAACATCAAAAGCGGCAAATAGGGGGTGGGGGTTGTGCGCCCCCGCTTACTTTCAGACATGAGACCGCAGAAGGAAGCCTGCTTCCCACTCTTGAGAGCCCAAGGAAGAAGGAAGAGTTGGACACTGTCGACATGAGTCAGTTTTTTCACAGTGTATACGTTCTCTCTTTTAACCAGTTCCTTGAGGGCAGGGACTATGGCTTATATTTCATTGTATTCAGGTGTTGCTGGTGTATTTTTTACACTGACAAAGATAATAAGGGAATATCCAACGGTGGTATTTCTCCAGCGCCTTACGGTTTTGACTTAAAAGCCACAGCTGGCCCTTGATTCAGTGGCTTGACTTCCACAACAGTAGAGGGTTGACCTGGATGAGAGATATATGGAAACTGGGTAGTTATCACAGGATCGGATGGACCATAAAGTGGGCTTTAAAAAAGTAGCAGGCTCTGGGCTTTGAGAGAGCGGAGGGAGAGGGAGTGGAAGGTGGAATGGGCAGGCAGGAAGGGACTTGCTCCTCCCTGGACTGATGTTCTTCAAGCTTTTTTTATTGGACATCCCTCAATTAAAAAAAAAAAAAAAGTCCTTTGAGCACACATCCATACGTGTTTGTCTATAAATTATATACATATAATAGTATCATCAGTTAATATCTCAGGCACAACACCTGGAGCAAAATTTATCATTTGTGACAATGAAGGTAGCCGACTTAATTTTTTTTTATTATTTTTGGTTCACTTGTCATATAAAATTATATTGTCCTTATTTCAGTGAGTAATGTGGCTGTTGATGAGCTCACGCTTGGAAGGGTGTACGTCTGTGGCAGCTCCTGCTTGTACGAGCGGTATCCCGTCTGAGCTGTATTTTTTGCAATCTGTATTAAGTTCGATTTGTACCCTTGCAGCAATTTTAAAACTTCGGTGACTACTTTGTGAGGTTCATGTGACTAAAGTTAGCTAACAGACTCCATAAATCCATTTGATCAGTGCGTGTAACCCCCCAGTAATTGCATGTTGTGTATGCTGTCACTCCCGACCCTCGGCATCCAGGGCTCTCACCGCACTGCTCAAAGCTGTCTGACATGCAATACAAATCAGGGTGGGCATGAGTGTCAATTCATATAGTAAATACTTACAAAGCTTACTTTTTTTAGTGTTTATTTCTTTTTGAGAGGGGGAGGGGCAGAGAGAGGGGGACAGAGGATTTGAAGTGGGCTCTGCACTGACAGCAGACAGCCAGAGGAGGGGCACAAACTCACAAGATCATGACCTGAGCCGGAGTTGGACAGTCAACCGACTGAGCCACCCGGGTGCCCCATAAGGCTTATTTTTAATATAAGTATAAATGGACATCCTAGCACTTCTTCTTGTGTATCAAAGGATCATTCTGCACAGCTCATTTTAGAGAACACTGTGCTAGACTACAGGAAGATGTCCCACTGTTCTCTGGGAACGAACAGACTTCTTTTGACATGAACACCAGAGACAGTGAATTCCATCTTCCCATTTGGGGAAAGGTAGCGTTGTAAGTCACTTCTGCTTCCTTTCCCTTTAAGCGATATATAGAGATAGGAATTTATTCATCCGTTCATCGATTCTATAAATATTTACTGGGAACACTCTGTACGTCTGGCATTCAGTCCTCTGTCCATATGGAATTTATGGTCTAATGGAGAATATGGAGGCAGGACCTTATAATACATCAGAATAAGTGCACCAATGGCAGCAAGCACAGGTGTTCGGTGCACCAGGAGGGACAGCTCCCTGAGATGTGGGAGGTCAGGAAAAGCTCCCTGCAGGAGGTGACACAGGCATTGAGGCCATTGGATGAAGTGGGACTGGGACTAAAATGAGAGAGAGCAAAGTGTCTTAGAACCGAAGGAAGTCCTTAGAACCGAAGGAAGGCTGGCATGTGGAATGTAAGGTAGTGGGAAATGAGACCAAAAGGTTGAAAGAGAGATTAACTTCAGCAAGGACTTACCTATTCCGTTCTTAAAGGTTGAAGTTTATCCTGAGGGCAAAGGAAAGCCGTTTCAAGAGAGGACAAACACGATTAAAGGAAGTCAAGTATGGAAAGTATTTACTAGGATGCTTTGCACTTTCTAAGTACTCAAGTGGCAGCTCTGATGAGCGTTACCAATATTGATATCATTATCAATCTTGGTTTCTCAATATTATCAGCTTTCACCTGTGGCGTCATCCTTCTAGCTGTAATTTGGAGAGCAGGTTGAAAGGACAAGGCATTTTGTCTGAGCTCTTTGTTCTTAATTTCTTCTCTTTACTTTTGAGATTTGCCGAGCCCACTTAGTTCTATGCTTTCCCTCTTAAAGAATCTTTAATTTTATCTATGTATTTATTTATTACTGAAACGGACTTAGTGGGAAGAGGTAAGAGGGGGCCCTGGGGAAATAGAAAAGGGTTAGACTTGGAGACGTGTTATTGAAGGGCTTTCATCATAGAAAATCACATATCTCGTGTAGAAAGCATTTCACACCGGGCCAGTTAGGTGCGCATACTTAATAAATACTTGACTGACATAGTTTTTCTGTTAGCTTGAGGAACTCTCTCACTCTTGAAAGCCTGGATGACTTATTCTTTTCCTATATGAAAATTTCTGCCTTTCCCCTTCTTTGTGGCGTGTGTGTGTGTGTGCACGCACATGTGCGCAGTGTGGGTGTGCTTGGTAAGTTTATATAACTACGCGGTCAGCTCCTTCCTGCCGTCACGGAGCAGTTAAAAACGCAAGTGCCTTCCCTTTTAAATGTTGTACTGAACACATTAGTCTACCCCTGTCGCAACAGCTTCACAGGTTACATCTCATTGAGGAAAATTTTTCACGGAGCACTGAGGAATGAACATTCCTTAGATTATGTAAATATTAGCAAAGATACTGTGAATGGAATTGCTGACGATTTTGGAGATAATTTCTCTTTGTGTCATCAACATCTGCACAGAAAAATTTGGAGAGATTGTTCTTCTGTGATGTCCTTAGGCCACCATCTTGTTGAATGGAAGCAGCCGCCAACCTTTCTTCGGTGTGTTAGCCTCAGTTCAAAAAGTGTGCAAGTGAATACAGATATGGAGCTTTACATTCTTAGTGGGGAAGATGGGCTATGGAAAATTAGAAATGGTCATGGGAACCCATTAAAAGTACCGTTTTTAAAGGAACAGGCACTAGCTGTTAAGGGGATAAAGGGCTAGATGATGTAAAAACCTAGCTGTGTTTTAGGCATTTCATCATTCAAGGAAACAGGCGGCTTATTCCCATTTTTGGAAACACTAATACCTGCTGTGCTGAAATTAAACATTGCATGAAACAGGTATTTAGAATGCCCATCAGTAAAAAGATTAAAAACAGTAAATCTCAGGCCCACGAGGCCCAGACTAAATCTGGCACGCAGCCTATTCTGCAAAAGACTTCCTACTTTTGAAGACAGCAAACTTCAGCCTGGCCGGGCAAAGACCAAGCACAAATACCGGGAGGGAATCTTTTATTTTTCTTTCTTGCATGAAGGATACTGATGCCTCAATCCTCTTCTTAGCCAGCATAGAATTTAGTCCCAAAGGAAAGAACTTAATTCCCTGAGACAAAAGTGTGAAAACCTATTGAAAGAAATAATGTGCAAGCAAGAAGTAAACCTCTTCAGATGATGTAGGGAAAGTCCGCATGGAGGTGTCTGAAGGAACTGGTCTGTTTGCTGGGCGGACCATCAGCACCTGTCAAGTGCGAGGTTGTGCGATTCCACCACCTTCAGTGACTTATCCACAGTGACCGAGGATTTTCCTCCAAGAAAAAGCAAAACAAATATTAGTTGGTGATTCTACTTAACACGTCTGCAAATGCTCAAAAAAGGCAAACATAATTTAAAGCTGGCATTACAAAGCTAAGGGTATACAATCTGGAACGGATGATCTTTGTGTGTGTGTGTGCATGTTGTCAAGTTATAGTTTATCTTGGACTTTTATGCGTGCTTTCCCTTTTGGGTGCATTTTCATCCGATACTGTCCCAGATTTATACATGTAATATCACCTACAGAATGATGTACAATATGCAGTACACGTATTGTTGGTACAATCCATTTACAATAATAAAAAGTTAAAAAGACAAAATGTAAGATAATAGATAATAACAAAAAAAATTAATGCTTTTCTAGTTTCTTCCTTCTAACTTTTCATTCTCTAGCATGTCCTCTAGCGCATTATCAGTGGACTGCTTTAAACCGTTTTGCTTTTCACCCTCCTTCTATTTCGTCCCCCTTGTCACCGTACTCATCTAGGACCTTAAGTCCTCCCACTCTTTTCTTGTTTTCGTATTTAGGATGCACTTTAAAAATTTCATTTTAAATCCTCCATTACTCGATTTCATTTGAAATACTCAAGATTTTCCTTTTTAAATACTCAATCTGCCTTTTTTCTTTTTTTCTTTTGCTATTAGCTTCCATTTTTCTCGGCGTTTTCAGAGTGCTTTCGAAGCACCCCCTTTGTCTCTACCCTTAGTACCCCCTTTTCATATTCTTCCTCTCTCGCAGCTTCTATGGCATCCCTCAGTCTGTGTTCCTCATCCACACTCTTCATCTTCAGTGATGCCTTTTCCTCTGCTCCTTTTATCTGCTTCTTCTTCCTTCCCCCCATGCCTGACTCTTTTCCTCCTGCTTGTTTTCCTTCTTCCTATGGCTTCCTCTCTACTCAGAACAGGTACACCTGACATTCCCTCTCATTTCGTTGGCCAAAGCAAGTCACATGACTAAGCCAGATACTAGGTGGGCAAAGTTTACTTCTCCCCGGCAAGATGTTTTAAGTGTCGTGGCAATAGGGTGCCTGGGTGGCTCAGTCCGTTAAGCATCTGACTTTGGCTCAGATCATGATGTTGGGGTATGTGGGTTTGAGCCCTGTGTTGGGCTCTGTGCTGACAGCTCAGAGCCTAGAGCCTGCTTCAGAA
Source organism: Lynx canadensis (assembly GCF_007474595.2). Classification (NCBI taxonomy): domain Eukaryota; kingdom Metazoa; phylum Chordata; class Mammalia; order Carnivora; family Felidae; genus Lynx; species Lynx canadensis. Next base: position 73,594,773 of record NC_044310.1, read on the forward strand.
TCTGTGTCTCCCTCTCTCTCTGCCCCTCCCCTGCTCGTGCTGTGTCTCTCTCTGTCTCTCAAAAATGAATAAATGTTTAAAAAAAAAGTCCCATGGCAATAGATTGGAAATAGAATATTCTTGCAGGGAAGGGGGAGTGAATAAGTGGGAACAATAATATGATTATCATACATAATAAATGCTAGAGAATTGAATTATAATCAGAAACACTTAATGACCAGTATATTCTATTGGGAATGTACAGACTCATGAGAGTTTTAAGAATTATTCTTGTTTTTGTTTTCTTCCTCATCAAAACCTTCCACTTACAAGAGGATTTGAAAAACCTCATCAGATTGAGTACTTAGCACTGATTCAAAAGACATAAAATTGATCATGAAGTGGTTAAACAACAAAGATAACATGACACAGGAAGAAACTATAGAGGTTTTTTTTTTAAGCACTAGGGAAAGATTTTTGGTGGAATAGTCAGATCAGAAATTACTTGCACCCAGATCCAGAGGAGTTTTTGATTTTTCTTGTTTTGTTTTGTTTTATTTTGTTTTGTTTTAAATCCTGTTCACTGCAACTACCATGGAGGGGAGAAACAGGATGACTTTATAGATTGTTTATTCAGAGAAATGTAAGCCAGTATTTGCCCAGACAGGTGCAGCAGCTAATCAGAATATATTGTTACAGCTAAATGTGGTTGCAAAAGACTTAGGACCTGAAAGTCTGAACCTTTTCGCATCTACCAGACAAGGACACTTTAGAGCCTAGGTGCCTCTTTTTCCTAACTGCTGGCACGTTTGCACATGCGTTCTTGGATTTTTCTTCCTCCAAGAGGACTGACGCCCTGACCAGGGTAGGTAGGTACTCAGTAACTGTTTGTTAAATGAATCAATGAATGTTGAGCAGTTGCTGACAGAGGCTGAATATTCTCTAGCATTAGTATATCAAGCTTGATAAAAGAAAGTAAAAGATTGGGGCGCCTGGGTGGCTCAGTCCATTAAGCGTCTGACTTCAGCTCAGGTCATGATCTCACAGTTTGTGAGTTTGAGCCCCACACTGGGTTCTGTGCTGACAGCTCAGAGCCTGGAACCTGCTTTGGATTCTGTATCCCCCTCTCTCTCTGCCCCTACCCCAACTTGTGCTCTCTCTCTCTCTCTCCCTCTCTCTTTCTCTCAAAAATAAGTAAACATTAAAAAAAAAAAAAGAAGTGATAGATCTAGTTGAAATTCCTATTTAGTGTAGCCGATTATGTGTGATAGTGCAAGAAACCGGAAGTGAGGTGTCAGGCAAATAGGCATAAGCTTAACTCACTATCAAATGCAAGGGAACTTTAGATTTGTATCTTATTTACAGCCTCCCGTCTCTGGCCATATCTATAATTAAAGTTATTTAGTTTACTCTGTATATTTTATTGCAGAGCATGCAATTGGTCATTCTAAATTATTCTTTTTCATTTAAAAAATTTCTGAATTTTAAAAATCTTTTCTGGTCTGGTTATGAAGTTCGAAAATGGATGGAGCTAAACCAACCTTCATCAAGTGTCCCAGTGGTCAGATGGGGAAGATCACAAGGTAAATAACATCCCTCTCAGACTCTACCTGAGCAAGACCTGAACCCCTATGGGCCATCCCCATCTCCACAAACATTTGCACCCAATAAGCACTCAATAAAAAATTGCTGAATTGAACAGGAAAGGTAGAGACAGGTTGTGGTGCTCAGAAAGGCTAACTCACACACCACCCAGAAATCCCAAGACTGATCACCAGCTGAATATGTCTGAACAACTCATTAAAAACCAGGGGAAATGCGGGAGAGCATTTCTTCCCTACCCCATTACTCTGTGGGAAATATAAATGAAATAGATCATTTACATAACGGCATAATGTGCCTAGATATAACAGATTATTTGCATAACTGCATAATGCCACCAATCAGGAAAAAAGCCTTAAATATTTCTGGGATACGAACATACAGAATTATAGAAGGTATGCATATCAACCAATAATCAGAGCCTTCTCTTTTTTGTAACTTGTATCCCAATAGAGAGAAACAAATCTACAGAAATGAATGAACCACCCAGCACCATGAAATGAAGGGGGGCAGTGCTTGTGAGACCCGAGATCGCACAGTCCGGGTTCGGTTTCCCCAGACCAACGTTCTCTTCCTGCATCATGAATGACTGATAGGGACCTGTACCGATTGGAATACGAGAGCAAGGCCTGAAAATAATTTTAGAGCGAGTAATGAGGAAGAAAGGACAAGATCGTTCTCTTAGGTATCAAATGCCTTACCTTTCTTGTTAACAATGATAGCACTTCGAGGCACTAGCAGGATAAGGGAAGGAAAAAAAGGGAGCACGGTTTAGTGAGCTTTAATAATCTTCTTCTTTTTCATAACCAGAGTAGCTATGCCAGGTTATATATTTACCTTAGTGCAAAAGTTCTTTAGTGTGTACAATTCCGCTGAGTTCATTATATTTTTAATGTATCGCAGACTCATTTCAGATCCTGATTTCCCAGTACAAACTAGAGTAACAAATATATAATTATTCTCATAAATAACTCAGCACCTTATATTTCAAACAAGTTTCCCCACGAGGCACAAGTGCCCTATATTAAATTCTTTTAAGTGTAAGTTGATTAAGGTAAAAATTAGTTGTTATTACCTTATGGACATTTTAGTTTTAGCAGCAATTCAAAGCCAGGTCTATCACAAGTAGATTTGTTGCCGCCCACAGGTATAATCATCAGGAAAATTAATAATCATGTTCAGTGTGACTATAAATCATTGTGGTTTAGGCAATTAATTTCTGTAGAAAAATGAAAGATCTATAAGTATTATTACTGTGCAAACTACATGTTGTGAAAACCTAGATCCAACACAGTCAAATTGCAAATGCAAGGTTTCTAATTTCAGAGTGTGATAATATGGGGTCATCAGAGGCAGGGAAGCTGATGACTCTGAATAAATAATGTGGTAATTTTTAGCGGTTTATGGCTGTAGTTTTCAGAGCATACAGCATCCAGAATCTCTAAACCAGAAGCCGTGGAAAGAGTTGCTAATTTCTAGCAAAGGCAGAGAAAAAGACGAGACAAAAACGCACACGGGGCTATTGGAGTGAGTCCACGATGGGCCAGATACCCTGTGAGCCCAGGCATGAGGCAGGCCACTGCTCAACTGCTTCTTCGAGACTGCTTTCCTCCTGGTCCCTGTGTGCAAGGTGCACAGTCACAGTGGGGAAACAAAGAGCTCCGGGGAAAGCAGAAGCCGTGAGGACTTAAGGTGGACCCGAGAATCTCCCAGGCGCTTACCTTTGCACTTAATTCCCACGACCGCTTTATAAGGTGTGTGTGATTATCTGCATCAATAGATGAGGGAAGGAGCTCAGAAAATGGCTAAAGAATTTGTTCAAGGTCAAAAAGCCTGGAGCTGGCAGAGTCGTGATTCCCATCCAAGTTGACCTCTGAAGTTTATGGTCTCTGTTTCTAATTTTATTCTCTGATTTTTCTTCACGCTTCTTCGTTCCTCTTTTCCCCTCCTCTTTCCCTTCTATGATTCTATTACCTGATTTTCTTTCTCAGATTTTTCTCCCTCTATCTTTATGCTTTTTCCTCATGTTTCGGGTCATTTACTGACGCCTACGAGTATTTCTTAGCCAGTTGATGATCCCTTGGTTCAAAAGGCTGCTGCCTCTTTGTGCACTTGTGGCATTGGTAGGCATGGCTATTTGAAGAACTGTCCATTTCTCTTCATAGTCGTGGGTATTCTGTCTTTCCAAGCCTGCCTCAGTATGTGGATAAGCATGATTCCATCTCATCCCAATTTCTTAAATTTCTTTTCTAAGAGACGTCAATCTTTGTTTTGTGTCCTGTGTTTCCTAAGATAGGTTCTGTCTTCCCTTGTGGTTTAAAAAAAACATACAGGTAAAATGAAGAATAAAAAAAAGAGAAGACACAGAGAAAGAAAGAAAAGAAGGAGGAATGAAAAAAACAGGAAAGAGAAAGGAAGGAAGGTTAGAAGGAAGGCAGGCAGGAAAGCAGGAAGGCAGGAAGGAAGGAAAGAAGGGAGGAAGGGAGGAAGAAAAAATATTGCAGAATGACTGTTCCCATTAAGAAAGAAAGACTTGTCACTTTCCAAAAGATTCACCGCAGGTTTCTTTAAGTAGCAAACTAATTTAAAACATTGACTACTATTTGATTTGTGCAACTTTTCAGGAACTCACTCATTTGCATAAAGTGAGCCACCTCTGTTATTAGTTCAGCAATACCTCACTTTATAGAGCACATTTAATGATGTATTTTCACCAGACTAACTCACTTGACTCAAAAAAAAAAAAAAAAAAAAAAAAAAAAAAAAAAAAAAAAAAAGCAAAGCCACATGGGATGAATGGGGATTTTCACCTGAAGGAGGAATTTAGACCCTGAGGGATTAAGTGACTTGCTTAAGCCACATACCTAGAGGAGAGCTAGGATCAGAACTCAAGCCCAGGTCTCTGACTCCAAAGCCATGGCTCTTTAAATTACACAGACTAATCGGGCTCCTGGTTCCATGCTGTTGCAATTGCTCGAGTCAACGCGCCCAGAACTCAATCCGCTCACTCAATCCATTGAACACTGTGCTATCCTTACCCTACCTGATCTCCAGACAGTCTTGACACCTTTAAAATTTTCTTGTGTTTTCGGGGACTCTTCTCTCCTCTTTCTTTTCCTCCTCATATCACTCTTTCTCATCTTTTAGTGGTCCATCCTTCTTCTTCACATACTTAAATGTCAATTTGGTTTTGGCCCCTTTCTCATTTAAACCCTCTCCCTGAAAAATCTTCTTTCTTCCTGAAGAGTCAACTACCGCTCATTGCTGAAGATGAATGCGTATTCATACCTTCAGCCCAGAGTCCTGCTCTTAGGACTATGTCTATAGTTTCAACTGATAAATGGATATGTTCATTGGAATAGGCAACTCAAACTCAGTTATATTCCAAATGAAACTTACCTTCCCCACCAAATCAACTCTCCCATTTGCTTCCTACCTAGGAATTCCACCGTCCCACAATCCTGACTAGGGACCAACCACCAGCAAAGGTAGGTCACCAAGCTCCATTGGATCTTCTGTCCAAATATGTCTTGTGTCTGTTCCTCTCTCTTTATTTTCCACCCCCAATCATATCAGGAATGTGGGTATGCTTAAGATTAGTGGGAAAAACATCAACTTGACTCGGGTTTTTATTCAAACTAGGACCCCCGAGCCAACCGCTAAACCCAGGCCGTGTAGTTCACAACTGCTTATTTTTACCCTTTCTTTTTCAGCACATCAGTTTCTCAGCATTATATTATACTTATGCATTTATTTGTTATTGCATGTCTCCTTTACTTTAAGCTTCAAAACATGAGGGGATTTTCTGTCTTCTTGGCTGTTTGTCAGGGCTAACAAGAGTTTCTGCTTCATAGTAAGTGTGAGAGAACGCTATGTGGATCAGTCAGCATCCTTGTAGAAACAGAAGGCACACTTAAACTGGGTACATTAACATTTAATAAAAGAACTATTTACTAAGGTGTGGATATGGTTCAGGAAAAGGAACAAAGGGTCACAAGGGATCTCAGGCTGGTAAGAGCTGGGAGCGCTTATGCCTGTTGGCCGAGTGGGTAAAGGAAGCGACAGTTACTGGAAAAAATTGCTGGAATTTGGAAAGAAAGCGTGTATGAGTGAATCGCTTCAGTAGAGGGGCACAGCCAACCTGCACAGGGAACCAACCTAGCACGGAAGGGTGTGGGAAGGAAAGAAAACCCTGATTTATCGTCTTGCCTCCAGCTTCCTGCTCATGCCCTGTTGTCCTAACCCAGTTGACAGCTAGAAAGCAAGGGAGCACATGAATGTGGTCACAGCCTACAGTAGGGGAGAAGGGTGGAGAGAGAGACGCAAGGAAGATCTTAGCATACGGGTTACAAAATGAATGAATGAGAAACAGGTGAATGAATGACACTCCTAACTTTATTCTAATACATATAAAAGTAGTATGCCACTCAAAACTGCATCAACTTAACTGCAATGAACACAAAGCTGCTTTTGATGCAACTCATACCCTGTGCAGATACACCCTGGCTGAGAACCACTGCTATACACTGAGGCCAGTGGCATCTTTTTGAAGTCCTTATATGATCACATCAGTTTCTTATTTCAACAAGCAGCAGCTCCCGTTAGCCTACGGAATAATTTCCAGGCTCTTTGCCTGGCGTACCATGACCATCGTGATTTGACCCCATTCCTTTTCTGGGCTTATTCCTTCTTGCCCAGAGCAACCTTGCCACTACTCACCCAGTGCATTTGGAGAAAGGACCACACCTAGTCCTTTATGCTACCATGCCTTTCCTGATGTTTCTTCTTCTGCCGATGGTGTTTTCACCCTAATCTCCTTTCCATCTTACATACCCCTTCTCTGGGCTACAGGATGCTTTTCTTTGAGAACGCCTTGAATATGACATCTCCGATGCTTTCTATGCCACCCTCTCCCACTCTGCATGATTTCTTTGTTTATGAACACCTTACTTCATTCCGAAGAGATTCAAGGTAGGGAACCTTACACACCACCTCCTTCCTTCGGACTTTCATAACATTTTGAAATGCCTTTGTTTACACTTTCATCCTTGTATTGCATTATTTAAATTTCTGCTACAAGATTGTCTTTGAGAGCAAGGACTGGATTCATTTTACAGTGAAACTCTGACATCTAGAAATGCCCAACACACCGTACTTAGTACTTACATGTTTGTTAAATGAATAAATGAGTAACAAAAAGGAGCCTAAAGTACTGAACCATCCAGTGTAATTCCAACTCACTGGATTCTAAAGTTTTAGAATCCAAGGAATAAAGCAGAATTGGTTTTTGGGATTCTAAAAACAAAAGCGGAAGTGATTCTTCAGATTCGTAGGGACAAGTATATGGATAAGCAAATCACTCTTTAATGCTCATTCATTAGCTGGAAATATGAGTAGTCCAAGGAGGTCAAAACTCTTAGAGAAGAAAATGAACAAATGAAGGGTGTAGATTTTAAAGTAACACCCAGGCATACCTCCTCTCACATATTAAACACTGTGTCAATTATAAATCACTATACAAATATTAACAACTTATCATCATTATAATTAGTCATCATCACCTGGTAAGAGATACACTTAATTTGGAGAAGTGTTAAATATTTGCAATGAAGGTGGGCCAATGTTAGAATAAGATATTTCCACTCTTCCTGCCTGGCCTTTGTGTTTTTCCTCTGTAACTTTAACACTTCATAGACTGGTTCTCCATTTGAAGACTAGATAGAGCCCTCAGGTGGGGAAGGAGTGGTAGAGAAGAAATATTTAGTGATCTTAGAGAACATTTGGAGAGCAGAATTAGGTATCTTACAAAGTTTGGTGTAGCTCAGGTCTTCTCTAGGGTACTTTTCCTTTACTCTTTTTTTTTTTTTTTTTACATTTCCTTTGAGATAAAATATACGTGCACTGGAATTCACCGACCTTAAGTGTACAGTCCTATAAATTCTGACAAATACATATCCACATGCAACAAACATCCTTATCAAGAAACAGAACAACTTCAACACTCCAGAAATTTCCCTTGTTTTTTTCTGATCAATCCTCATTCCTACAGGCAACCGCTATTCACATTTCTAACACCGTAGATTAGTTTGGTCTATTCCTGAACTTCATATAAGTGGAACTTTATAGTAGATATTCATTTGTGTCTAGCTGTGAGTCAACATAATGGTTATGTGATTCATCCATATTATTGTATGTTTCAGTAGTTTGCTCCTTTTAATTACTGCATACTATTATAATGTATGAATATATCTTTATATACTTCATCTCTTTTCCTAGGTGATGACACGTATGCTGTTTACAGTTTCCAGTTATTATGAATAAAGCAGCTGTAAGCATTCATGTGTAAGACTTCTTACAAACACATGCTTTTATTTCTTTTTGGTAGATCTCTAAGAATGGGATTGCTAAGTAGGTGTATATTTAACTTTATAAGAACTCCCAAACGTTTTCCCAAAATTATTGTACCATTTTATACTCTCCTCAACAATATATGAGAATTCCAGTTATACCACATTCTTGCTAGTGTAATCAGTCTTTTTAATTTTAGTCATTGTAGTGAATGTGAACAGGAACCTCACCAAGATTTAATTTGCATTTCTTGGATGCTTAGTGAGTGATGTTGAACTTAGTGAATGTGTTTTCACTTAGTGACGTGTCTTTTCAAGTCTTTTTTCTTTTTTTAAATTGAATCGTTTGTCTTATTGGGTTATAAGAATTCTTTTTAAAAAGTTTTATTTATTTTTAGAGAGAGAGAGAGAGAGAGCACACAAGAGTGGAGGAGGGGCAGAGAGAAAGGGAGAGAGAGAATCCCCAGCAGGCTACATGCTTAGTGTGGAGCACAACGCGGGGGGTTGATCTGAAGACCAGGGGATCATGACCGTGAGATCATGACCTGAACCAAAATCAAGAGTCGGCTGCTTAACCGACTGAGCCACCCAGGTGCTCTATAAGAATTCTGTATATATACTGGGTACATGTCCTTTGCCAGATACAGGCATGTACACACACACACACACACAGTTTGAATGAGAAAATATTGAAAGGATGATTTTCTTAACGGTGCTTTTAATGAGTAAACATTTTTATTTTTGAAGAAGTTTTAGTTATAAATTTTTTTCTTTTATGACTAGTGCTTTTTGTCCGCTTAAAAATTATTTTCCAGATATGAATGTCATTTTCTTCTAGAATATTCCTAGTTTTAGCCATCATGGTTAGAGCTATGATCTATCTCCTATTACTGTTCGTGTGAGATGTGAAGTAGTGGTCAATGTTGCTTTTCTTTTTGCATGTGGATATCCAAGTGTTTCAGCACCAATTTTTGAACAGGCTTTTCTTTTCCCCCGGAACTGCCTTAGCAGCTTTATCAAAACCCAATTGACCAGGTGGGCATGGGTCTATTTCTCTATCCTATTGCATTGACCTGGGTTGTCTACCTTTCATCAATACCATGAAGCCTTGATGGCTGTGGCTTTAGAAAAAAATATTTAAATTAGGAGACAAGTGGAGTCCTTCAACTTTGCTTTTCCTTTTCGGGTTCACTTTGTCTTTTCTCGCTTCTATCATCAGGAAAATTTTAGAATCAAATGTCAATTTCTGGGAAAAAATGAAAATCTATTTGACTATGCTTTCATGGAAACTCTAGGTGAGTTTGGGAAGAATTGACATCTCAAGAATATTAATATTCAATATTTTAATATTGGTAGTATTAATAATGGTACTAAAAATTTTTAAATCCAAGACTGTTGTTCAGCTCGGGCTGCTGTAACAAAATGCCACAGACTGGGTGGCTTAAACAACAGAAATGTATTTTCTTACAGCTCCAGAGGCTGGGAAGCTCAAGATTGAGGTGTTGGCTGATGTCTGTCTTGTTTGCCTACAGCTATTGTGGCAGAGAAAGAGAATTCTGGTGTCTTCTACTTCTCTTTTGAGGCACCAACCCAGTTAGATTAGGGCCCCACCCTTAGACCTCACTTAACCTTAATTACCTCTTACAGGCCCTGTTTCCAAATACAGTCACGTTGCATGTTAGGGCTTCAGCATGTGAATTTGGGGAGGAGAAAATTCAGTCCATAGCAACTATGTTGTATCTCTTCATTTATTTAGGCCTTTTTTAGTTTCACTCAGCAATATTTTATAATTTTCAATATAGTGGTCTTGCACATCTTTTGTTAAATATATTCCTAAGTATTTTGGGTTTTAATGTTATTTTAAATGTAATTTTAAATTTGATTTTCTGGTTTTTTGCTTCTAGTACATATATAAATACAGTTGATTTTCATATATTCCTTCTTTTAAGGGACATTTTTGAAGGAAGACTTGGCTGTGAAAATTTGACTTAGAAGAACTTGGTGATGTCTAGTAAATGAGACAGAAGCATTTGGTTTCACAGCTATCACTTCAGAATTAGGCTGAGTTAGCCACACAGTCCTTAACTTATAAACCCCAAACACAAGGGGCAAACACCACTTTTTTGTTGCAAAGTAACCATTCTTCACCTTCCCCAGAGTATTACCTCTGAGAGATCCTTTCAGGATGGCTCCTGTCTGGGATCCTGTTTCAGACAAGAAGGTGACAAGAAGGCTGTGTTTCCATCAGTCACATGTAACTGTCCATGTGGGCAGCTGTCCGGTCCAGTGGTCTAGCTCCTTAACCAAAGACACCATTGTGGTGCCATGTGTTTCCGTGATAGGTTCTGTCTTTAGGCAGCAGAAAGCAGACTGAATGTAATTGAAAACTTCTCTAGTATCTATCTACAAATATAAAGTTTCTGGGTAGCCAGGGTATGAAGCTGTGGGTTGTTTATTTTTTAAATGGGTTAAATGCAGATTGGATAAACAATAAACCGCAACAAGGAGACAATCTAAAAGAACCCAACAACTCTTTATGGAAAATTTAACTCTGTAGTCATGGCATTTCTGATATTCTCACTGTGGCGAAAATGTTGGGACTCCTTTGTAGAAAAAAAAAACCCATATTGTTCATAGGTTGTATATGCCTCAAAGACCTTAGTTGGACCTTCAAAACATTTTTATTTATTTCTTTATTTTTATGGCTGGGGGTGGATATAAACCTTTAGGTGAGAAAGGAAAATGCTTATTCCAAACAAGCTTGAAGTTTTGCCACATTCCTCTTTGAAATGGAATCAGGTACTTGCACTGCAAAGGAAGACCAAAGTTAAGAGCAATCAGGGCTTTCCGAAATAAAGTCCTACACCTTCAGGGGAGATCTGGAACAGAAGTACTGAAAATACAGCCCCTGAGATTCTCATCCACTTGATACAAGGCCAACTTTTCTATTTAGGCGAACTCACCTCATGTCTTCGAATAAAGTGTCCCACTAAATACTAAAGAAGACGCTGATTCTCCACAGTATAGCTGCACGATGCGATTCTTACTGTCACCAAATAACTGCAAGGACGCACCACAGCGCATTTATTGTAATCTGTGAAGTACTACTCGGTGATTCACTTTGCATTCTCAGAGTTTCTATTGTTGCTAGATGCCTCCGTAAAGACAGAATTGCAATAGGCCATCCATTCGGTCTGGTGATGTTTATTTAGCCTCTTTGAGTCTATCCTCTGGAGAAGCTTTTGATTCCAAAGAGACGGGGCATAAATCCATCAGCGGGGAGTTAGGGCAAATTAGGTTTAATAGCCACAGAGTTGAGATTTTGCCACTGGACTTTTTAAATATCCATTCCAATTTGTTAATACAGCATAGATTAGTTTGAGGATGATTTCAGACTCCCCCGTTGAGAGTTTTACCTATGTAAAATCTCCGTAAGGTCAGAAGTTAAGTGTGCCTGGTCACCAAGGGCCTTCAACCTCATGGGATGATAATACAATTTTACGGTTTAGGTTAAGAATTCTCTCAGTTATTAAGGCTCAAGGATGAACCCTGGACCCAAAGAAAACATGCCTAAAGAGTGAGAAACGTGGCTACTGTTCATATCCCAACAGCAGAGCTGCCACGGGGAAGGCAGAAGATAAAAGTAAGAAAAAGAAAACAAAAAGGCTTCCAACAGACAATTCACACATGTCACAAAAATCCACCCTCCTGTGTCTGAAGTCACACATATGTCTCTGTATTTCTATATTTAGGCTTATCTTTGCAATATCTTTGATTGTAGAAGCCATAGAGCTTTTTATTCAAACGGGCATTTGCAAACGATATGTTTCCATTTGCAACACACATCATTTCAAATCATCCAGATGCCGTGAGCTCTTGCTTAGTCCACTAATTTATGTGGCTTTGGAATCGTCAGATTAAAGCCTAATTTGACGACCAAATTTCCTTGTAAATGTAATTAGAAATACAAGGCATGAGGCAACCATACGGCAGCTCTAGCTGAGTTAAAAGTATCTACACATCCTAAAACTTTTACTCCTTTTTATTTGAATCATCCGTGTCTTATTTTAGACATGTATTTCATTGCCGTCAACAATAGAATTATTTTCATGTTGTACCGCACTCTCTTGAAAGATAATGTCAAATCTCTGGGGCTTTTATCAAGGTTTTATGAAGAATGCCACGGGACCTCTGCAGATGGAAGAAAGCCATGCGAGCATTTGCAAAGCGGGTAAATATTCCGTGCTTGAGTTTGTGTGTGTGGGGGGGGAGGTGCCATTAGCTGATTTAGTGCATATAGATCTATATCCGAGAGGCTAATCTTAAAAGGAGTTAATTTTTCTCCTATGTGAAGAGTAAAATAAGCGTTCCTGATGAGCGGAGTGACCCTGGTCCAGCTGGGGGTTCAGGGACCCAGACTCCTTTCATCCTGTGGCTTTACCATCCTCAACGTGTGGCTCTTGAGGAGACTGTCCTCACATGCATCAAGCTGGTGAATGTTGCAAGAATATGATGGATAGCAAGTGGCAGGTTTTTACAGGTCAGGCTGGGAGCTGGCATGTGTCACTTCTCACATTTCATTGGCTGGAAGTCAATCACATGGGCTCATGTAACTGCAAGGCCGGGTGGGAAATGTCATCTGGCTTTGTAGCCTGGAGAAGAGGGACATCCTTATCACTAAAGATAGCTGTGCTTATTTTTTTGTTACATCAAAGTAAATAACTTAAATTCTTTAATGAAAAAACTTTAATAGAAAATCTGAGGGTGAACATGTCTCTAATCTGTGGGCACACCAGAATTGTAGAGCTGAGACAACGAAGCTATATATTCTGTCTCTCTTAGAAGGAATGCTCTTTAAAGAAGTGGCATGGCATGGTTGAAAAAGCAATAGACCCCGATTCAAAGAATCTGAATTGTTTTCTCCCATCTGCCACCAATTACTCGAGTGACCTTAAGCAAGTCACTTTCTGGGCTTCATTTTTTCTCATTGGCAAAATTAGATATTAGGCTAGATGACTGGTCGGGTTCCATTCAAATGCTAAGCTTGTGATTCGCTGACTTTGTTTTGTTTTCTAATGTTATGATATATCTACAACTAGGGGAGTGCTAAATGAATATTTAGGATGTTACTTACACAGTATAGTAGAACTATTATTTTTTCTTTAATTTATAGGCTTCTGTGAGTGTTTGATAAAAGTTTTTGCCTTTTCCCCTCTGTACACCAAAGCTTTTAGAGATTTACCCTTTTCCAAGTTTCTCACTGCCTATTTTTTGTGGAACAAAGGCTAACAAAGATATCACTTTTATGGATAGATGCTCATTAAATCATTACAATTTTAGGTTTGCAAGATAAACTAGGTCATGAAGCTTAGTGGCTGTCATCTGTGAGGACAGTGAGTGAGGAATTGAACTTAGGTCTTTTCAATCCCCACCTGTCAAATTGCTTCTAGATAATAGATGGGATACTGTTTTGTTTTTATGTTTATTTTATTTTAAAAATTTTTAATGTTTATTTAGTTTCAAGAGAGAGGAAGAGAGAGCGAGCACAAGTGGGCGGGGGGGATGCAGAGATAGAGGGAGACACAGAATCCGAAGCAGGCTCCAGGCTCTGAGCTGTCAGCACAGAGCCCGACGCGGGGCTCAGACTCACTAACTGCCAGATCATGACCTGAGCTGAAGTCAGATGCTTAACTGACTGAGCCACCCAGGAGCCCCTACTTTATTTTATTTTTGAAAGAGACAGGGCCGAAAGGAGGAGAGAGAGAGAAAGAAAGAAAAAAGAGAGTGAGGGAGAGAGACAGAATCCCACACAGGCTCTGTGCTGTGAGCAAAGAGCCCGATGCAGGACTGAATCCCATGAACTGTGAGCTCAGAACCTAAGCAGAAACCAAGAGCCAGACACTTAACCAACTGAGCCACCCAGGCACCCCCAGTGTTAATATTGGTTAACATTAAAATGTTTCCTGAAGGCCTTTGTGTCCCCTATATCAAAAATCACCAAAAAAAACAGATTTTCACGGTAAGATTTTTACTTTTTCCCCTAATGTCTTATTTCCTTTACTTCCATGGGTATAGATGCATGTGCGCATGCGCGTTTAAAATAACCTACATGCTCTTCTATTTCCTTCACTCTTGAGCGTATTTTTGTAACCCTTATATTCTCAATAGGGAAATGGATTCAGATTTTTTTCAACCTAATTTTTCCAGACTTTCCTTATCCTACCCCATGTTTTACAAAAGCCTATCTTCTCATTTTAATAAATTTACGTAGGACAAGATCTGGAAATTCTCCCACTGAGTGGCAGAAGACGATATAGCAGTGTGCTTCATTTTCTTGGATCAGAGTATATAATCGTGGCCCATGGAGTTACAGCATTTTCTTTTTTGCGAGTGGGGAGAAAACAAAAAGAAAGAAAAACAACACAACACAAATGTTTAAGGACCCTGTTTCCTTTTGCAGGATAAGTATCATAATAAGAGGCCAGGGCCTCACCCTTCTCAATCCTCCTAGAGTAGATATTTCTTTAATTCCCTCTGGGCCAAAGGGAATAACGATCTGGGCAAATACCTGGTTTCACATTATCTGTTTTCATCAGAGAACTTCAAGACACTTCACCAACACAGATTCATTCCCATCACACTTACAAGAAGTAATATTGTCCTCATTTTGCTGATGGGAAAAGTGGGGCACTGAGGGTGTAAGTGACAAATTCAGAGCATGTGGCGAGCAGACAATTGTACCCAGGGCTCTGGAGAGCCAGGCCCCTGCTCTAATGACTACGTAAGACTTCTTCCAAGGATGTGGCTCACATTTAAAAAAAAAAAAAAAATATATATATATATATATGTGTATATATATATGTGTGTGTGTGTGTGTGTGTGTATTATTTATTTTTAAGGCACAGAGAAACTGCTGAAGAGACAGAGAGATGAAAAAATTTAATAACTCTTACTTAGAAGGTTGAATGATGCATATTGTTAGAACTTGGAAAATATCACCCACCTGGAACAATCCAAGGCACCGAAAAGCTGTGAAACTATTAACAAACAGCAAAATAGGAAATGAAAAATATTCATGGGGATTTTTAAAAATAGAAATATCTTGGGCTGAGCACTAAATTTGAAAATGAACTACCCCAGCTTCTTTTAAATACACAACTTCATTGCTGATTCTCGCCAATGAAAACATATTTGGATGCTTTCAACTAGACACATTCTCTGTGCCTCTATCTCTCCATCAGTCTATTCCCAGTGTGATCTTTGTCATTTGATACCTTCATTTGGACAAGATAGGCTTGTGTATTAAGTAAAAGCCAAAATATGCCAAATGTGATGAACTGTTTCAGTTTTGAAAACATCGGCTTAGGTAAGCTTTTCAACAATAAGACATTAATAATCTTCTGCAGATGATATGAAGCAACTTTTAATGATTGATTAATAGCTCTCTGATGCAAACGGTGATAACAATGAATGTACATGTTCATTGTTGTGTAGGCAGATACAGAGATCGTGATTCAAATAAAAATTAACCTATAATTAATAAACAGGCACATGCTGAAGTCAAATATTTGTGCTTCCAGTCCCTAAAGCTAGTGAGCATATATAAAGCTTGTCAGTATTTTTAATTTTATTGAGAGAGCAGGCGTTCATAAAATGAGAGAAGGAGGACAAAAGGGTAGCTTTTTCAGGGAAGGATGTGCTTTTAAAACCTTGCCCAATAAAATCCTGCAAATAAGCAGATTTTCATAACCTCATTTAAAAAAAAAAAACTTGGGGGGCTTAAAGGGAATCAGGCAATCCACCCAAAAGAGATGTTCCATTTTACTTCCCTTACTTTTTTTCTTCTCGTTCAAAAGTCTGTGTTGACAGAGCAGCTCTGAGTCCGTCTTCTGCAAGGCTGGCATTTTACTCCTTTATGGTGAGAGCAGTTGGGAGAAGGTATGGTTGGGCCAGGTGACCAAGAGGAAGCACGGGGTGGTGAGGCCCATGCCAGCGAGGGGGGCCCGTAAGACTTGAGGGATGTTTATGGAATTTTTCACATCCATTTGGAAGGAGAGGATACAGAACACAGCTGTTGGAAGGATGTATAGAATTGTAAACCTTTTAGTAATTGTGTCACTGCCAAATTATATTTTCTCTTTGATTTACTCAGTTAAGCCCTACACAGTTCAGGGGAACTCAATATGTAACAGCGATAAAAATGATGGCAATTGCCAACTGGCAAAGATTTATATTGTGGTTTTTGCAAAGCAGTGGTTCTCAAAGTGTGGTCCCTCGACTAACAGTACCTGCACCTGGGAACATATTAGAAATGCAATTCCTTGGGCCTCAGCCCAGCCCTACTGAATCTGGGTGTGAGGCCCAGGAAGATATATTTTAACAAGCTTTCCAGATGACTCTGATCCACACTGAAGCTTGAGAACCAGTGTTACACAAACCAAACAGGACTCCTGGGGTAACCTGACTTTATGGGAGAGGGCCAAAGCAAATGGGATCTTCTTCAGAAGGTTTGAGTCTGGGGACTGTCGTGAAGGTTCTCT
Source organism: Lynx canadensis (assembly GCF_007474595.2). Classification (NCBI taxonomy): domain Eukaryota; kingdom Metazoa; phylum Chordata; class Mammalia; order Carnivora; family Felidae; genus Lynx; species Lynx canadensis. The sequence goes on from NC_044310.1 coordinate 73,611,241, forward strand.
ACCTTCATCAGGAAGGACTCAGGCAGGGTCTTAGAACCAGTTACACTAATTCTGAAAGGTCTTTAAATCAAATAACAATTTGTATTTTGAGGGTGTGATTCTCCCACCTTGAAATTTTCCTCCATGTACCCTCTGGGTTTAAGTGGTGGTGAGCCAGGAGCAGCTCTAGCCAGCTTCCCAGAAAAACAACAAACAACAGGGTCTTTTGCAACATTTTTCTTGTTGAGCCATTAATGCGAATCCCTCCACACAAATTCCTCTCTGTTATCTTTCTAGCTGTTACTGAAACTAAAATTATGTAGGTTGGATTCCTTACCTACCATAGTAGGTTCACTGGACATATTTGGGTTCGACAGAGGGAGGTTTAACAAATCAGATTTTATATGCTATCAGTCCTTAAAATCTTAGACTATCAAACCCAATGTAAAATCTGTGTATTGTAAAAGTAGAAAATTTGTGACATAAATTAAAAATTACCCTATAAGTAATAAGCAAATATTATGTCTATTTCCCAGTTACTATATTGTCAGTGTTATCTTAGTCACTTGTGCATAAAGATGCAGAAAAAAAAGATAAATGTGACAGCGCAAGGGTGACACAGAGCATGTTGGACAGCCCGTGTGAAGCATGATCTACAGTCCCTGCCATGCCAGACATCAGCCTGAGGAGTGAAGGACCAAAGGTACCTTGGGAAGGGGACAGCGTGGCAGGGCAGGAGAGGCACTGGGAATCAGGGAAGTGATGTTACCAAAGGGTATGACCGTTTTGGTGCATACATGTTGCACTATGGCTCAAACTCAAAAGGAAGAAAATAGGTAAATTAAAGACAAATAGTGTGGAATAAAAAGAACTATTAATATTGAAATTTCAACCCCACAGGCCTCTTGTCGGGGGATGTCTATGTGTGCTTTGGATGGTCTTCACGCTTGTTTGGCAAGCTGTGTTTTCTTTTATCATAGCACTGATTACCTTATATTATAAATATCTGTTTATTTACCTTTGTCCTCCACTGGACTGTGAACTCGTAGAGCACAAGGGCTCACTAGTTCTCTCCCCTTACCCTCCCTTCCTTTTTTCATTGCCCTAGCATCTATAGTGTCTGATACAGATTAGGTAATCAATAAATGTTTTTGAATGAATGAATGAATGAATGCACAATTATAACCTGAGTAAATCTAGCTGCTAAAGTTGGCAATAGACAGACAAGAGATGTCTCTGGTCCCATCACAGGACAGCATGGCTCTAGGCTCTAGGTGCAACCGTGAAGAAAAGGTGTCTCTGTGAATGACAGAGGCCAGTTATAGAAACCAAAAAGAGAATTAGTTCTCGTAGGAGCTCAGTTCCAGAAATGGCATCTTGTTTGGTGTATTAGGACTTGTCAGAAAGTAGTGGGGCTCAGTTCACACAGACATGGGACCTGGTGGGAGGAGGCAAAGGGTCAGGAAAACAAAAACAAAACCAGAAATCTTCTCTTTTCCTTAGGTACCTAGTAGATTTTATAGAAAAGCTAGGTTTAAGTCAGGATGGTTTAGCGGAGTCACAAAGGAACTTGGGGAAAGATGCCCTCAGTCCATGGACAGACTAGTCTCAGAGGGACAGTCACAAGGAATCTAGAACAGAAAGCCTCTAAAAAAACATTTTAGTTGAAGTTGAGTCTATGTGTGTGCTATTCACCTATTAGTTATTCACCTGAATAATACTGGTTCTTTAAGAAATAGTCCTGCTTGTAACATATTTTATTATATTACAAACAACTGGCCCAAGAATTAACATTGGCTTTGAGTAGGAATGACTTGAATATGATAGGAAATTATTGAGTGCTTGTTGAAAGAATAAATGAATCAGGACAAAGGCTATGTGTCACAAGTCATTAGGAAGAGCCCAATAATCTTAGGGTGGGAGCCTGTTTTATCACCAGTGGCCCTAAATGCGCCAGGTGACTAAGCAAGAGAAAACAAACACTAAAAGCAGGGGCTTTTGACTAGTATAAGGAGACACTTCTTCAACCACTAGTTTCGTAAGACATAGAAACTGGCTGCTAAGAGAGATGATGCCTACCATCTACAAATATTTTACAGAAAAGACCTCATCAATTCTGAAGAGGTTTTTGTTTTTTGTTTTTTGTTTTTCTCTCTTCCTAGCCTGGAGACAGGGCTTAGGTGGACTCCATCTAGAATCTAGACAGTTTCTCACGACTTCTCAGAGCACTCTGTGATTCATTCCATGGTTTTTGTCACTCACCTCTTTCCCCACAACTTCACCTTTATTTCTTGTTCTTTCTCTTCTCCCCCTTCTCAATATTGGCCGTGTCTCTGACCTTCCTGTTTCTTTCACATCAATATTCTTTCTTAACATGTGTCTCCAGACTCTTCTTCCTTGGCAACTGTTTTGGGAAATGTGGCAACTGGGCCCGCTGTGTTCCAATACCAGGTCCGGCCTCAGCTCACTGATGGAGCTTGTGAAATGTGTTTCAAACAGCCTGCTCAGCCTGGGACTGGAGGACAACCCTGGATGTGGCTCCGGCAGGTGCAGCCTAGAGGGAACTGGCGACAAAGGAGGCAGCCTGCTCTAACCAGCTAGGGAAGGCCACACCCGACATGGCGGCTACCCTAGAAGGGGACACTTACCAACTCAGACAATCACTGGAGGCAAAACAGCTGCTTCTTTTGTTTGCATGCATAAGTATAATTCCCACAGTTGAGCAACAGAAACCCAAGGGAGCACCTGGGCAGCAAGGGATGCTGGTTTCAGTGTTATTCATTCTCCATTGATGCCCGTGGGCCTTTTCTGCTGTCACTCTCCTCCCTTAAAAATCTGATGCCAACAATGTAAATTGGTGCAGCCACTATGGAAGACAGTGGAGGATCTGGGGTTCTGATATACGTCATGATGACTATAGTTAACAATACTGTACTTAAAAGTTGCTAAGACAATAACTCTTCAAAGTTGCCACCATACACGCCTACATAAAGGTAACTAAGTGAGGTGATAAATGTGTTAACTAATCTTTTTGTGGTAATCATTTTGCACATATAGGCATGTACAAGATCATGTTGTACACCTTCAACTTATACAACGTTATGTGTGAGTTATATCTCAATAAATCCGGGAAGAAAAAAAGAATTCAGTGCCTTCCTGTTTCCTTGGACACATCAGACCTACTTTTGTCCCCACCACTTTGGCTTTTCCTCTTGGATCAGTACCTCCTGTCCTGGTTGCCTCCAACGTCACTCCTCCCTTGCTGTCATCTAGTCTCACCGTGCATCCCTGTCTCTGCAGTGCTTCTCCTCAGGGGAGTTTCTTTGAGAACCGGGGTTTTGAACCTTTTATTTTTGTGTTCCCTACACCATCTGGAACCTGGACACAGAAGTTCCCCAATAAGTGTTAAATCTGAGTTTATTGAAATTACATCGCTGTCCTATCCCCAGCGTTCATCTCCTCCCTCACTCTTTCTGAGATGTACTAGAAGGAGAACCGGCCACACAGTCAGGACATGGCGGTGACCCTGGCCCCACAGTTATTTTCTGTGAACCCTTGAGCAAGTTACTTCACTTTTCTGAAATCAGGTCTCTCACTGCAACACAAGAAGTACGGCAGTTTTCTGTTTTATATCTCATAATATTTGTTAGGATTAAATGAGAGGATGTGGCTGAAAGGGTCTTATGAATTAGAAAATGCTCTATATTTAGAGCACTTCTTATGGTAAAATCTGAGCTAATGACCGATAATCGCTTAAAATATTACTTTTCTCAGATAACTTGCATGCTTGCACTATGAGAGAGGACATCATTTCTAAAACCTAATTCTGTTCAGCGAGGAATTATTCAATGTCTATTATGTGTCTAGCAATTTCGTACACACTGTGGAGGTTTCAAGAGAGGTATAAGAGATGAATACTTTCTGAGAAATTATGACATAATTAGAGGGTACACGTGACTCTGATGAGCTGCCTACGTGGGGTTTAATACCTGGTTCTGAGACCTTGGAACTAGACTTCTCAAACCAGTAAAAATACAAAGGAAAACAAATCAGGGCCAGCGGAGACCTACCAAGTTTTGACTTGTCTCATGGATTCAACAGTTTTGCGATGATATTTGGAATTTGTACGCGACAGAGGCAAAACTCTACCATCAGGAAAAATCTATGAAAAGCTAAAACTTGACTTATTTGAGCTTTGTGAAAGACATAAGATGTGGACTGATTTTCACACTTCACTTGGAGCCACTCTGTGTTTCGTTATGGACCAGGAAGGGGGAGCCCCACTGAGCAAACAGAGCAGCTGCCTGGGAGGCAGCCCCCTTGCTCGCTGATTGCTTTTTATGAAGTCTCTTTGAGACTGCACAAGGCCTTGGACTTTTCTAGCTTCTTTAAGTCTTCCTAAACCAGAATCTCTTTGGTGCCAGTGGCTCTGGTAGCCACTGGCCACCTGCGGCCATTTAAACTTAAATTTAAATCAATTTAAATGAAATTAAACTAAAAACGTAATTCTTTAGCTGTGCTAGCCACATTTCAAATGCCTACTGGCCACCTGTGGCAAATTGCGATACTACCAAATGGTGCAGATTTAGACCATATCCAGCATCGCAGAAAGTTCCACTAGATAGTGTTAGACTACATGACCCCAACACTTAAAAAGATTTTACATTCCAGGATTTTTGTGGTTACATGTAGGTTACATGCTTAGCTGCTGAGTCACAGTGTGGTCTAACCCATAGCGAAGATTTTTAATTGCCTCTTAAATTCGAATAGTGATGTTAAATTTTATTTAACTCTGACGGATGGCAAAGATACCAATTACTGCCTAAGAGTTATTATGATTTTACTGTAAATGCTATGTAGTTTGGTTAAACCAAAGTCTTATATTCAGCCTTCTGTATCATTCTAAAAGGTTTTTCTCCATTTGAATATCCACCTTTTCTAATCCATACAGGTATTGCTTTCTTCCTTTCTTTCTCTCTTTCTTTCTCTTTCCCTTTTTCTTTCTTTCTTTCTTCTTTCTTTCTTTCTCTTTCTTTTTTTCTTTTTTTGTCTCTTTTTCTCTTTTTCTTTCTTTTTTTCTTTCTCTCTCTCTTTCTTTCTTTCTCTCTTTCCTTTTTTGGTCTGAGATTGGTCTCTTAACATTTTCACAATCTTATGGGAAAAACTAATCTAAATGATAAGTAGGTTCTTTTTGCTTCTTCAATCTACCATAAAATTGCCAATGTGTTGTTAAAACCACTATTTTTATAGAACTTGTGTAAACACTGTTTTGGACTCCATCTGTTGAATCGGTCCCAGCCGCTAACAAGTATTGTTGTGAGATGTGCCGTCATCGGTGATGTGGATGGGGTACAAACTGAGATGGCTTGGCAACACGCAGTGCCACATAAATTAAGCCCATTGTTGTTGTCATTAAAGGAAAGCACCAATGCCATTTCAACTCTGTGCAAAGTGGAAGATGGGGGGAAAGTACCCAGCATTTGCTTTCTGAATCTGAAAGAATAAAATCATAAAAAAATACTAAAGCGATGGCCAATTTCCAAGATATTAAGACAAAATAAAAGGTAGAAGTAGGAGAGAGGGAGAAAGAAAACTCAGTGGTCCCTACAAATGACCCAATAAACTCTATTACTGAAAGAGATGACAATTTCTGAACATCGACACCCATCCACTCCGTATTCTTTCCTAAACTTTCTCTTTCTCTGAGCAAGCAGAGTTAGCAAGGAGGAGCCGACAGCATTTTGTTCCACACCATGAAGTAAACATAAAAAAACAAGTAGACTCTGAATATACCTGGTTGCTATAAACATGCAGCAGTACTGGCCAACAGAATTGGCAAGAATGTTTGCCAAGAACCTGTGACATAATCCATCCCGGCTTCACAAACTCACAGACTCTGACCTCCACGTCTGCTCAGACTCTGCTTCTTGTCAGTGAGGCGCTGTTGTCGGTGTTCCCATATTGCCCACGTGCTACGCTCAGAGCAGAGAAAGTCTGCCCCTGCAGTGGGCTTGTGTCAACATTTTTATTGCAAATTCCCATTTTCTGATCATTAAAAAGCTTTCGGCACAGAAGTAGCTTTGCGAGAGTTCAAGCTTTGAAAGGATTCATTTAATGGCTTAAAAATAACACTTGGGCCACACCCATAATTTAAAATGGTTTAGCTGGCTTCGGGGCCTGGGCTTTTTCAAAATGCGTAAACTTAAAATATGAAGGGACTCAGGACTTGGAGCAGTTCCAAAGATTGGTTTTTAGTGTTCGGTGAGCTGGAATGAGGTTCCTTAATGGTAAGCTTTACTTGCAGAGATGAAATTGTAGGATCAATTTAGTTGGAATGTTGTCTAGCTTCAGCTGAAAAGGGATCTCAATCAATTTCTCACAAGGTTATGAGGGAAGAAGGGTTGGGCTTAGGACGGGCTACATAATTTGGGGAGCCCAATGCAAAGTGAAAATGTGGGGCCCCATGTCCAAAACTATTAGGAATTTTCAAGACGGTGACAGCAGAGTATGAAGCCAAGAGCAGAGCCCTTCCAAGTATGGGGTCCTGTACTACCACAAAGGTTGTTTGTCCGTGAAGCTAGTCCCAGCGGGGCCCTCTCTTGATATTCTCTTCTTTGTACTCTTTCCTCCTTCCCTCCCTTTCTCCCTCCTTCCTTCTTCCTTCCCTTCTCTCTCTCCCTCCTTCCCTCCCTTCCTTCTTTTCTTCCTTCCTTCCTCCCTACCTCTCCCTCTCTTTCTCCTCTCTCTCCCTCTCTTCCTTCCCTCTCTTGTCCTTCCTTCCTTCCTTCCTTCCTTCCTTCCTTCCTCCCATCTTTCCTTCTCTCTTTCTCTCTCCCTCCCTCCTTTCCTTCTTTCTTTTCTTCCTTCCTTCCCTTCCTATCTCTCTCTCTTTCTTTCTCTTCCCTTCCTTCCCTCTCTTGTCTTTCCTTCTTTCCTTCCTCCCTCTCCCTTCCTTCTTTCCTTCCTTCCTTCCTTCCTTCCTTCCTTCCTTCCATGTACACAAGGTATACTAAGGATTTTGCTCTTACTAAAGCACTATTAGTGGGCAAAATCAGCTCAGGTATAATTTACATGTGCGCACTGTTATTTTTACAGGTTCTGTCTTAATTCTTTTATAAGATGCAGATATTCCCAACTTTTCTTCTAAAAGCTGTTTAAGAACAACCATTAAAAAAAAGAGAGAGTTTCGTAAAACTGGTAAAACATTTTCATACCTATTTTCAAGGTATTTTCAAGTGTGATCTTTAAAATAATCTCATGAGGTCATTAAACTAACTAAACCCATTTTTCAGATGGGTTCCACCTTCAGAGGAACTGAGGCTTTGTTGTAATAGTCAGTGATTTACGTAGCTTACTGGATCTTTCTTGGTAGAAGCAGGATCAGAATGTCAGTCTTTTGGCAACTTAATCCTATTTTGAGCAAAAGGGTGCCAGACATCACAAAGCTTAACACCAAAAGGAAGGAGCCCTTGGAGCAAGAAATAGTGGAAAAATTATGAAATGAGCTTGTTTTCCATAATTCTGGGATTGGACCAAACTAACTCCCTGCAAACTTTAAACAATCATGTTTTTATGAAACTTGTCCTGTCTCTGGAGATCAGTCCTACAGCCTGACTGAATCCATGTGATATGAGGTTGTGCTATAACTGGGCCTGTTTACAATTTGGTGAACAAAGATGGTAGGGGCTAGCCATGGACTCCTGTTGAATACCAGGGAAAACTTCAGGGAAAACTAGATAATAGAGATTTAAGGTGTGAGGCTCATATTTGTTTCCTGAAATATTGTGGGCCCTGCACTTCTCAGTGCATTCCATGGGCCATTAATAATATGTTACTTAGGAAAAAAAAGAAGAAGCTCTTTTTGGTCAATTAAATTTAGGGAAACAATGACTTTGACAAAGTTAAACAGCTTCCTAACTGCAGGACATCTCAAACCTTTAATGACCCACTATGATTTGTGACTTATTCAAGAGAGAATGCAGCTTTCCAAACTTACTTGACCATAGACCACTTTTCTTTCTTTCTTTCTTTCTAGGAATCTCAAAGGGCTAGGGTTCTACAGAGCACACTTCGGTTTTTTGTTTTTAACTTTTTTTTAATGTTTATTTATTTTTGAGAGAGAGAGAGAGACAGACAGAGCGCAAGCGGGGAAAGGGCCGAGAGAAGGAGAGACACAGAATCTGAAGCAGGCTCCAGGCTCTGAGCTGTCAGCACAGAGCCCAACTCGGGGCTCGAACTCATGAACCGCGAGATCATGACCCGAGCTGAAGTCAGATGCTTAACCGACTGAGCCACCCAGGTGCCCCTACAGAGCACACTTTGTGAAGTGAGGCCTTGGATTAAAGAACCAGCATTATTGATGATAGTCTTGGAGTGGCGGAATTGTGGTCCTCAAAGAATATGTCTATCTGCAACCTCAGAATGTGACCTTGTTGGAATGAAGGCTCAAATATAGATGAAACTAAGGGAAGGATCTTGAAATTATTTTGGACTTAGAATGGGTCCTAAGTCCAATGATTAGTGTCCTTATGGGAGAAAGGAAAGGGAGATCTGAAAAACAGAGACACACAGAAGGCCACATGAAGGCAGAAGTAGAGACCAGAGTCACGTTGCCACGAGACGTAAATGGCAGGAGCCAACAGAAGCTGGAAGAGGCAAGGAAGGGGTCTCTGCCAGAGCCTCTGGAACTGATTCTTATTGCAGGCCTAGGAAACTAATTCAGGACCTACTAGTAAAACAGAGCTGAGCATGTGCTCCATCTAGGTATATGGAACTATGAGTGGCCTGACAAACTTGGAAATGCAAGCTTGTTGTCAGGCAAGAAGCTAGCCTAGAGATCAGCAGTCCTTGCTGGGACTGCTTGGTGGTGGGGGGAATGGGAAGTTGCTAGCGAGAGAGTTAAGACTTCGGGAAGTTGAAGTGAATGAGCCCCACAGAAAAGGCCAAAGCCATCAGAAGTGGAAAGTTGTGGAAAGGGAAATGACACGATGGGACAAAGAGTCATTGGTGGGCTCCTAACAATGTCACTCCTGTCCTAAGGGGATTCTCCCACGGGTCTCCAAGTTGCCTGTGGGGTGAGAACCCTAAATGCTCTCAACTGTCTCACCCCTGCCTCCTGGCTCTCACATAAGACTGGGAAAATTTCCAAGCTTGCTTTGTGTTCTGACCCTCTAAGCATGCTCGTGGTTTGTTCTCTTTGCTCTTAGTTGAAGAGGGCATTTCTTTTCTTTGTCTCTCTGCAGCCTTTCCCCCACTTTGTTGCCTTAGTCATTTATTTCTGACCTATAATTGGGCAGCATCATAAGGGCTTCCTTTGACTCAGAGCAAGGAGGAGTTGTGTTAAATAAACTAAACTAGTCTCTAATTACTTGCATGCTTATTGTGTATTAGCAGAAGTGGCTAACATGTCAAAGAAGCTTTTGCTCAATGGCTTTCACTCTGGAGGTTTAGAGGTTATGGCGGCCCGGGAGGGCACTTGAGTTGCACTGGGTTTTGTGACTGTTGTTAACACAAAATAATGCAAGTGGAAGGCTGCAACTCATGCACTCATGGCCCTCCTATTCTAGAAACTCAAAATAGTGAATCTAACTGGACCCACCCTTCTCGGATGGTGATAGACGTTATGGCCAGGACTTCCAGAAACCCACTCATCCAATTGCTTCCAGGAATTACCTGATGCTTGCTTGCCTTCTGAGGGCCCGTCTAGAGTCCCCTTCCTCTGTCCCACCAGTAGGGGGCATCGTGGCAGGGACAAAAGTGGAGAGAGAAGTGAGGTTGAGAGTTCCGGACTCCTGCTTGCTGGTCTGTCCTTTGCTCCTACCAACAAGAAAGACAACTGAAAGGGAGACTGGTGCCAAGATAATTTCTTGGTGCCATTGCAAACAGCCGTGTGGCTGGGGGTGGAGAAGTGGTTCAGAGGTGGTGAAAAGGGACTCCTAGAAATTTCCCCCCGTGTGACTGATCCATAAATTTTGGAAACCTTGTTGATCACCCCTATTAAAAAGGCAAAAATATGGGCCACAAAGAGGTTATTCCAAGTTCATCTGGAGACACCGGGGCAGTGCTGGAAAATAAACTTCTGACTCCTGATTCCTGTTCTACAGTGCCGTTCCTGGATGAACCGTTACCCCTAGCCCATCACCCCACCAATAAATATAAGCAGATGGATCCACGTCCCAAATTCCTTTGCCTGCTCCTCCTACTTTAACTAGATGTCCATCCCACACTGGAGCGCAGGACAAGTATGTCAGGCGGTGGAAGCTTTCGGGGACTTTGTGCAAGAAAGCAAGGAAGCCAAACCCAATAGGTAGTAGAAAAAGACCAGAGAAACATCTGGAAAAAATACCAGAGTGCATGATTATGATAACAACTCCCAGAAAGGTCTCAGCTTAAGATTTCTAGGGATTCTCTTTTCCTTATCTGTCGTACACCCCTTCCCCCTCAAAAAGCAAGGCAGACCTCTTGGCCCTGGCGTCTCTCCCAAACCAAGGGCAACTCCCAGCCCTCTGCGTCATTAAAAATGATGACTACTTTATAAATCTTTCTAGAGTCACTTTCTTATTTTTAATATTTATTTGCTTCCAACATGCAGGGACCATAGACGTTCTTCTAATGATTTAGGATTGAATAATTAGCTGGCAGACCTATCTGAAAACAGATACCCTTAAGATGCAGTTCCTTTCTTTGATAAATGGTCGGGAGAACCTGCTCCAGGCTGTTTTTAAGCAAGCCAACCCCTGTTTAGGAGGTTCAAAACACATCCTTTGCCCTCCTCAGTCAGCGCTTGTTAAAACCCTGCCACGGTGAAGCTGCCCATATTTAGATCAAACATCCAAGTAAAAATCTGAAGGAATGGAGGCTAATTCGAGAATGTAAGATCCATTAAACTATGCAAGTATGCATGAACTGGAAAAAGTGGATCCCATACATAGCGCTATAGCCCTTAGCTGTTAGCAGGTGTGAGTCAGTCAGTTGTACAATTCATTTGTCTACCTAATTGCACTGAAGATAGGCTTTTACTTTGCCTATAACATCTCTAATGAGTAGGTTTTCAGTTCGATCTAACTAATTAATTCTTGTTAACTTCCTTTGCATTGCTGTTCTTTTAATTTAACCAGAGACAGCCCAGAGTTGCTACTAGTGTTTAGTCTCAACTAGATTACCCCTATTCATTAAGGGCTGTAATTGTTGGTCATACCCTTCCAAGCGGTCATTACAACCTCTGGCTTGCATATTGAATAACAGCAATTTCCTGACTCCAACAGACTCTTGTGTGAGGGAGGAGAAAATGCTAATAAAGAAAGAATAAATGATTCTCGACTCCATTCAGGGCTGTGTAGATTTCTTTTGCAGCAGAAATTGTACCGAGGTGGTAAAACGGGCTTCTTGTAGGCCCCCTACCTCCACCCTGAGCGAAAACAATAAGAACCAAGTGAAGCATTCCCTGCTACTGTGATTACAGCATCCGTAAAAGTGATTATATGGCTGCTGTAATCAACTTCAATGAAAGCTGCCTGTTAGAGCTTCAATAATTACTCATTTCTGTTAACAGCTTGCTTTCAGTTTAGCACTTTGAGGCCAAGGCGGGGGGGTACTAGGGGCATTTTAATAAAGGATCCCACTCATGTGATATTTTTGGGGGGTAAGTGCTTGTGTGTGGGCAAAAAAAATGCACATGTAAGTTTTTTGTCCCTTTCTCAATAGCAGCCCCCTTTCATTTTAAGCTTAGATTCTATTTAACCAGCAAAAGCACAAGTTCATACAGGGTTCAATCATGTACTGAATGTTTACTGAAGGAGACACAATAGTTTAAATAAAGTGGTGGTTTTAAATATTTTACCCATTTCTTTAAACAAATTGCCAATCCTTAAAGTCTGTGCTAAACACATTTCAAAAGCAAAATACCACAAGGATCTTTCAATAAAACCTCTCCATGAAGTGTTTCACTGGCTCTCCTACACTCTCCCCCGTCTTCCCTTGCTTGAGATGTATTTTATTATTTATTTTCTGGGAGACGGCACGTTTGGGAGCATCAAGTTGGTTCTCAATGTCTTCAAATAATTGTTCTAAGTGCCTTCATTGGAGGAAATAAAGTAAAAGAAAAGATTATTCTAAGCCTAGTGACATCATTCACTTAAGCAGGCAAATTTTGGAGGTTCTGGGCAAAGTATGATTTGGTGGACAGGGAAGTGTGTCAGCCCCCCCTAGATCATGAGCTGTATGCCTCCCTCAGGTCACACTTCCGGCATTTCTAAAAAACAAACAAGTTGCATGATTGTGATATTCCCTAAACCGAAACAATAGAGACCTTGTTTTGATCAAAGACGAAAAGCAAGTTTTTGTCTCCTAAAGTACACAAGTTCTTTGAGTTTGGTTATTGTCCAGTAAATCTACTCTCCTCCTTCCAGACCATCCCTCAAAAACAGGCAATATGGAAAACCTTATGAGAAAGTTGGCTCCTATTATATTTCCCTACCTCCAAAGTTCAGATAATTTGGGACATCCTCAAAATCAAAATTCAGATGCAGTTTCATACCAAAACTAAACTTTTTTTTTTTTTTTCTCCACAACAAACAAAATCTAAAATGTATCAAATTCAAATTCTGGTGTGTTCAAAAAATTGCTTAGAAAAAAATCCACTACAGTTTAGTGTTTATATTTCTGAAATGATTAAAAGATAAGTGAGGGAAGTCTTAATTTTTCGAAAACTGTGTGATGAAAATATCATTAAAGTGCCTTAATGAAACCAAGAAAATTGTGTTTTATCAGTAGTAATAGTTCTATTGACTTTGACTTTACTCATTTTCTTTTTTAAATTATTTTTTAATTTATTTATTTTGAGAGAGAAAGAGAGAGCATGTTTATTTATTTATTTTGAGAGAGAAAGAGAGAGCATGAGGGGGGGCCAGAGAGAGAGGAAGACAGAGAATCCCAAGCAGGCTCTGTGCCGACAGCACCCAAAGCAGGGTTGGAACCCATGAACTGTGAGATCATGACCTGAGCCGAAACCCAGAGTTGGACACTTAACTGATTGAGCTGCCCAAGTGCCCCAATTTTTACTTATTTTCTTTGAAGGGCTCAAAGTTCACCTATTTCAAGATTTCACTGCATTGTCATATACAGCACGTAGCAAGAAGACAGCTCATCTAGGAAATAAACATTCTTCAGCAGTGCATGTGATGATGCTCAGCATATGAACAGATTCCACATTTCTGAGACTTACTGATTTAATAGAGTAAGGGAACATGTTTTCATCCATCTTTTGTCATCACTGTTCCATTGGTCCAAATGGACTTCCATCTAAATTATGTCTTCCTGGAGGACACATCTCCCTCTTTTCCCTCACATCATCCTCAAGTTTTGTTTCAGAGTGAAGCATCCTCCATTGGCTCATTGAAGCCAGACTGTTTACTGAAGATAGGGCTTGGGTGGGGAGTGTGGGTGGGCTAGGGGCTGGGACCCTGGGCGGAGGGAGTGGAGTGGCCAGGAAGATTTTCCCAGTGGATGTTCAAGGATGATGTTTCAACAGCTCTATCTCTATCATCAGAAAGGGTACAGGACTCAAAGAAAACAAGTTTATAGCGCTGATCCTTTCTTTCTTTCCTTCTTTCTTTCTTTCTTTCCTTCCATATTGCCAAGCCATGATTGTCTCATTGTGACTTGGATTGTTCTATCATATTCTCCATTAGACATTTTTCTGTACTTTTATGAAGAGGGAAAGATGAAGCTACATATTTAGAATTCAAAAATAAATAGGACAGTTCTCCTTTACATAATTTTTTTGAGAAACTAGAATGTAACTATTAATGGAGCTTTAAGATGATTTTAATTTATATTTATCTATGTCAAGTTACAACTCACACATGATATAGAGAATTTAGATTTTTGATTAGCAGCTCTATAAAATTCACTATATGTGAAATAGAAGACAATCAGTGTCTTTTAAAGGATTTGAGGGGAATTACTTTTGGCTTCTGTTTAAGACAGCCACATTCTACCAAAATCTCAAGGAGTTGCCTCCAGCATATACAAGTTAAGTTTATGCCATACAGGCTCAGAAACTTAACATGCCATGTTCTGCAAAATATTGTATTCTCTCAGTGAGAAAAGAGATAAGGTGAGCAAGGCTTTAAAGTCAAAAGCAAGCAGAGGTTTCCCTGGGTGGTTCTTCCAACAAGATTTTTAGGCCATAGTTGGGTCTTTTAGTTTCTAGTTTAGTGTTTGTTCTGGTTTCTAAACTCCAGTGCATCCGTCTCCCTTTGTTTATGTGATATAGTACCCCCCCTCTGCCAGGTGTCTCCAATAAACAGCCATATTTGACAGGATTTGGGTCTTTCAAGCCAGGGCATCAAGGAAGACAAGTAAATTGGTGATGTTCTGACATAGTGTATTCTTAGGATAGGAAGATTAGCTTTAAATCTTTTAGCAGAGGAGACGATTAGGAAGGGCATGTTTGGTAGGTATTGAGAGACAGTGGTATGTTAGTGCTGTAGCTTCTGGCTACCTTATCAAATTACAACATTAGATAAGCCTCTGCCTCCAAATCACACACTCCACCAAATACCAGGATTCCCTGGTTGTTGGGAGCTGGGCATGGGGAAGAAAGTCTACAAAGATTTCAAGAGTGAGAATATTCACAATTAGTCATTTCACTTGCAAACTGACAGCACTGGAGTTAAATAGTTGGTATAAATATATTTTTGATATCTTTTTAATCTTTATTGTTGCCCCAAGAATTGGTGAACTACAGGACGCTCCCAATTTGAAACACCTATCACAATGCCTTGTGCTTCTAAAACACTTTCAATAAATATTTGTTTCATTTGGTGTTATTGATTTTTTTTTTACATTAATCACAATACCTAGTTTTGAAAGAATTATCTTACATGAATTTTTGTTTCTACTAGAACCCCTAAACTTTTCAAGAGAAGGAGGTAGAGTTTAAAATAAGTTCCCTTTGGTTTCAGATGGGCAGAAGGGTCCAGGGCCTCACCAATGTATAGAAAAAATGACAAGTATCTCTTAGAAAGCCAGACTTTGTTTTAACATTATTTATCTAATTTTTAACATGGCATCCTTGAGTATCCCGAACTGCTCTCATATTAATGGCCCTAACATTTTGTCCAAAAATCCCTGGAAAACTATTACATCATGCCTACTTCATGAAAAAAAAATTCTTTCGCTAACATATCATATTATGAGACTTTCTCAACACTTCAAGATGTTGCTTTTATAATTGAAGCTTAAGGTTGAGATTTAATGGTAAAGAGTATATGAATACATTGATCGTTGATGATATTGATGGTGTAACTGTGGCAAAGGGGACATGCTCATATCCCACTGGGAAGTGTACAACTTCTTTGGAGGGTAATTAGGCAGAATCTATCAAAATTTTTAAAAATGCCTATTTTTGAACCAACAATACCCCCTCTAAAAATTATTTAGCAAAAATATTTGTACAAGTATATAAGAAAATGTGTACAAGGATGCTTCTTGTAGCATTACTTATATTGCAAAAAAAAAAAAATTGGAAAACAAATTGGAGATAAGCCAAATGTTCATTAATGAGGAGAAAAGGTAAATAAATTACGGTACAGCCATGGGACACAATGCAGCCATGAAAATGAATGAGAATGACATGGAAAGATGTCCACAGTATACTGCCAAGTGTAAAAAAGCAAGTTGGTGAACAACATGCACAGTCGTTTTCCACAGTTAGTTTAAAATATACGTATTTTAAGGGTCTAGAGGAACACAAACTTACCTTTACAGTGATACTTGGGGGGTGGGTATGAAGGGTCTGGGAAGCCAATTGCACTTTTGACTTCACATCATTTTGTGCTGAACAATTTTGATTTAATTTTGCTTAATGAGTAAATGCTACTTACCATTAAAAACATAATTTATCTTTCAGGACTGAATGAATAAATTCATGGGAAACTGCCATTTTAAAATGTCTAGTATCATTATCCATAGGACATTCTATTTTAAATATTGAAAATATTAGCTAATTACTAACATAAAGGACATTCAGATTATTGGATTCTGGATTAAAATGAGAAATGTAAAACATTGGAATATCAGAAGAGAGCCCATCTAAAATGCCCATCTAGAAAATGGGTTTTTATAATGATTTATCAATCAATTATGCAGCTAGATTGGTTCTTGGGGTTAAACAAGCAGAAATTCACTTAGGTCAGCTTTTGAAAAAGGGTTTATTTGGGGGATTAACATAGACTATAATTTAAACTGAAATTTTAGGAATTGAGGAGTTTCTGGAGTCAGGTTTCTATCCTCTGTGTCAATACGCTTTTGTTTGTAAGTAAAAAAAAGCCAATCAAAGAGGCTTAAACAATAAAGGAGACTGAGTAGTTTCAATTAAAGAAAGAAAGAAAGAAAGAAAGAAAGAAAGAAAGAAGAAAGAAAGAAAGAAAGAAAGAAAGAAAGAAAGAAAGAAAGATCTAAGCTTCATACAAGGCTTGATTCGGTAGCTTCAAAATACCACTGAAGGCCCAGTGCCTTTTTGTCTCTGTGTCGCTGCTATTCTTTCCATGATGTCAGCTTTTGTCGGAGGTTGACCAACTTTGATTCCAAAATGGTTACTTGTGACTCTTGGAAATACCCCTTTCTTATTTTTAGCTGAGAGGAGAGAGAGGGATTCTCTTCTAGCATTTATAACAGAAGTCCTAATATATACCATGATGGCTTGGACCACATTCCTATCTCTAAACTAATCACTGTGTTTGGTTAATAGCTTGTTGGCTTAGCCTGGGTCACCGTTTTAATCTGATAGCATGGATGGAGTCACATGCTCAAGATCACATAGTTGTCCAAATGAAAATGGGGTTGCTAAGGAGAGAGTCAATGTGGGAAGACAACCTGGAAGTGTTCGTTGTGGTCTCCCAAAGCTTATCTGCCTCTCCTAGCCCATCTGCTCCATTCTCTTGTCTCCCCTGACCTGTTTCTCCTGTTTACCATATTTTCCTTCCTCCATAACTTCAATTTATACTTGGCAATCATGACCTCTCTCTGCTTAGTACCCCCACTTGCACCTGCAATATTGTGACTTTTCAGTTTCAGTTTCCATAGTGCTGGACAGTTATTGTTACCTTTCTCAATGCATGTCTCAAAGTGGAAATTCTGATTGGCCCAGTTCATCTTTTAAACCAGGCTACATGTATTGACTAGCTTGCAGACTGGTTGTTTTGAGTCAGGCATCCATCCCTGGTCTAGTGATCTGTAAACGAGGGGTGGAGTTTGGATAGTCCAGTTACATGGTCCAACTCAAGGCCACTTGAGTAAGAGGGACCAGGGACAGAGTGCTTCCTGTGGCTGGGAGTTCAGGGGAGGCACATGGACTCAAAGGTTGAGCAATAAAAGGCTGTACCTCTTCTTATGGGACTTCTGCTACATATATATATTTTAAAAGCAGCCAAATTTTACGTGAAAAAATATTATTTTACTCTTTGTGAGTGTCTCCTATGGCCTGTATTATATTTGTGTACAAATTGGGACTTACCTTTGTCTTTTGAAAGTTGAGTAGATTTGGGGAAACAGGCAGAAGTTATTTGGAGCCATTTCTGATTAAAGGTAATAAAGATAGGTATTATAAATTTGTCAAAACTGAGGTGTGACCATAAAAAAGAGAGGTAAATTATCTTTTGTGGTTCATAAACTGACCCTGAAGGCAATTCCAAGAGGGGTTTTAAAAGTGTTTTGAGCAATAAGAGCACATTAAATACTTGTATTATCCTCCTGAGGTGATTGCTTCATTTGAAGGACAAAATTCAGGTATTTGTTCAGGTTGGTGAGCGCACGTGTGTATGTGTGTGTGTGTCTTACTACATGATTAATCTTCATTTCATAGAAATGAGGGAAACACAGATCTGAATCTAAGTTCAGGAAGTTCTGATACTCACTGATACTCACTAGGAAGTTCTGATACTCACTAGGCAGGCCCTGGTACAGTGGCATTGGGTGTTCAAAGCTGTGATCCATTCCAGTTTGATCCTATGTGATTGGTAAATATCAATAAATAGTTGACAAATATTTTTAATGTCATCCCTGGCTGGGTCTTCTACCATCAACAATGAACTCCCCTGCGGTAAAGGGAAGGCTGATGACTATTTTGTAGGACACTTAAACACCACAGGAAAACTCAAAGGCATGAGTAAGGTCACGACTAATCCAGAAAAGGTATGCAAAAGTGAATCCAGATCCCTTGTGTTTGTTCTCTAGCCCCCAGTATTGATATATTCCATATGCTTCCGGAGGATGTTGGTTATTTAATATGCTTCCAGAAGATGTTGGACTTCTTAAGAATTAACAATTAAAAACATTTGAGGACAACAGTGTAACCAGCACGGCTTCCACAAGTGGACAATCAATGAGTGTGCACTCTTCGCTGAGTTCTTCCTACAGAGGCCTGAGGGATGTGCAAAGTGCAGTATTACCCCCAAGGAGCTTACCATCAGGGAGTGGGGATGTTTCACTTTCGGTGAGCCGCATAGAGGAGAACTGGTTATTTGCCACAGTTACCTAGAATGATGCTTTCTTCCTCATGCACTGACGCCCATTCCCTCATGCATTCCCTTTTATTTCTCATGCATTAATATCAGGCAGAAAAGGGTGCTGAAACATTAAGGCATTTTATCTTACAGGACCCATGCGGTGAGGTATTACTATGACATAATAAAAATATCAGAAAAAGTAATAATAATCCAGACCCAAATTTGAATCCTGGCCCTGGCAGCTGCTAGCTGTGTTGCCTTAAGGAAAGCCCCTAGGATGTTTTTATCTTCTTTCCAACCTCTGTTCCTTCATCTGTGCAAAATAGAAAATATCAAATGAGGTGACACAAGCACTATCTTAGAGTTTACCTCTTCTAGTTACAGGTAAAACATAAGTAACCAAAAAGGGCATCTCTTGCAATCCCATGTAACCCGTTGTCATTTGCCACCTCCATTCCTTCAGTATTTGTGTAGGTCCCTCGATGCACCACGAACTCGGATCCTTGTTAAGGTAATGGTGGCTAACCTGCTTTCACAACCCTTTCCAGTTCCACACACATCAATTTTTTACCTTTCAACATTGCCCCTAAAGTGAATTTTCACCTGCTTTTATCTAAAAGGAAAATATTGCAGTGCTTTTCCTCAGAAGTCAAACTTTCCTTAGGGATGACTCTGAGTCTGGCAGGGACACAGTTGTCACTGGAGACCATGTGTGTTGGTGGGGGGTGGGGGAGGGTGGCAGCTGCAGGACACGGACCCAATAACTGGGTATCCCAAGTTGATAATTTATAATTGATCCAGAAGCCTCATTCTCTACTTATCCTGAAGTCCTAATCTATGATCTATTGCTTAATGAAAGAAGAAATTAATTAATTAAGAATATGTGCAAGGAAGCCCAGGGGTTCAATTTTAATGTAAAATAAGTAGCTTACATCTAGTCAAGTGGTTTTAACAATGTAGTTCAACCACAGGGAAGGCACCTTGAAAAGCCAGGGGCCAGAGGGATGCGTGTCTGAAGTCTTTTCCTTCACCATCTGAATTGTTTTCTCTGTGGTTAGTTGAACAGACACGAGGTCACGGTCTTCAGGCCAATCACTTTTGGGGCCCTCAGCATCATTCCGGTTCACGGCCACAGTCTAAATTCTGAACTCCAATGATCCATTTTGCAGATCCTGCCACTGGTCATGATGCTATCGTTTCTCTCTTCTAGGACTGGCCTCATTGCTTTGGTTTTATTTGTTCTCATGACTCCTTTATTTGCCACCCTGTGAACTCCATGAGATTATGTAATTACTCATATTTTGTTTCCATAGAGCCTAGTACAGTGGCTAGATGGTCAATGATTATTTACTGAATAAAAGGATTAATAAAAGACAAAGGAGAAGAGACTGCTCTCTGTTCCCGACTCAAGGAACAAATCTATTACCACAATTATGACACAACCCTGTACTGTAAAAATCTACTAACTTTCCTTTTCACAGTTATGGGTTCAGGTATGACCTCCACAGATGAAGGACACCTCATGGACATGGGGCTCGTTCCAGTGTCCTGGTTAGTTCCGCTTGCGGGTAAAACTTTCGGAGGCCCCTTTTAATGCTGCTTCCTGTTCGCAGGGCCTCAGGTCATTCCCCCCACATAGTGACACCATCTCATTAGTTTTGCAGAAAGGTGAGATTTACAACTTCTGTAGGAGTTTTCCTGCACAGGGTAACAAGGACGGAAGCTGTAACTGCTTGAATTAGCACAACATATTTGCTTTCCTTCTGGCTGCCATAAATTCTTAGGATGACACAGAATCAGCATTTCAGATGATTATATCTGGCTTGTAAATTGTCCTCCAAATTGTCACCTTTTTCTCCCTAACCCCACCTGCAGGACTTAGCTATAGGAATAGCTCTGACCTCTGGCCTTAGAGTCAAGGTTAATTGACAGCAAGGTCACATGACTTGCTACTTATTTCAAGTTATGCCTTAGGAATTCTACTAGGTTCTTTTTTCAGAAGTATCTGATTTTTTTTTTTTTCTTTTACTAGGAAACTTTGTATTGTCAAGACCTCTGTTATAAGGATCTGCCCAAGATTCTTCAAAAGATGTCAAAACCACACTTAGCTCATTGGAAACTCAGCTCTCTAATAAAGGATATGCTACTGATTGCCAGCAGCAGGTAGGTCACAACTTGTCTTGGAACTCATGAAAATTCCAAGCACTGCACTCTGAATAATAGATTATAGTATCTTCAGAACAAATATTTACTTACTGGCTAATCCAGTTATGGTAAAGAACCAAGAAGGAAATAAATTTTATTTTTAATTTCAAGATGGAAAAGTAAACAGATTCGTAAATATCACATTTCTGTGGACATTCAGAACCAGAGAGAGCGTGGCAGACTTTTGGCTAAATGTCTACATATTTCTTAGAGCTTACCAAGAATTCTGTATTAGGATACATTTGAAAAATGCAGGTAACTTCTCAAAACATTAGTTAATTCAATTTTGTCCTAGTTCAGAAGCTGATATATAGGAAAACTTCATAATAAGCTTTTTGGGAAGAAACACATTAGCATTAATGTTTTCCAATAAGAGATTCTGGAGAAGTCATGAAATTAAAGAGTGTTTCCCAAGTTTCTTCCTGGATACTGGGCAAATACGCAAAGCTTCTTGAAAAGTTTATAGTCAATCATGAATACCAAACTGAAAAAACACAGTAAGATGTAAGTGACATTCTGAACAATTCTTAAAAACACTCAGGAAAATGTCATTCCTAAAGAAACTATGTGCTAAACTCCGGAATTTTTTTTTTTTTTTTTTTTTTTTTTTTTTTTTACCTCAGTTGTCTCTTCAGTTTCAACAAGTATGTGATGTCCATGGAACTCACAGATACTGCTTTTCCAACTGGGGCAGAGTTTAGAGAGCTAGCTTTCTATTTGAGTGACCCAAGTAGTCACTTCACTCTCTGAACCTCGTTGACTCTAGAATGTGTCCCCAAGCTTACCTCCACTCCCTTCAGCTTAGGAAGGACCTTAGTCATATCCTTTGACTGGATTTAAAACATCTGAGATAAGAAAGAGAGATGCAGAAAGGAAAAGAATAAACTCTTTTTCAGTTAAGGAAGGAAGGAAGGAAGGAAGGAAGGAAGGAAGGAAAGAAGGAAGGAAGGAAAAAAGGAAGGCAAAGAAAATTGCTTATTTATAGACTCCCTGGGGCTACACATTGTATCTATTTTCCCAGTAATGATACTGAGGAGTAAAGAGTGGCCCACGGAACAGCTCTTCTCTCCCACCCTTGTCCTCACCTGAGCTTTCTCATTCTTGTTTGGCAGGCATCTCCCAGGATCTACCTTGCTATGACTGGCTTTCAAAGGACTGATAATCCAAGGCAAAGCCATACAAGTTGGGTCCTGCTTTTTAACTCTTTGGATGTTATGCATTTAAATAAAATTATTATCCCAGAGAAAAATGTTTGTTCATTGCAGCCTAACAGCATTTGTGTTTATTGTGGTAGATAGACCCTGTCTTAATCTAAGTAAAATATTTAGAAATCTTTTCTCTCTTTGTGATGTAGAATTTTTTTTTTATATCTGACTCAATAGCACAAATTGGACAACTTGTAGTATCACTTGGATTTGTCTCTAAAACAATCTTCAGTCTCAGACAGATAAAAGCAGATAGTCATTTGCCCAAGTACCCAAACTTCCTGTTAGATGCCAGGAGTATCTCCATTTATGGAATGAAGAAGTCATGAGGGTGAAAGGTACAAGCATAGGTAATATAGTCAATGGTATTGTAATAGGGACGCATGGTGACTGGTGGTAGCTACATTTGTGGCGGGCACAGCATGATGTATGAAGTTGTTGAATCACTGTGTTGTACACCTGAAACTAATATAACATTGTGTGTCAATTGTACTGACATTTTAAAAAAATTAAAAAAGAAGCCAGCAGGTGTTTTCTCATGTTTGTGTGTGTGTGTATATATATATATATATATATATGCTCTTTTTAAGGTGACAGCAGCCATTAGGAAGAGTTTTTCCCGTTGTTGTTATTACAACAGGGCTGCAGTATAGGTTTGGTAAACTCAATGTGTTTTGGGGTAGGAGTATTAGAGTTCAGCTGTTTGGGTTGTCTCCAGAATGCATTCTCCCTCCCTATAATTTCTATTTTGTGAAATGTGTGCTTCTTAGGAAACCATTTCCATTCCTGGCTCCAGCGTTAGAGCGTGTGACCCAGGCCAAGCCTATGAATGCACTCTTTTGGTCAATCTTAGTGATTTTGGAGGGTCCATGTAACCAAAGCTGGTCTAATCAGAGGAATATTAGAATTTTCTAGAAATGCTGAAATAGTGCTCTTTCTTCTTCTTCTTTTTTTTTTTTTTCTTGGACCAGAAAAAGGAAGTACATAGGCTCAGGAGATTGGTGATATCATGTTAGCACTACAGTAGGAGTCATCTTTAGGATGAAGTGACGTTGTAGAAGACAGAACAGAGAAAAAGAAAGAAAGAAGTACTTGGTGACAGTGTTGAGTGGATCAAGCCTCACTGGATATTTGCTATGTTTCTGGGTTTTTCACTTATAAATCATAAATCTCTCTTTTTTTGTTTAAATCAATTTGAGTTGTGTTTTCTTTAACTGTAATTGAATGCATTTCAATGGAGACAGTAATAAAAACGGGAAGGCAAAGTGGTTATAGGGTAGGGGTGGGGACTGAGAGTCAGCTATGAATTTACCATGAGCATGGCATTAACTGGCTGTGTCTCCCTCACCCAAGGGCAGATAGCCTAAGCCTTTACTCTTCAGAGATAAACATGAAGTCTCTGAAACGTCTACCCTCATGAAAATGAGCATAAATATTTCTTGTTTTGTTGTACTGAGATGATTAAAGCCAATGTTTTTGTGGGAAAAAAGAACTATTCGCTGGTGTGTGTGTGTGTGTGCTCATGCATGTCTGCAAGTACTAATGGAGAATGGCATGGTGAGCTGGAGAACGTATGTGCCATCGGCCTCTACACCTTTCTCCCATGTGAAAATTCCAGTGGACAGCGGAGAGGAAGCTTGCAAGGTGACAGCATTGGCCAGAGGTTTTTAAAATCAATTAATCGGGGGATCTGAGAGATATGCTGCAGAGTTGAGTAAAAACTAGAGTGTAGAGTGTATGGAATTAAAAAAAACAATAATTATATTTAAAGATAAATTACTGCTTTTAAAACCTCTTTCGCTGGAGAGATTTTTAAAAAAAAACAAGAGGGTCAAAAGTCACGTCATTTACCAGGCATCGAAAACAATGTTTCCCTCCTTCTCTGAGGGCAGGGTCACCCGAGCAATTTAAATAGAGAGAAAGGCAGAGCCCGGGGCCTGTGAGGATCTGAGGAATGAACGAGAGCTGTCAGAGGCATGCAGAAATGCAGAAAGCTTTGCCTTCCTCGGCATTTCTGAAATCTGGTGGGATCGTGCTCATAACCAGAATGCAAGCAGTCCTATCAGGGCATTAGAATTCAAGAGAGCTAATTTGGGGGAATTAAAAAAAAAATCAAGTGAGTATGGTATTGAAGGAGGGAATACTAAAGCCCAGGAGAAGGGCAGGCTGCTGGAGTATCCACCATAATTAAAGCAGATTACAATTGCTCTGAGAAAAGAAGAACGCAAAGAGTAAGAATATCCAACGTGCCTGATCAAGACTGATGGGACAGAGGCTCTGTAATGGCAGTGAGGAAATTGGGAGGGAACCCTAGAGAAATTTCTCATAATACCTATTCTTTTTTTTAAGAGGAAATGATAATTATGACAAAAACTGGAATGAATAAGCTGAATAAAGTAGCTAAGTTGAAGAAGAGGCATTTGTACCTCGTGTGGGAAAGCACGCAAGACCACTAATATGAATCCAAATCAATGAGGTAATACTGGGTTTTTAAAACTCTTTTAAAACGAGGGGCATGAAAAAATACTTTAAGAATACTGACACCTCTGTTAAAGTCACAAAACAGGAAAAAATTTGAACAGGTACACTGACACCTTTAGAAATCAACAGATCTAGATGACAGACACAGGTAGCTGTTACAGAAGACAGGTGACGAACTTAGAACCACTGATTTTTTTTTTCTCTCCCCACGGGGTGGGGAAAAAGAGCGTGGAGGTTTTGAATCTGTTTGATACTTTCCCTTCCTTTTAATTCTGAAGGAGATAAATAAAAAAGTTACCTGTACTTTCTACCCTAGTGATAAAATAAAGCACACTGATCAAGCCATTAATGAAAACCGAGGAACGTTAACAAATAAGCAAAGATGTGAAATGTTGAGAGGATATAATGGATATCTACAAGGCTATGGAGATAAAACTGGAAAATACACCTGGAAAGGGCTGGCAATACCATCTTAATGATATTAAAAATCGTCTCATTGAATTCGGCACATTTGTCAGCATGACGGGAGCATCACTCACACAAATGGCTTTGCAGCAGATAGTCCTCGGCGGGTCCCCTCGATGGTCCTGAAGAAGAAAGTACACGTGTTCATCAGCTGCCATCTCATATACGTGGAACAGCCATTGTGTACAGCATGGCATACCGTACAAAGGCCTTGGTTAACCCGTATGGGCAATTCTTACCATCAAGAAGTGTGCAATCTAGTTGCAAGCCAGGTAACACATCATAAAAGTAGCTAACAGTGTAAAGCAATACATAATAAGGCTCAGGAGGCTAGAGCACAGATGGGACTAGAGCTGAGGATTCAGATATAGGAGACCGCAGAATTCCAGGCAGGAGCAGAAAAGCAGGATTAGCCAATGCTATTATTATTTTTTAAAGGAGTAGTTACAAGGGGGCACCTGGGTGGCTCAGTCAAGCATCTGACTTAGGCTGAGGTCATGATCTCCTGGTCCATGGGTTCGAGCCCCGTGTCAGGCTCCACGCTGACAGCTCAGAGCCCGAAGCCTGCTTCGGATTCTGTGTCTCCCCTCTCTCTGCCCCTCCCCTACTCATGCTCTGTCTCTCTCTCTCAAAAATAAATAATAAACATTAAAAATATATTTTTTTAAAAAAACAGGAGGAGTTGCAAGATAGCAGTGAGTTTATCAATCTACCTAGAATAGAATTCAAAGGTGGGTACTGATATCTCACCAAACATAAGAAATTAATTGAAAATGGATTATAATCCTGAAAGTGAAATATAAAACAATGAAACTTTAAAAAGAAAACAGAAAATATTGTCATATTTTCATGGTCCTGGGGGAGGGAAAGATTTCTTAAACAGGATTCAAACAATGCTAAGCATACAATAAAAGATAAATTGATAAATTAAACTACTTCTGCCAGTCACAAGTTGCCATTATGAGAGCAAAAAGACAAGCCACAGACTAAGGGAAGATATTAGCATATCTATATTTATGTATATATCTATTTTTAAATATATGTAAAATAGCTGGTAATGAACTTGTATCCAAAATCCATAAAGAGCTTCCACAAAACAATAAGAAAAGGCAATTGTGCAATAAAAGACATGGTCAAAAAGCTTGAACAGGCACTTCATAAAAAATGATATCCAAATGGCTAATATGCATATAGAAAGGAGGATAGGGGTGCCTGGGTGCCTCAGTCAGTTAAGCATCTGACCTCAGCTCAGGTCATGATCTCACAGTTTGTGAGTTCGCCCCCACGTTGGCCTCTGTGCTGACAGCTTAGAGCCTGGAGCCCGCTTCAGATTCTGTGTCTCCCTCTCTCTCTGTCCCTCCCCCTCTTGTGCTCTCTCTCTCTCTGTCAAAAATAAACATTTAAAAATTAAAAAAATATATATATTTTAAAAAAAGAAAGGAGGTTAATAGGCTTTATCAGCAAGAAATGAAAAATTTCAGTCATAGTGAGGCACTATTATACACACTTACCAGACTGGCTAAAATTAAAAGGGCTTACAATACCAAGTGTTACAAAGATGTGGAACAATGGAATTTTTATGCTTTGCTTTCTGGTTGGAATATTAATTGTTTCAATTAGTTTGGAAACCTATTAGTTTCTGTGAATCTGAATACTCATACACCCTTTAGCTCAGAAATTCTACTCCTAGTAGTATACCTAGGGTAAATAAGTGCTTATGTTTACAAAAAGACATATCCAAGAATATTTATTGCAGTTTTATTCATAAGAGCCAAAAAAGGAGGAAACTATTTGTCCATTGATTTTAGAGAATAAATTAGTAAGTTAGTTTATACTCACATGATGGAATAGTATGTGTATTGAGAAAGAACATACGACTCTATAGTGGTATTTCATTATGTTGAATGAAAGAATAATATTCATTGAAGGATGCTGGACACAAAAGAGTACACATTGTACAATTACATTTATTTGAATTTCAGAACAGACAAAACCAATGTATGGTGATAATGGCCAGGATAGCTGCAAACTTTGGGGAGTATAATCTGGGAGCCGACTGAGGAAGGTTTCATGTTCTGTAACTTGATTTCAATGACAGTTTCTCAGGTAGATACATATGTAAAAATTTACTGAGTTGTACACTTAAGATGTGTGTACTTTACTGTTTGCCATCCACATCTCAATTAAAAGTAGGGTAGTGGAAAATAAAATTGAAGGGGAAATTAAATGAGAAGAACATGTATAAAATATCTCACATAATAGATAATAAAGATTTCTTTTATTCTACATCCTTTCAGGACTTGGGGGTCAGATTGTGGCATGTGCTTGAATGGCAGGATGAGGTATATGGATTCTGTTTCTTAAAATTTTCTGATGTTTATTTATTTTTGAAGGAGAGAGAGACAGTGTGTGAGCAGGGGAGGGGCAGAGAGAGAGGGAGACACAGAATCCGAAGCAGGCTCCAGGCTCTGAGCTGTCAGTACAGAGCGCCACGCAGGGGCCAACTCACAAACCATGAGATCATGACCTGAGCCAAAGTCGGATGCTTAACCGACCAAGCTACCAGGTGCCTCTATGGATTCTGTTTTTTAGGCAGTAAGAAGCTACTGAAGACTTCTTGGGGAAAAATTGATGTTTTAGGAAGATTAATTTGGTAGACATATGCAGAAAAAAATTGGAAAAGAGAGGGAAAGAAGTGGGGACAAAAAGAGTCATTAAGAAGTAGCTCAGAGGGGCGCCTGGCTGGTTCAGTCGATAGAGCATGTGACTCTTGATCTTGGGATCATGATTTCAAGCCCCATGTTGGAATAAAGATTACTAAAAAAAAAAAAAAAAAAAAGTAGGAAAATGCAGCAAGAGTATAGTCAAGTGTGTGCCTGAAAGTCAGCTTTCCAAGCTTAGGGTGCAATAACAAATGAATTTTAATTTTTCAATAAGTTTCTTGAAATTCTTTTTGCATTTATTTTCAGGAAGCTTAATATTTCATTTTTGAGGTCCACCTGATTGTGCATTATCCAGGAACTCTGAGGGATTGTACCATTGGAAGGATGACAGAACTATTCCACACTGCAGCCACAAGATGTCGCTGTTGAAGACGGGTCCTGCACTTGCAGGGATGCAGTGGGGCATGCTTGCCTTTCCTGGGGACTCAAAACAATACATTTTTAATTCAATGTCATTTGCTTAGCCTTTTTTGTTCTTCAAATTCTAACATGGTTTCAGGATGGCTGGATCCAGCGGGCCTTCCACACACAGGTACAGGCTGTGCTGGAACCAGTTCTCCCACCCAACGCTTAGCTGTTCTGTTGAGCTCAAATTACCAGCCAGGCCCCTTGTATCTATTGGTAGGGTTTTCTCTGGGGTCTTTGGGGACCTCTCCTGTCAATGGACCATCTACAGTCTAATATGAAAGCTATCCATCACCTTGAATCTCAGAGAATCAGACAGCCTTGATCTTCTTATAAAAATTGGTGAATTCCATTTCCAGAACTCTACGCTATAGAATCCCAGAAGCTACCACCTTTTCCAAGCCACTCACAGAGTTTCACTATGGGCCTTACTAAGGGTGATAGGTCGTCACCCTTCTCTTCCCACATTTTCTTAACAAAAGAGGCTCACTCAAGTGAAGCCTGCCACAAAGATGAAAACCTGCCCCCAAATTATTTGATGTTTTTATCTATGGGACAGAGAAGCAGCTGAAACAATTTCTAAAATTCTATGTCACCAGGTAGGCAGGGTGTTATATAAATAGACTTTGTTAAAAAAAATAATAATAAAAATAAAAAATCAAACAGCCTGAACTAACCTCATCTATGGCCATTTAGAATATCATAAATGACTAAAAATTGTTACGTCTCATATGCTAAAACAATAGATGGCATATTTTAGATAAAGAACAAATTAAATTAGGATGTAGATATGGCTATTTAAAGAGGCTGAAATAAAAATGAAGTATGCAACAGGAATTAATATGTACAGATGATACAGTGAGATAAAAACTTGGAGCTGGAAAAACTGAGTTCAAAGCCCGGCTCTGCCATTTATTAGCTACGTGACCTTATGTAGTTTATCAGTTTCTCTGAGCCTCAGTTTTCACATATCAAAACAGAATGTCTTCAAAGAGTTGGTATGAGGATTTGATGAGACAATGCCTGTGAAAACATGTACCACACAGTCCTATGTCACAGATGTCAGTCAGTGTTGGCAAACTAAAATCTGACTTGAAGTGGGAAAGGAAGCTTGTTAATGGCTGGGTTTCAAGGCAGCAGTAAATCCTTGTTTGTTTATCCATTTGCCTTTGTTTGTGATTTGGAAAACGAACCAAATCACATAAAGGTGACAGTAAATTGTGAGGTTGACTTTGTGAAGTAATTATTGAATAATTGTGATATATAGTTTTAAAAGAACATACATTGCTTCAAACCGGTGATCATTTGCTTAGGCCTACCATAGGTATATTGGGTGAGGTGGCAGAAAATCCCTCAGACACAGTTAGAAACAGCCTTGTGGTCCCTGGGCCTCAGTAGAGGAAAGAGAGACCTCTGTCTTTTAAAGGCCTGGGCTACCATATTTGAATCTACCTTAACACCATACGGAAAAGGAAACTACAGACTGGTTCCAGATCAGGAATATTCCAAATGGTTATTAGCACAAATTCATCAAGAAGAGATTAAGAAGTCAGTGTACCTGTATTGAATGATGACGACAGGGCTCTAGGCAGTGGAATATGACAAAAGCCTTCAAGTGTTTGGTAGAGGGATAAAGTATATTAACCAAACGAAAGAAGAACAATAAAGTCCACCTGATACAAAATAGCATAACTAGGGAAGAAGAACTAGGCTCTGGCTAAGTAATACTTAGACTCAAATTTAGGAAGTAAAATGGACTTTTTTTTTGACAGTGGAGACTTCATTTGGGAGTAAGATAATAGAAAATAGAAAAATCTATTTTTTTTTAAAGGTGAATAATTTCCATTTCCTAGAAAAATTTGAAATTATTTTTATGCCAAATGGAGATGGTGTTGTTGTTGTTGCTGCTGTTGTTGTTTTAATTGGAAACACAAATGGTTTGCTTTTTCCTCCTTAAGGTATTGTGATACTGATTGAAAAGGTGAGAGAGAAAAGTCTCAGAGAGCCTGAGACTCTGAGGAATGGTGTATGAACTTTGCTTTTATAGTCTCTCTAGAAAAGAAAATTGTAATGAAGTATTTCTCTTCCTGCTCCAAAAGTGCATACCTCTTTCATTCATTGTACATGTCAACAAAGAGAAAAGAGTTTCTCTTCTTGCTTTTATTCTTGGAGCTCTCAATATGAAGTAGATGATCCTGTTAACATTCTCTCCCCTAAAGGTCTTGACCTCCACCCTACCTCAGCCACTCACTCCCACAGGTAGTCTAGACCTTATCATTACAGTAGCTAAAACCCCTGGATAATATCATTCCCAGGCATTCAGTATCATTTCTTATCTGTGCAGCTGACTCTGGCTGGTCCATCTCCAACAATTCTTTCTTTCTTTCTTCCTTTTTTTTTTTTTAATGTTTTATTTATTTTTGGGAGAGACAGAGTACGAGTCAGGGAGGGGCAGAGAGAGAGAGGGAGACACAGAATCCAAAGCAGGCTCCAGGCTCTGAGCTGTCAGTACAGAGCCCCAGGTGGGGCTCGAACTCACAAACTGTGAGATCCTGACCTGAGCCGAAGCCAGATGCTTAACCTACTGAGCCACCCCATGCTCCCTTTCTCCAACAATTCTTTAACCCTACTGGGATCTCGGATCCACTGATCCTACAAGATTTTCAGTTTCCCTCCGTCACAGCCTAGCTGAAATGCCACATTCCATAATCACTCCCTTCCTCATGCCCTTACCTTTGCCCCATCTCTGGCATCTCTCCTGTGGTCTGTTTTCGTTGTGAGGCTAGAGTGATCTTTTTAAAACTGAAGTGAGATAAGTCAATTCCTTGCTCAAATACTCCAGTGGTTCCCTATTTTTTTCTTATCAAAAAGCCAATAGCTACAGTGGAAAAGCTGAAACTTGGTATTTTCATATCAAGCCAGGATTTTCAAATGGGAATGAATGCTCTCTGCTTGGTAGTTTTCTGGCACAAGCAAATGAAAGCATTTTTTAGAAGAAAGCATCCCCAGT
Source organism: Lynx canadensis (assembly GCF_007474595.2). Taxonomy (NCBI): domain Eukaryota; kingdom Metazoa; phylum Chordata; class Mammalia; order Carnivora; family Felidae; genus Lynx; species Lynx canadensis. Next base: position 73,642,223 of record NC_044310.1, read on the forward strand.
TTAGAGCTGTGTGGTTCCCACACATAAAGATCACTTAAATATGAACCCACAATTAAAAAGAAATCTCCAAACACAGAGGAAAACCAGCTACAATGAGTGGCTGTGAGCTGAAACAACAAAGATCGAGACTCTTCAAGACTTCAGATATTAAAATGGTAGGTATACAATATAAAATAGAAGTATACAAAAAGTGTATATAAGGTTCCAGGCAATACAAGAGCATAAAAACGAATAAATTTCCAAGAGTCCTTAAAAATCCCTTGAAAGTTTTTGGTAAAAAACATTTTTTTAAATCCCAAAATTTAAGGATAAAAATATTTCAATTAGAAACAGATAGCAGTGGATAAAGAATTAGTAAACAGAAATGTAGATCTGGATAAATTATTAAGAAAGTCATCCAGAGAGGGGCGCCTGGGTGGCTCAGTCAGTTGAGCATTTGACTTCAGCTCAGGTTATGATCTCACAGTTTGTGGGTTTGAGCCCCACATTGGGCTCTGTGCTGACAGCTCAGACCTGGAGGCTGCTTCAGCTTCTGGGTCTCCCTGTCTCTCTGCTCCTCCCCTACTTGTGCTCTGTCTCTCTCTCAAAAATAAGTAAACATTAAAAAAAAATTTATAATAAAAAAAAGGGTCATCCACAGAGACAAGAAGATAGAAAATATGCGAGAGTGGTTAAGAGCAATGGGAGACAGAATGGGAAGTTCTAACAGACATCCACTGTTTTTTAGAAATATTACTGTGAATCTGCAGATTATCAAAAAACAAAAAGAAAAATCTTAATGGTAGCAAGTGAGAAAAAATAAATACCTGGAAAGGAATGACAATGACAATTTTACTGACAGCAGACTTTGCATCAGCAATAATGAACACCATAAAACAGGGGGTGGGGTGGGTAAAAAGTGCATGTGTGTGTGTGTGTGTGTGTGTGTGTGTGTGTTTGAGTATAAAATGGCTATACACATAGAATTGTGCATCTCACAAATTATCTTTTGAAAAAATGAGGAAGACATAAAGAGCTTTAGGATAAACAAAAGCATGTTTATCATCAGCTAACCTTATTCTAAAGGATTTTATAAAAAAACATGCTCAAGGAGAATAAAAACGAGCCCAAAGGGAATAGTGGCATCATAAGATAAAAAGGTAAACCAACAACTTATTAAATTCATAGATAATTTTTAAAAGTTGCTTTCTGTCTATATTAATTAATTTAAAAATAAGATTTAATTTCTAGAGTTCAGAAGACATAGGATTAAAATACTGGACAGTGCTAGTGTGAGAGTCACGGGGAAGGTCACAGTAAAAATGTCCTAAGATCTCCATATTATTCAGGATAAGACATTATTAAATTTATACTTCATTAAGTTAATATGCGTGGTAAAAATTTCAAGAGCGACCTTAAAATTATAGAAATAGTGGGGCGCCTGCATTACTCAGTCAGTTAAGCATCGGTCTTCGGCTCAGGTCATGATCTCACGGTTTGTGGGTTTGAGCCCTGAGTCAGGCTCTGTGCTGACAGCCTGGAGCCTGGAGCCTGCTTCAGATTCTGTGTCCCCGTCTCTCTCTGCCCTTCCCCTGCTCGCACTGTCTCTCTCTCTCTCAAAAATAAACATTTAAAAAATTAAAAAATTAAAAAAAATTAAAAAATTAAAAAAAATTATAGAAATAGCATGCATAACTTTTAAACCCATAAAAGGAAAAATGTAATAATAAACATTAACATTTTATTAACATAAATAATACATTTACAATAAAACATTTGACATTTATTAACATAAATAATAAACATTTAACAAATAAACGAATTGGGGCACCTCAGTGGCTCAGTCAGTTAAGCGTCTGACTTCGGCTCAGGTCACGATGTCACGGTTTGTGAGTTCAAGCCCCGCATTGGACTCTGTGCTGACAGCATAGAGCCTGGAGTCTCCTTCAAATTCTGTGTTTCCCTCTCTCTCTGCTCCTCCCCCACTCATGCTCTGTTTCTCTCTCTCCTTCAAAAATAAATAAAAACATTAAAAAATTTTTTTAAACAAATAAATGAATTAACTCTCAATTACAAGAAACAAGAAATAAGAATAAAAAGGCAAGATGGTAGAAACAATCTAAAATTATCATATTTATCACTAATACAAATAGACTACACATGCTAATTAAATGACAGAGTTCGTCACATTGATTAAAAATAAAATCCATTGATATTTTATAAGAGACACAATCAAAGTTTAAAGATATAGAAAGGCTGAAATTAGAAGCATGAAAAATAGTTGGCAAATGCTAACCACGATACAAGTGGATTAGCTGTATTAGCATCAAACAAAATCAACTTTAAGATAAAAAAAAAATAAACATTATTTGGGAGTAAGGGGATTACTCCCAATAACAATTTTAATTTACCAAGAATGTATAATTATCCCATGCTTGAGTTGATCTAGTAAAGTAGCCTTGAAATATGAAAAGGAATTATTGATAATTAAAGGAGAAGTGGACAAAATCCCCCATTGCAGTGGAAGATTTTAACACACCTACCTCAATCATTGATCAAGTCAAGTCCACAAACATTAGTAAAGATAGAGAATAATTGAGCTCTATCATGAACAAATATGATTAAATAGACATCTATAAAACTCACTCTAAAACTAGACAATACATATTATATTCAAGTACATATGGGATTTTTATAAGCGTGACCATATATTAAGACATAAAACGAGTCGCAACAAGTTTAAAAAAATCGGTATTACCATAGATCATATTCTCTTACTAGGGGCAGTTAAATTAGAGGTCGATAACAAAATAAATCAAAATCTGTACATTTTGGAGAAATTAAAAACACCACTCTTCTAAATTATTCATGGGTCAAAGCAAACATCACAATTACAGTGTAATATTCACTTATAACTGAGTTATACTGGTAACATTACATATCAAAACATAGGAGATGCAGTTGAAAACAGATCATAAAGGCTATTTATAATCAAAAATAATTATATTTTTTAAAAAGTGAAAAACTAATGAGCTATGTATCCAATTTAATAAGCTAAACCAGTTACTCTCAAACATTCAAGTTTTAGGACCATGTAACACTCCTAAAAATTATCAAGGACTCCAAAGGGCTTTTACATATGTGATTATAACAGTCAGTATTTACAGAATTAGAAATTAAATGTTTGAGACACATATTAATTCATTTAAAAGTAATAAATCCATCATATATTAACTTTATATTTTAATAAAAATATTTCCCAAACTAAAAAATGTAGTGGAAAAATGGAATTGCTTTACATTATTGCAAATCTCTTTAATGTCTGACTTAACAGAAGAGAGCTAAATTCTTGTACCTGCTTCTGCATTCAATCTGCTATAATGTATGAGTTTGGCTGAAGTATATAAAGACTATCTGGCCTCACACAGACATGTATTGGGAAAAGGAGAGCATTTTAACAGCCTTTTTATATAATTGTGAAAACTTTTCTTTGATACTATGCCAAATCTCCACTAGTGGTAATCTTTTAAAGGTTAGTTGCAATGTGGAATCTGAAACCACATCAATGAATCTTTCATGGTCTGTTACGCCACAATCTGTTGGTATGTCTTGCGTTTTGAATGAATCTTTTACCCATGCATGACTTTGTAAGAACATGTATTGATAATATGGAAAATATTGGTACGCTGAGTTACAGAGATCTTCTGAATGTTGACATATTTCATTATATTAATTGAAAAACTACACTTACTAATAGAATCACTGATTTCATTGCAACAGCCTTGAAGTATTGGGAAGCTGTCAAGGTCACCATGACAGATACAATATTAAATTCTAATTTTACGTGAAAGCTTGAATCGTAACATTGGTAATGAATATTTTCAGTTGTTTTCAGGCTCATTTCATTCATTTTTGGGAAATGTCTGCTAAATACTCAAAGCTAAGTACCCATAGTTTGTCTAGTTCTTAAAAGTGAAAATGATGTTTCATAATGAGAATGGCTAGTTGAGCCTGCAACTCTAACAATCACATAGTGCTTTTCCTTGAGATAATTATCGTATTTTAAAATGCAGCAGAAGTGCTTTATGTAAAAATTCCAGTTCAACAGAGTACCAAAAAGACATGTATTAAGGATCAAGATTTAATAAAATTAATAATTTTTACTGTTTCATCAAAGTCATTCTTAAGTAAAATTGGCATTTATTTTTATAGTGAGGATGTACTGGTAAGGAATACGATCACCACTGCCTTGATTTGTGATAAGGTGCCAGTAATTTTATCCACCTTTGCTTTTGCACTGTCAGTTCAATGTAATATAGGGAAGATGTCAAATATGCTAACATTCATCATCAGGAAAATAGTTTTGAGCTTACCTCCTGAAAGACCCTTAAGAAGTCTACAGAGCACATATTGAGAACCAAGAAGTTAGGCTAAGACTCAATGAACTATGGACTAAGGGCTAAATTTGCCTCTGTTTTTATAAATAAAGTTTTATTGGAGCACAGTCATGCCCAATTATGTACATGTTGTCTCTGGCAGCTTTTGTGCCATAGAGGCATGAATTGAATGGTTGCAACAGAGGATGTGTGGCTCACAAAGTGTAAAATATTTGCTATCTAGCCCTTTATAGAAATGTTTGCCAACTCCTGAATTAGGCTACAAAAATAGAATAAATTCAACAAAAGTATTTGAAAGACATAATGAAGATCAGAAGTTAATGTGAAAGGAAAATTATAATATAATATAAACGATGAATAAAGACAAATGCTAATTCTTTGGGAAGACTAATGAAATACAAAAATCCCCCGCAAGATCGATTTTATTTATTTATTTATTTTTTTAATCTGTCTCTCTGACTGACTTTATTTTATTTTATTTTTTTTATGAAATTTATTGACAAATTGGTTTCCATACAACACCCAGTGCTCATCCCAAAAGGTGCCCTCCTCAATACCCATCACCCACCCTCCCCTCCCTCCCACCCCCCATCAACCCTCAGTTTGTTCTCAGTTTTTAACAGTCTCTTATGCTTTGGCTCTCTCCCACTCTAACCTCTTTTTTTTTTTTTTTTTCCTTCCCCTCCCCCATGGGTTCCTGTTAAGTTTCTCAGGATCCACATAAGAGTGAAACCATATGGTATCTGTCTTTCTCTGTATGGCTTATTTCACTTAGCATCACACTCTCCAGTTCCATCCACGTTGCTACAAAGGGCCATATTTCATTTTTTCTCATTGCCACGTAGTACTCCATTGTGTATATATACCACAATTTCTTTATCCATTCATCAGTTGATGGACATTTAGGCTCTTTCCATAATTTGGCTATTGTTGAGAGTGCTGCTATGAACATTGGGGTACAAGTGCCCCTATGCATCAGTACTCCTGTATCCCTTGGATAAATTCCTAGCAGTGCTATTGCTGGGTCATAGGGTAGGTCTATTTTTAATTTTCTGAGGAACCTCCACACTGCTTTCCAGAGCGGCTGCACCAATTTGCATTCCCACCAACAGTGCAAGAGGGTTCCCGTTTCTCCACATCCTCTCCAGCATCTATAGTCTCCTGATTTGTTCATTTTGGCCACTCTGACTGGCGTGAGGTGATACCTGAGTGTGGTTTTGATTTGTATTTCCCTGATAAGGAGCGACGCTGAACATCTTTTCATGTGCCTGTTGGCCATCTGGATGTCTTCTTTAGAGAAGTGTCTATTCATGTTTTCTGCCCATTTCTTCACTGGGTTATTTGTTTTTCGGGTGTGGAGTTTGGTGAGCTCTTTATAGATTTTAGATACTAGCCCTTTGTCCGATATGTCATTTGCAAATATCTTTTCCCATTCCGTTGGTTGCCTTTTAGTTTTGTTGGTTGTTTCCTTTGCTGTGCAGAAGCTTTTTATCTTCATAAGGTCCCAGTAATTCACTTTTGCTTTTAATTCCCTTGCCTTTGGGGATGTGTCGAATAAGAGATTGCTACGGCTGAGGTCAGAGAGATCTTTTCCTGCTTTCTCCTCTAAGGTTTTGATGGTTTCCTGTCTCACATTTAGGTCCTTTATCCATTTTGAGTTTATTTTTGTAAATGGTGTGAGAAAGTGGTCTAGTTTCAACCTTCTGCATGTTGCTGTCCAGTTCTCCCAGCACCATTTGTTAAAGAGGCTGTCTTTTTTCCATTGGATGTTCCCGCAAGATCGATTTTAAAAAGTGAATGCTTTGGGGCGCCTGGGTGGCGCAGTCGGTTAAGCGTCCGACTTCAGCCAGGTCACGATCTCGCGGTCTGTGAGTTCGAGCCCCGCGTCAGGCTCTGGGCTGATGGCTCAGAGCCTGGAGCCTGTTTCCGATTCTGTGTCTCCCTCTCTCTCTGCCCCTCCCCCGTTCATGCTCTGTCTCTCTCTGTCCCAAAAATAAATAAACGTTGAAAAAAAAAAATTAAAAAAAAAAAAAAAAGTGAATGCTTTTATCAATACTAATAATGATAAGGGAGGGCTGAGAAATGACAGAAATTTAAAATATAAGGGATAAATCTGAATAATTTTATGTTAATAATTTAAAACTATAAACAGAATAAATATAAAGAAAAATCTGAATTGCAAAATCTGACAAAAGAAAAATAGAGTTCACAGGTGGTTTTGCAGACAAGTTCTGCAAAATAGTCAACAGATTTTTTCCAACATTAAACTTTTTTACCAAATAGAAAAAAGGGACTATTCTCCAATTATTATTTTATAAAGTTAGCATTACCAAATTAAAAAAAAAACAAACAAACAGACACGGGTAAAAGAATGAAGGAAAATTACAGTCTAATTCTAGTCATAATTATGAGTTTGACAATCTGAAACAAATTATTAGAAAACTGTTTACAGTAGTTTATGAGAAAAAATAACTCATCCTGACCAAGTTTAGTTTATCCCAGGAATGCAAGGAAGGTTTGGGTTTAGAAGCTTGATCAGTATAATTACTTCAGTAATAGATTAAAAGATAGAAACCAATATGAATTTTTTTCAGTAGATACAGAAAAAGCATTTGATCAATTCAACATGCATTTATGATTTAAAATCCAAGCAAACTAAGAGTGAAGGCAATAGCAAACTACTTCCTTTTTAGAAAAACTGAATAAACATCAATTCCTAATTGTCGAAAGTTAGAAGCATATGCTTTAATATCACAAAGTAGACAAAGATATTGCCAATTCTGGTCAACATTCTACTGGAGGATCTAGCCAGTACAATAATTTTTTAAAAATGTTTTAATGAAATTAAATTAAAATGGCAAAAGAACACACAGAACTGTCATTATTCTCAAATTACATTACTTTTTTTTATGGATAAAATTATATTATTTTCTATGTAAAAAATGCAAAGTAATCTATAAATATATTTGGACCTAATACAAAAATTTACTAAGATGAGTAGATATATAACCAATATATAAAAATAAGTTACATATCTAATACATGGGCAACAAAATAGAAGGCATACTTAAAATATATATGCAATTTATAATTTTAACAAAATATATGATATCTAGGAATAAATATAACAAAATGTTTAAGACTCATTTGGGAAAAATTTTGAACTTCAACAAAATACATAGAAGATCTAATAAGTGGAGAGGTAAACTATGATCTTAGATAGGAAATCTTAATATTGTAAGAATTTCAGTTATTCCCAGAGCACCTGGGTGGCTCAGTGGTTGAGTGTCTCTTTTTTTTTTAATTTTTTTATTTTACTGTTTATTTATTTTTGAGAGAGACAGAGAGACAATGTGGGCAGGGGAGGGGCAGAGAGAGAGGGAGACACAGAATCCAAAGCAGGCTCCAAGCTCTGAGCTGTCAGCACAGAGCCCGATGCAGGGCTTGAACTCACGAGCTGTGAGATCATGACCTGAGCTGAAGTCGGACGCTTAGCCGACTGAGACACCCAGGTGCCCTGAGTGTCTGACTCTTGATTTCAGCTCAGGTGATGATATTAGGGGCATGGGATCAAGTCTCATGTTGGGGGACTATGCTGAGGGTGGAGCCTGCTTGAGATTCTCTCCCTCCCTCTTTCCCCCCTCTCCCACTTGTGCTTGTTTTCACCAGCTCTCCCTCTCTCTCTCTAAAATAAAAAATAATTAAAAATTAAAAGAAATTAATTTCAGTTATTCCCAATTTTAACTATAGTTTACTGCATTTTAAAAAAATCCAAAAGGAACTTGATAAGGTGACTTTAAAATTTACAATTAAGGGTTAAGGGGGCACCTGGGTGCCTTAGTCAGTTAAGTGTCTGACTCTTGACCTCGGCTCAGGTAATGATCTCACAGTTTGTGAGTTCAAGTCCTATGTCAGGCTCTGTGCTGATGGTACAGAGTGCTTAGGATTCTATTTTTCCTTCTCTCTGTGCTTCCTCCACTTGTGCTTCTCTCTGCCCCTCCACCACCTGTGCGTGTGTGTGCGCTCTCTCTCTCTCTCTCTCTCTCTCTCTCTCAAAATAAATAAAATTAAAAAAAAAATTAAAAAATTTGCAAGTAAGAACAAAGGCCCAGGATTTGTCAAGACCATTCTGAAGATGACTAAACACCTAATGGATTTTGCCCTTCCATGTATCAAGACATACATCCATGTATCAAGATATCCTTAATATACTATATATATTCCAACATATATTGTATATAATATACTATATATAGCATACCTTGATATACTATAGTGGTATACTCTACCACTATATACTATAGTGTGTGTGTGTGTGTGTGTGTGTGTATATATATACTATATATATATATATACACCTCATATATATATATATATACACCTCATATATATATATATACACACCTCATATATATATATGTGTGTGTGTGTATATATATATATATATATATATATATATATAGCATATCTTGATATACTATAGTGGTATCAAGTACCACTATATCTTGATATAGTATATCAAGATATGCTATCAGGATTACACTATAGTATATCAAGATATGCTATCAAGATATATATATATATATGTATATATATATATATATATATATGCCCTTCCATATATAAAGATATACTATAGCATACTATACTATACTTGATATATGGAAGGGCAAAATACTAAAGGATTTAGTATCATGATATATGCCCTTCTACATATCAAGATATTCTATATACTGTACAGACAATGTTTTGGCACAGGGATAATCAAACCGAGTAATGCAACAGAAAATGGAACTCAGAGACAGATCCACACTTACGTGGAAGCCTGACAGTTTGCCATAAATGATCATTATGATGTAGGTGGCATAGCAGCTCACCTGAGAGGTATGGGTCACACAGTACATGAGACTTAGACTGTTATTATCTGTGTAGATAAAGAATGGAACGAGTCTCTACCTCAGTTGTTCACAAAAACAAATTCCAGAGAGATTAAAGCTAAACAAGTAAAGACAAAACTTTAAAAGTCTTAGAAGACTATATAACAACAGTTTTGCTGCTATAAAAACAAACTCTATGAACTTACTATTGTTCATCAAAAAAGTGAAAAGAGAACTAGAAGATACTGTAATGCATACGCTATGGGCTGAACTGTGTCCTCCTTCCAGATTCATATGTTGAAACCCTAACCCCCACCCACCCCACTGCGATGGTATTTAGAGATGGGTAATTGGGGTTAGATGAGGTCGTGAGGGTGGGGAACCCATGGTGGGATTAGTGCCTTCCTAAGGAGAAATACCAGAACTTTCACGTGCATGCTCTCTTTCTCTCTTCCTGCCATGTGAGGACACAGTGAACAGGTGGGTGTCTGCGAGCCAGGAAGAGAGCTCTCACCAGACTCCAGACACCCTGATCTCAGGCATCCCATCTCTAGAACTGTGACAAATTATCTTCTGTAGTATAAGCCAGTCTATACAATATTTTTATGACAGCCCATGCTGATTAAGACACCATATGACCAACAAAGTATCCTGAATATATAAAGAATTCTTACAAATTAGTAAGAAAAAAAGTTAATCAACTTAAAAATGGGTAAAATATTCAAACAAGCACATCACAAAGAAGAAATATATAAACATTATATATAAAAAAGCTCAAAATCATTAGTAATACAAATTAAGACCATGAGGAGCTACCATTTGTATCCATGAAACTGGCAAAAATTAAGACTAATATCAAATCTTACTGAGGATGTGGCACACACAGACATACTCTGCCATCCGGACTAAAAACTGGCATGAGTAGTTTGGGAAACCACACTGTGAAATCAAACATTCTCATACCCTAAAGACTCAGCAATCTCTTGACTAGGTGACCCGACAGCAGAGGTTTTAACGTGTCTGTGGCGGTAAACTGCGTCAGGGAGGAGCTACGGCCTTGCTGTTGAGGTTGTTGAGTGGGGCCAGGGCAGCTGCAGGGCTCGCAAGTTGCAGGTCAGGTCAGGTGAGTGGGGTCTGATGGTGCCACGATGTGGAAAAGACTGGGAAGCACTCTCCCAGGACATGTCTGGCACACATGCACCAGGAAACATTTAAAGGACATTCATAGCAGCTCCCTGGAAAGAGGATGATTAAGTAAACTGTGGTATAGCCATGGAATAGAATATTATATAGCTTTGGAAATGGATGAATTCTAGCTCCACACGCGAACCATCACACATACTCAAGTGACAAAATCAAGTTGAGAAAAGCTGCATAATATGTGTATGGATACATATATGTATGTATGCATAATATATATATGTATGCGTATATATATATTCCTTAGGGATACATATATGCAATAAAGGAAACAAGAAGAGATAAATAATACATATGAAATTCAGAACAATATTCTGAGATTGTCTTATAAAATACACATTTACTGAGCATTTACTATGTGGAAAGCATCATATTATCTTACAGCAGACAAAAATACACAGTATCTGCCCTCAAAAACTACCTACCTTGGGAGCCGATGTATATACCTTTAAAAGATATCGAAGTTATAAACCTTCTGTAGAAGTGGCCATTCCCTCTGATGCAAGCGTGCTAAGGAACATCAATGTACCTTCTCCCTGGATCAGTGGACCCCCTGGGGCCTGTGCAGGTCTTCAAACAGTGAACATTTCCCTCCCTCTCTGACAAACTTCACGTTTGCTCTAGACTCTTCTGAGCAGTCGGAAAGCAAAGAATTAATCTATATTTGATTAAAAATAACAATATAATTGCTGATAATAATCATGATAATAAGAACAGAAACAAAAAAGGAAGCCACCTGTGAGTTACTTCGATTCACATATGGATTTAAACTAAAAATAGTCTCAGAAGCAAAGCATAGACTAATGTATTTTGGATATTCTTTAGAAAGAGTGGTGAACAGTGAATTTTCCCAGACCTGGGAAGATGCATGTGGGAAGTAAAAAATAAATATATAACAACTGAGCTTTAAGCCTTTTTTTTCTTTCAACTGATGTTTTGCCAGTATGTTACGGGCTTCATCAGAGAATGCAAACACAAACTTTTGTTTGGACATCAAAGCGTTTTTCAACTCTTGCTTAGGTAATGAAATAAATGTGTAAAGTCACAGACGGATCCAGGGACTGCTTTGTGTAGCTGGTTGTTTTATCACGACATGAAAAAAAAAAGATAATTATGTAGATTTGAGTTTAATTCCTAGAAAAAAAAATTTGGAAAGTCATTGGGAGATTGATTTGCAAACGAGGGGAAGTTACTAGCTAGTGCTCAGTGTGGCTTATTCAGAATAAATTCTCCTGGATTAATCTGATCTCTTTAGACAGAGTGGCATACCTGACAAATGATGGGCCGTGGGTGTTTGAGACGAGGGAGCAAGGAAAAAATATATAAGGGGATGTCAATGCCTAGGTACGTTTAAAACTAGCTTCATGTTAGTTTATTCTAGACATAGTACTTTTCAAAATAATTCTCTCCGTGGTCCCCTTTGAGACTCAAAGGCCTCATCTATAAAATAAGAAGTGGATTAGATGAGTGTTTTTCAAACTGCATGCCATGGCCTTTTGGAGGGTCATGAAATTAACCTAGTAGGTAACAACTAGCAATTTTAAAAACATGAGGCAGAAGAGATTAGAATGGAAACCATCAGAGTTAATTGCATGTGAAAAGGTAAAGACTCCGATATAACTTTTGTTTCAACTGTGTACCCTGTGTGTGTGTGTGTGTGTGTTTAGTGAGATATAATATAGAGTGTATTTCTTATTGTGAGTTGCAGTCACAAATGCTCAAAAGCCACTGGACTTAATGATATCTAAGATCCCATGTGAATTTTTTTCTCCCCTCAGCAAGTATTTATGGCACATACCATATGTTTGCGGTCCCTTCTGGCACTAACATTTCATATTCCTGAGAAAGATCCCAGGGCACCCAATTAACAACAACATATAAATGTTGAAATTATCAGTATGATAGATCAGAATTCTATCTCGCTTCTTCTTATAACAATAAAGTACAGATGAACGCCATCACATAGACATTTAACCTGGAGGTTCAACTACAAGTGTTTAAGCAAACCGAACATTAAAAACATATTGACTTCAAGTACTTGGGCTCCTAAATGCAAACCAAAAAATTCATTTGGTGCTCTCCTGACAACAGCAACAACAAAAAACCAGTCAGCTTTTCCAACGCTGTGAGGGAAAGTATTGAGAACTTTTAATTGAGAGTTGGCACGTAAGCCATATATTGGGTACAAATAAAAGAAATGAGAATTATTACATTTTTGCATGATTACATTTTATATTATTACATTTTGCATGACATTAGAAATGCAGCCCTGTGTGGGATTCAACCATACTGGAAATCTCTTGTTGAAGAGAAGCTTAGACAGTTGTCCTTCTCACCTTCCTTCTGAAAAGGAAGAATCTGTTTTACTCTTTCTGCCCTCCTCCTGTCCTTTTCTTCTTCTTTCCCCTCCCCTGTTCCTCATTTTCTCCACCCCTCCCTATCCTTCTTCTTCTTGTTGGTCACAGTTGAACCTTAACCATTTGTATGTAACATTAATATCTCTGTAATATTAATTCATTAAAAAGAATATATGTAACATAAATTTTGTTATTGCTAAGTCAGAAGTTAGGGCTTAGGATAAGAATTTGCCAAAATCACAGAGCAAGCAAAAGACAGAACTCTGACAGATAAAGCTCTGGGAACAAAAAAATGCCAATAGCTGGAATCTATTTTAAGACAGGATTCTTCCGGTTCTTTTTCTTTTTTTCTGTCTCTTCCTTCTTCTCTACTATATTACTTTTATTATTATCATTTTTTAATCTGAGAATGTTAAGTGATTGAGTGTAAACTTGGCCAATAGAATTTGATGTTATGTATTGTGTTCTAGACACATTCCCCAATACCTAAGGGGAAATTTGTTCCATTTGGGCTGGTTATCTCTTTTTCAAAGATTCGGTCTTTGTGAGACTTTCTTAACGGAAGAAGCATCTTGACTACTTGAGTGTTAAGAGCGTGAGCTCTACATGCTGTCCATGCCCAGCAAGACTTGGAAATAAGAGTGGAAGTTTGAAGCAAAAGACATTCATCAAGCAACCCTGAAGATCCATCCTGCATGACATGAGGAAAAAACAGGTTTCCACGCAAATCAAAAAATAACAAAGCAAAGCCCTAAGGATGAAATAATTCCTCAATCAAAAATCACACTGGCTGAAATATGTACTGACACCTGGATTTGCAAAACAGAAATATGATACTGAAAAAGATTTAGAGTCCCCGTTCAATTAATAAATCTTGGCTACTGTTGCTAACACTCAGAGTTTTGTTTTCCAAATGAGGTGTAAAGCTATATTTTGTGAAAATGCAAAATGACAGAGATTGAAACTGGTCCACCTCCTCCAAGCACTTTCCCTGGCATCTGCTTTGACTGCTTTGACCATACACTTGTCATGTACATTCCACCCGGGACCACTGGCTGGGGTGGGTCCACCGTGGTCAATAGAGCAGCAGGCCGCTCACCTCAAGCCCTTCAGGCTGAAAAAGTGCCCTTTTGTTCGAATACACTCCCTCCGGACAGTTTGTCGATTAGGCAGAAAATTACAACGAATAAAACCTGCAAATACCTTGCAATGACTAAAAGTTAGAAAGAACCAGAGTAGAAAGAAAGTTACTGGAGAGAAAAATACCGTGGCTTTTCTTCTTTGCAAATTTTGAGAAATCTGTTCTTCTCCAAAGGCGCCGTCCAGAAAGATCTGTTTGCCACCATCCAAGTACACATAGCTTTAAATGAAAGTTTCAGGGTGGGTGTTTGAGAATGTTAAGGACTCCTGAAATGATTATCTGTTTGAGCAGGTGGTGTCCATGAACTGGTCCCGAGGACATATTCCTCTGGTCTTTTAAGTCTGAGGTCAAACATTTCACAGACTCTGCCACACTAAGTGATTAACAAAACTAAGTTGTAGCTGGTAGACAGCTGGGTGCTTATTGCCTCATAAGCCCTAGTGGTTTAGGCTTGTCTTTGATTATAGGAGCTGACCTTGGTCTCTACAATGGTTGGGAAATCTGCCGGACTGGACAAACTGCAAATAGATTGCTCGGGGTTTCCTGTTTTCATTCAGATGTGTACAAATTACCTCAACATGCCCCTTTTTTCAGAAAACACTAAGGTCTGAAAGAAACTCTTGTTATATTGTTGCCACTTAGGTTTCACTGAGCCTGCATTATCTACTCACAGCTTTAATGACTTCCTGCTGAGAGAGGTTCTGTAGCAGTCTTGGCAGCAGGGCTAAGAATAGCATTAAATGCAAGGTTATCTAGGCATTACACTCACTGTAACATGCAATTAACTCTCCTCTTCCATTTTCATTACACAATTATTCATTAATGTCAATTTAATTTTATGCATTGTTCTACATGACCGAAGGCTGATTACGGGCCTTTTCACTCCAATATCCCAAGTTAACTGGTGCCAGCCGCACTCAGGGCTGCCTAATTGCAATTTAGCCCAGACAATTCCTCCCATTTTTGCCCTCCAGTAATGGAACAACAGATCATGGCCAGGTAAAGATTTTAAGGTGGAAATAAAGCCCAAGCTACAAAACACTAAAGTTCAGAAAAGCCTTTTCCCTTTTTCAATTTAATGGAATAAAGACTCACTGGAAAAATTACACAGAGCAAGTCCCCCCCCCTTTTTTTTTAAATGGAGCTTTTATGAGCTGTGTTTTTAGTAGTTTTAACCTAACTACCAAAGTCGTAGCGGACCCCACGTCTGAAGACCCCACTGGGCTGCCTCAGTTTAGCAACATCATTATCACACATATCTGTACTGTCCACACCTAGAAATTTTGAATGATCGTGTGGAATCCCAAGGAGCACTGGATAGGAGTCTCCATGGATTTCACGGCTTTTCTTGACATTAATGAATAATTATTTGTTGGTGTTGCTTTTAGGATATGAACAGGTTGTAGGGTTCTGAAGTTCAATCTCTTTACAGCCGCCACTGAGTGGTTTTTGAACAGCATCCCTCAGGTGGTAGAAATGAAAAGAATCTTGCTTCTCTCAAAAGCTTCCAACTATGGTCTTTCTACTTCAAATCAAAAAAAGTTCATTAGATATCCACCTTAAAACATTCGGAGTGATGTAGACTAAAAGTAATTCAGATCCTCAAACATTTTGTGTCCAAGTAATTCACATTATTGTTGAATCTGCACAAACAGCTCATCAGCAGCTTTTCTAGTTTTTACCAGCAGACAACTGTCAAAAATTAAGATTTAAAGAACGATTGAAGACAAAGCTTGGACTGCTCCTTGCTCTCCGTTGGTAGCTATTGTTGTTAAATCCAGGGGAAGGTGTGGCTCTGGGATAATGGAATCTAGTAAAAGTCAGGAAGTCAGTGTGTCCTCTTCCACACTGGGTGACTAGACTCATTTCAAAGAAGGGTTCCATGCTAGCTTCTTTGCAAACCCCAGACAGTCAGAACATATGCATAGACAAGTGCTTTTAAGCAATGCATATAGTATAATTCCCAGGGTGAGGCCCAGAGACTCCTAATAGCAACAATAAAGCGAACCAGGTACAAATAGGCATTATAGCTCCTCCCTTCTTGCCACTGTGGGTAAAGCTGTGTTAGCATTTCCACTTGAACCCCCACCCCCCTTTCCAGGGGCTTTATAACTCAGTCATAAAAATTAGTTCCAAGCAAAAACTTGGCATGAAAAGTTTCAGCCTTAGAGTGAACTTTTTATTTTTTCACAAATTGTCAAAGGCGGAAAAAAAAAAAAATCCCAGCCCTTTGGCTATTTTTACTTTTTTTTTTTTTTCAAGGCACAAAAATAGAAAACAGAAATGTACTGGTTGTGCACTTTTTTGGAGCTCTTACAAAAACATTTATAGGCCATTATGAGGTATGAGTGTTCTTGGAGTACTCCATGTTTTCTCGACAGATAATTTTATAAGACTAACATGATCAGGGCTTGTGAGGTGACTTTTCAAAAGTGTTCTCTATTGTATCTCTTTCTTTTCAGTCACATGGAACAGATCTGCCTTATAAGCGGGCGTGACGGTTCTGATGTACACAATAGTGAGTCGTTGTGGTCTATTAGCTCAATAATCCATGCTCTGAAGTATCCGTCAATATAAATTTAGCCAATAGACCGCAGAGACTGGGAAGAAGCTTCTACAGTTCGCGGAGCAATTGCAGTGTGTTCTAACAATCTCTAAATATGTAGAAAAACAATTGGGCCCGCGTGTGAGTTTCCAAACTCCTTTGAAAGCAGCGGGCCATGTTCCCACTCCATGTAACTCTAGGGAAGAATTAAGTAACTTTAAATAGCAGCACTCAAAACTTAATTAATGTGATTCAGGCAGAGTTGTGCAAGTTTGGTGATACAAACCGCCAGTGGTAATAGAATCACACTTGTGGCTAACCGTGACTCACCCCATTGTTCAAAAATACAGAGGAGGTCTCCTAGTGGCTTGTGATGTTTCGACACCATATGGGCCATCTGATCTTGGTACAGGCAGCTGACAAGTTAGGGACAGTGGCAGCAAATTTAAAATGAGGCTCACTCAAACTTTATGAGCTTGTCATTTTGTCAAAAGCGTAACAAAAGAATTTATATTATTATTCTTACTGTTACTATTATTTGTATTCAGGTTGCTTGTGTTAAGTTGCATGGAGACCATAACCACTGAACTTACCCCCCCCCCTTTGATTTTACACTTAATTTATATGTTACTAATAGCCAACTGCTGTCTAAAGCCTTTTGATTCATGCTCTGTTTGCTTTCCTTCTGTGAGGTTTATGGTCAAGGGACCTAATTTGCTGGCTTCATTATAAACTGCATTTTGGACAAAATATGAACTAATGGGGTTGAATTTAGGCCCTCAACTTTGCCTCAAAAGTCAGACCATGGCTTTATAACAAAGAGGTATTTAGCGGTGTCATTGGAGCATTTAGCTTCCTGAAGTTCACATATGATTAGAAGTTAAATATCTAAAAATCCATTTATTTGCTTAATAACACTGCCAAATTGAACCCGTCTGTGGTTTCTGCATTATAAAGCCACTAAAGGACTCTTTTGAGGTACTGTGTATGTGATTACTAACTTAATAGATTTCAACCAGCACCACTCAAATCAAATCATCATTCCTCACGGATTGTGCACCTAGTATAGCAATGCCCTGTGTCGGGTACCAGGGGATGCGCCGTTTTTCATACTTTCCGTTATGATCATGCTGATCACGTTGTAGTTTAATTATTTGAGTCCAGGTCTGCCCTCCACTCCCGCTCCCCACTGTCTGATGGAATTGGTGTATATGTGTATCCCAGGGCCCACAGCATGGAGCCTCTGGGAGGTTGAGCCTTTCCTACGTGCAATGGCCAACACTGATTGTGTGCTTTAAGATGTGCTGGGGCCCATTCTAAGCATGGTATCTGAAAAACTTCTAAAATCCTCCACCCAACCTCATGAGGCAAGTACTGTCATAGTCCCCATTTTACAGATGAGAAAACAGAGGTTCACAGAGATGTTAGGCCCCTGACCAAGGTCATATACCACTGAGGAATATGGCTGGCGTTCACACCGAGGCATCGTCAAAAAAGCCTAGCCTCTCAACTCCATACTCTTCTGCCTCTGTCCGTAGGCACCGTGGGACTCTCTGACAGAGTGCTCGTTCTTAAGGAAATGACAACCTGGCTGAGCTGATGAGCTTTATGTGCACACGGGCAGGACTGCATGTGATTAAGAACTAAAGATATGGCACAGAGCGTAGGTGCTGTAAGCATCCAAGAGGGCAGTTGTCAACGTATGTTAGCTGGCCAGGGGAGGCTTCCTGAAGATGTATGACTGTTGTTGAGATCTGGAGGATGTAAAGGCCTTGGATAGGTGGTAAGGAGGAGGGAGTTATTTCCATTGTGGAGAGGGGTTATAAGGGGGAGAACAGAGTTCATCCTGGCAGGATAGTCAAACCTGACAGGGGAATGGTAGGAGAGAGAGGTCGTCTAGAGATGTAGGGCCCTTGAATGCCAGGCTGAGAAATGGGAATACAACGCAAAGACAGAGCACGATTATTTCGTTAAGTGTATGGCTCAGAAAACCAACTCCTTTGAGTTTGTTCAGCAATCTAGGAAATGAACTGTGTTCACAAGAAGGGCCTTGCGGTTTCAAGCATGGGAGAGAGCCACAAGGTGCCCCTCCCTCTGCCGCTCAGCAGCTGGCCCCATGTCCTGCCTGGGTTCTCCTGGAGTGCACAAGCTGCTGCCATCTGAGATCAGCTGAGTCTGAGCATCAGGAGGACATGAGCGCCAACTGCGTTTGGCAGGGGCCGGTGTCTGAATTTACCTGGCTGGCAGTCTTGGATACTGGAGACCGCATCAACATGTACCTTTCTCAGATTAAGAGTTTAGCCTCCCGTGTTCAGATTCAGAGGATCCGGCTAAGTTCAATGATTCTTCCTTCATCTTCCCCAAGAAGCATTTAGCCGATCTCAGCATCTCTCATAAAATGGCCCAAGTAGTCTGAAAGGCCCCCATTGATGTACAGCTAATAACAAGAGATCACATCATAAAGCAGCCATCAAGGATTCAACTGGGTGAGCACCACACTCTCGGAAAAAGATGACCACATTTGGATATACTCCAAACGTAGAGATACTCCTATTTGGCTGATTTCTCTCTGCAAAACTGGGGCCCCAAAATTTGAAACTGTAGCTTTTCAAATCAAGCTCTTTTCCCATCCCGTTACTTGGGCCAGATTGGAGATTCTTGACATTTTAGGTGGAAGGTGTTTCGCTGTCGTCTTTTAGAGTTTTAGAGGGTAATGTTTTGAATGCATCGTGTCAAAATGTTTCTACAAGTTAGGAGGATGTATGTTTTTCAATGTGCTTTAAAATAATAGAATTTAGTGTTAGAACGTCCGACTCTGCCACTAAGAGTCCATCCCTTCTCATTCGACAAACGAAGAATGCTTAAACCCAGAGAGGGTGAGTAATTTGCCAATCCCGAAAATAGGCATTTCACCAGGATCTCCTGACTTGTCCTCCTGTGCTTTCACTAGCTCCCTGTGCTCTTTCCTGATTTATCTTTGAGGTTGTTCAGATGATTGAGGCTAATTAGAGAGAGTTCTCGTTGGTATGGACAATTAGCACAGAGAGGTACCAGCTCTGAGTCAGAAATCCTAGGCTGCAGTCCAAGCTCCTACTACCTGAAAAACCTAGAGTAAACCATTTAACTTTCCTGATCCTCAATTTCCTCATCTGTAAAATGTGTATAATACCGGTACCTGATGCCCAGGGCTATTATGGGCATCAAAGAAGATCCTACATGGGAACTTGTTTAATGGATCATAAAGCACTCTGCAAATCAAGTTGTAAAAAGGGATGGAAATATGATTTTAAAATGTGATAATGTTTATATTGACATAGTTTATATCTTTGTATAATTTCTCTCCTCCCACTACCCCCTAAAATAAAAAAACAAACAAGAAATTGGTTTTAGAACAGACTGCATTCCTGCCAAATTTGTATTCTAAATTGAGTGCTCTTGGAAGGTTACAAGGCACAAGAAATGGCACATTCTAAATCATTCCTGTTGAAATACATCAACATGCTAACAGTGGTTTTTACGGGGTAGGAGGAATGTGGGAAATCCTTTTCTCTCTTTTTAAGATGTCTTTGGATTTTCTCCATTATTGACAATGAAAATGTATTAGTCTTATAATTAATCGAAAAACGTTTAAAAACAAGTCTTGTGCACATTTGTAAAGGTCTCTATTTGATAACGATAACAATTGCTTCCATTTATCCATTGCCTACTATGTGGTGTATACTCTACACATATTGCTTTATTAAATTTTTAAAAAGTCCTGCCTGCATGGTATTATTGTTCCCTTTATAGATGATAACCCGAGTGAGATTCAATCACTCGGTGATTTTAAATCTAATCTCACTGAGATTAAATCACTTGCCAGGACTGCACAGTGCATTCCACGGAGTCTCTCTGATCCCAGAGCCCGTGTTCTTTTTGCTGGGCCAGGCTGTGCTGCCAGGTTGAGATGGAGACTCGGCCTTGAACCTTTGGGCTCCCATAAAATAACGCAGTTCTAGCAGATGGCCGAACCTCAACGTGCCACAGCGCACAGAGGCCTGGCTTCTTTTGGGTCAGAAGAAGTGGGCTCCAGGTCTGATTCTGCCAGTTAAGAGCTAGAGCTTGACTTCACACAGGCCCCTCTCTCTCTGAAGCCTGTGTTTTTTCGTCACTAAATGAAGAGCGTGGATCAAATAAATGACTCTCTCACTAGTTTGCGTGGCAACCTCACCCACTTCTTTTCAAATGAAATTTTAGTTGCCTAGCCCTGGTGTTAGGGTCTCCAGAAAAGGAGACTCAGCCTCAGCCCATGGCCCTGCCACCACTGGGGAGGGATCATGTTTTCCTGTTCTGCACTTCCCCGATCCAAGCATAAAATTTAGCTCTTTACCTTAATTTCTACTAACAACGACAGCAACAAAAGTCATGTAAGTCTTGGTGTGTGTAGGACAATTTACTGATTATTTTGAGAAGATGAAGGGATTTGCGAATAAATCCTCAAACTTCCTATTAGATATTCATGCCACTAAAAGCGTTTTGCCTTTTTTTAAAGCTTGGGATTCAGCTTTTGGTCATGGCGCCCTTTCTCCCCTCACTCATTCCCTCTGCCCTTCCCATCTCTGCCCTTCCCATCTCTGCCCATCCCAGATTCCTATTTCTCACACAGAGATTAGCCCTCTTCCTCTCCCTCTTCCCAAAGACAGTTGGCCACTTTCTCCTTTGAAACCTCACTTTGCCCCGAGTAGAGGTCAGGCAGAACATCCAAAACGTGTCTGCATGTCTCTGGGTAAATATCTGCCTCACTGGCTGGACCGTTAGAAAGGAGGGTATATTATTATTTATCTCTGTGCGCCAGGTGCTTGCTAAGCAGGTCATAATGACCGCTTGTGGACGAGAGTCTGTGACTGTGTGTGACCACTCAATAACACAATGCCCGCCAGAAGGAGGTGAGCCAAAAGGGACCATCCAGACAAGAAAAAAAACAGACCGCTGCCCTGTGCTTGCGCAGAGCTGTGAACGTCTTGCTCTCTGCCCCCCTTTCTAAGTGTGAAATCTGTAGCATACAGTTGCACGTGGCGGTGGGAAGTTCTACTTGAAAGCTTCATTTGCAAACTTTCTATCGTCAGCCCAGTTGGCCATTTTATTTAGATCATTTCATGAAAGACGGTGTTTGGATTAGTGTTGGACATAAGTAAATGGCAGTTCTTTATCCATTCTGAAATGCTGAAATGGCTCACGGAGGTATCGGGGCAGCTGTTGTAGAACGTGTAATGGCATTAGACGCTGAGTTGGAGAGGAAGCTGGTGCCAGACGTTTCTGGCAGCGGCTGCAGTTCTAGCGATGCTCCCAGTGAGGAGGCTATCATTAGTGGCAGTGTTAGGGGCAAGCGAGGCCCATCAGTGGGTGATTTCCTGGAGTAGAATCCTGGGTTTCAACACAAGGAAGGAGGGAAAGAGTTTTACTCCTGAGTCATGATCGTTAGAGATCATTCCTGAAATTCCGTTCCAATAACTGGGAGAGAAGTGTTCAAAACCCAAAGTGATTTTATCTGTAACTTACATGTTATATGTAGCCTTCTCTTCCCTCCTCCCTTCCCTCTCCCTCCTTCTGCTCCCAGTCAGGTGATGTAAACCAAACAGAACATATGATAGTACTCTCTCCTCACTGGCTTCGTGGGGCACTGATGTCTTTAAACTCTCATATTCTGGACACTTTTTTGGTCCTCTTATGTCTGTCACTATGCCATTTCTTTTTATAATGAACTGGCAGATAAGGAGAATTACTGGGATTATATCTCTGGGTACGTTATCAAGTTCTCTTTAAGAATCAATAGGAAATCTTCACATTTTTCAACCATATGCACATACTCTTTCTTTCTCTCTTTCTTTTTCTCCAATCTCCCTGAACATGAAGAACTATACAGAAAAATAGGGTTGCTAAGTCCTGGAGAAGCATGAGTAATTTTTATGGATGGCCATGCCAAAGGAAACTTCATAATTAAATAATAGATTAAGATTAGCTATAAGTCAAGTGCTGATATATACAGAAATGTAAAGATGAGGAAGCATATGGAATAGCCCATAATGCTTACCCATTAAAGGTTAGAGACTCCTCTAATTATTCATACCTCTAAGGGTTTTTTTATGTTTATTTGTTTATTTTGAGAGAGAGGGGTGGGGAGAGAGAGAGAAAGAGGGGGAGAGAGGGTGTGAATAGGGGGAGGGGCAGAGAGAGAAGGAGAGAGAGAATCCCAAGCAGGCTCCTCAGTGCCCGTGCAGAGCCTGACGTGGGGCTTGGACCTATGAACCGTGAGATCATGACCTGAACCGAAATCAAGAGTCAGATGCTTAACCCACTGAGCCACCCTGGCACCCCCGTACCTTAAGGGTTTTTAAAAGAGTTACATGCTACATACACATTGTGAGATTCAAACGTGCATATTCTTGACTATTAGATACAGTTCCCATGGAGCACTGGGCAAAACTATCTTCTCTATGTTAGAAGTACCATTACAAAGGGTATTGGTCAGGCATTCTATTATATACTCTTCCATTTCTTCCACACAAACATTTTTTAAGCATCTCCATTGGGGTTTTAGTCTCCATAAATAATAACACCCTTCCTTGCCTCATGTTTAGAACCATTTCAAAGATAGATGCACAGTCAGAAAGATGCAGATCAAAATATCAACTTTATCACTCATCAAGCTGATTGACGGAATGGTCATATAGACTTGTTAACATAATCATCACTCTCTAAGTTAAACTTATTACTGACTTTGTTTACTAAGCTTTCAGCACAGTAGAGAGAATGTGAATTCCTTAAGGCAGGCTGACTTCTTCTGAAGCATCTCATCTGCCAAGCTTGCTGTGTGAATCAAGGTTCTCCAGAGAAACAGGATCAACAGGGTGTATATAAGTGTATAGATAAAAAGACTAGATAAGGCATTGGCTCACACAATTGTGAAGCCTGAGAAGTCCCAAAATATAGAGTAGGCAAGCAGGAGACCAAGAAAAGTGGATGTGTACCTCCAGTATGAGAGCCGACAGACTTGAGGCCCCAAAAGAGCCAATGTTTCAGAATGAGCATGAAGGTTGGAAAGGACCAATGTTCCAACTCAAATAGTCAGGTAGGAGTTATTTTTTACTGAGCCTTTTTGTTCTATCCAGTTGTTCAATTAACTGGATGAGGCCCACCCACATTAGGGAGGGCAACCTGATTTGCTCAGTCTAGAGATTCAAATGTTAATGTTGTCCAGAAACATTCTTACAGATGCCCAGGATAATGTTTGACCAAATGTCTGGGCACCTAGGCTCATATAAGTTGACACATGAAATTACCCTTCACACTTGCCAACTGGAGAAGTTACCCCCCTCTTCTTCCAGGAAGGCATGGACAAGAGGAGTGAGGAGCCAGACAGAAGCCTGGCATGCTGCACTCATGAATATTTCTCCCCATGGGAATCTGAGGTGTGGAGAAGGGTTCTCCCCAATAGCAGGCAGTGCTTTTAGACAGTGGCAATGCAAAAACTGAATATAAAAGAGTTCCCGATACCAAAAACTACATGAACAGAATAAAGACCTTAAAATATTTCTTTTAATACAATATAGTAAAAGTTAACAGAGATGAAGACACATACAAAAAGGCAGGAAGGGGCACAGCAGTGAAAAATTAATTCTCCTAGTGTGAGGGGCTAACATTTCTCACAGGATATCATTTGATCCAATAAGCGAACATTGTGTCTTCCACATATTATGTTCCAACTAAATTTTACACATATCCATGAACACATGTGGGTCACGGGCAGTGTAAATCCTCCTACAAGACCACCAGGTGCAGTGACCAGGATGGGATTAAAGAAATTATCCAAATGATGGCTTCTCAAAGGGCAGGGATACCAGTAGGTTAGCATGTAAGACAGTAATGGGAAAATTCTCTGGTTGTCACCACTGCTGTAGCTAATTATTACCCAGTTAGCTCTATATTCCTCTGACACTGAGAGTTTAGCTTGGGAATGATCTGAATTTTTTTTACTGCTCTTCCTGCTGGCCTGCTGCCAGAAGGAGGCCAAAGGGAATTACTGAAAATGAAATGCCAGCCAGTTGATTTCGTAAATCTGACACTTTGAAGTCTCATGGGAACAGTCTCCGAGTTGAGTTTGAAGGATCTGGATTCAAATCCTGGCTCCACTCTTCTTGGCTCTGTGACCTTGGCATGTGTTTGAATCTCTCTAAGATTTTGTAAAATGAGGATGTTCACATGAATAGTGATACTTTATACACTTACACTGAGGATGAAATGAGATAATGCCTGTGGTAGAGCTCTGGAAAATACATTGTTACGCAATATCAGTTATTATCTGATGAGACATTTGGAGAAGCTGCAAGTTGAAACAAATGGCTGAAATATTCCACAGATCTTTTCCTTCTCCCTTTTGCCTGCTGTCTTACCTGCTTCCCAAATTCTGAATTCTGCCCTTTCATTACATGCTCATATCCACCCCCTGAAAGAAATACATATCAAATGGTTACAAGGGTAGTAAAGTCCTGTATTTACATGAGGCCTCTCAGCCCAACATACTTTAGAGGCTGATTTATGAGCCAACACCGTTGAACCAAGTAGACTTGGTTTACTCAGTGTAAGGCTTTGTCTCAGCCAGGATAATACTGCTGCCTGAGTCAGACTTCTGCAAAAATTGTATCCGCCCCTGGCTGGCTCTGGGTTTCTGTTTCCATTGTTGGGGGTAAAAAAAAAAAAAAAAAAAAGCCCAAGTGATAGGAGAGAAAGTTAAGAACAGGCAATATCTCACCTAAGTGAAAAATAAGACTGCCAGAAACTTCAAGCAGCTAGGCTACCATAGAGTCCCCAGAAAAAGCATTCCTTTTTAGGCCTCCCTCTGTCCTTCCCCTTTCTACCCGTCAAAACCACATCAACTGTAAAAACAATTTTCCTGATTATAAAGGGGGAGAAAAAAATTAAAAGTCAAAGGATTTGATTAAAAAGTTATAAAAATTCAATAAAATGAGGGCGTTTCAAACAGTTGTATATGCCTCACACACATATGTAAAACCTACAGGGTTTTAGACTCAAAGAGATTTCAGGAGTCATCTGGTTAACATATATATTAAATCATTATGTTGTACACCTTAAACTAATATAGCGTTATATGTCAATTATATCTCAATAAAACTGGGGGAAAATGTAAAAACAGTTCAACTCAATTTACTGTAACAAACATGTCTCAAGTACTTGTGCATATCAGCTTTAGGGAGACAAAGATGAAAAAACGTGGGCCCCACTTTCACAGAGAAACACGCGTGCGCACGTGCACACACACACACACACACACACACACCGTATATTGTAATGGGGTTGTGTGATATTTATAACAGGAATAAAGAATGACAGTTTTGGAGAACACTGAGAGGTGAAGGCCCAGAGATGTTAGGAGTTTCAGGAATCATGGAAAGATCACAGGGCAGATAAAAGTAAGGCAGGGTGCTGGAGGGTGAGTGAGTTTCTGCACAACTACTCAGGACAAGGAAGAGAAAAACCTTAGGGAAGGCAAAGAGCATGATCTAAGAGAAAGATGATAACCATAAGGAGAAATCAGAAAATGACTAGCGCTTTATTTACCTGAGGAAGGCAGTGAATGCTGAGGCTGGGAAAGGGAGCTGGACTTTTAAACTATGGTGGGTTTGAAAAGCAGCATTAGATAGAAGTTAAGAACATGACAACCTGGGCTCAAATTCTAGCTCTGCCACCTACTAGCTGTGAAACTTGTGGAAGTTACATGACCTCTCTCTGCTCCCACATCTGAAAACTGGAGATAATGATATAAAACCCCCATCACATAGAATTACTTGCAAAGATTAGATTAGGTATACATGTATAGTATTTAGAACTTAATGCATGTACAGTACTTAGTACTTGGAACATAGTAGGGACTCAAAAATAATTATTATAAGTTCATTGCCGTGAACTAAATTGTATTCCCCTCCTTCCCCCACAAATTCTTATGTTAAAGCTCTTACCCCCAAAGTGACTATATTTGGAGATAGGGCTCTTAGGAGGTAATTAAGGTTAAGTCAGTTCATAGGGTGGATCATAATTCAATAGGATTGGTGGCCTTATAAGAAGAGAGCTTTCTGTTTCTCTGTTCATGCATTGAGAAAAGGCCATGCAAGCACTCAGAGAAGGCATCCATCTGCAAATCAGGAAGAGGGTTTTCACCAGACCCTGAACAGGCTGGCATCCTGTTCACAGACTGCCAGTCTCTAGAACTTTGAGAAATAAATTTCTGTTAAGTCACCCAGTATATGGTATTTTGTCATGGCAGCTAGAGCTGACTACTGTCCTCATAGACCAGGGATTGCAAACTCAAATGACTATGGAGTGACACAAGTAATACAATTAAATTATATGGAGTGACAGCCAGGTCGAAAGGCAGCAGCCAGCACTTGAGTTGAGTCGATTGATTATTGTTGTGTGATAAACTGGACCAAGCATTCCAGGACTGCCTGATGTTTTAAAGACAAGGTCGATGGTGTTTTATTTGTTGGGAGGTGGGAAGTTCTAAATTTTTAAATGTACACCAAAATACTTTGAAGTCATAAAGACCTGGCCCATGGGCCACTGAGCTGCTCCATGAAAAATGCCTGAGACCAGTGCTTGGAAAAACTGGTCTGGGGAGAAGAGAGAACAGTGACAGACCGATTGGGAGGAGGGAGATGTGCCAGGATGGGAGATGGGAACGGACTTAGATTTCCAGTCACACATCAATTCAGGCTCCACTTTAGCCCTGAAGCTTTCAGCTAATAACAGAATCTTTCTGAGACCCGGGTTTTTCAACAGAAAAATGGTGATGAAAATACACCAATGTTTTATGGTTCTTGAAGAAATGAATGGAAAGTGTGCATAGAGTGCCCAATAAGCACTGGAAAATGTTAGTTCCTTCTCTTCTTCCAGTTGGTAGATAAGAGCCGAACCAAGGGAAATAGTGGTGGAGCGAAGAGGATGCTAGGAAGACGTGGCAAGTGTAGAATGGTTAGGATTTATTTGGATGAGGAAGACAGAAATTGATGACCCTGGGGACAGAAGGGATAATGAAGCTGTTCACTGTAGTTCACAGGAGGGGAGAGATGAATTATCTGTGTTTTAGATAAACTGAAACTTGTGAAATCTATGGAATATTTGAGTTGAAAAGTCCTACTGGTGTCCAAATAAGTGTCATGAGGAAAGTAGTTAGGTATAGAGATACAGTTTTGGGTGGTATCATCTTACAGGGAATAGTTGAAGCCATGGGAGTGGTTGGGATTTTTCAAAGAGATCCAACAGTATAAGAAGAGAAATAGGCCCAGGAGGTCCAGGATAGCAGAAGCAGAGAAAGAGTGATGGAAGAAAAGCAAACTTGGCATAGTGAGGAAGACCAGCTAGAGGGGTACCCACAAGACAGAGAGTGAGTAGAAGGAAGGAACATTTTAAGAAAGAAGAGATTATTTTAGAAATATGAAGTAGAATGAAAAGAAAAAAGAAAAACCTTGGTTTCTGTAGTTTGAAGTTTACCAGTGACCTTTAGGAGAAGAATTTGATGAGAAACTAACCTTGATAGTCTAGCTTACAAAAATCAGTGCTGGTGACACCCCGCCCACCATTTTTCTCTCCACTTTGCTGACAGTGATGACTCCAATCCATCCAGGAAACACTACATTATGTTCAGTACAAAGAAGGTGTATTTGCATTTAAGATGAAGTATTTCTAGAAAATATGCTGTGAATTAAACCCAATTTTCTTGAAGCGAGAATGATCTAGAGAGGAGGATTATGCTCTTGACACAGGGCCTTGTGCCCAACATTTTATAGGCATGAACACAAACTCCATATTGAATTAATTAATTATAAATGATAACCATGTATAATATAAAGCCTCTTCAAGTATACATAATTAAACAGCATAATACAAAAACCAATCGCATAAATTATATTTAATGTGATGGAATAGCATAAATATTAAACAAAGTTATTATTTTATTTCCTGACATTCTTTCTCATTGGTAAGTGATGGGAATTGTGGTATCATAGAATCAGAGGGAATCTTTTGGAAAGTTTTCACAGACATTTCTGAGAAGACCTTGGAGGCTATTGGGACTCTCTTCTTCTGCTTATAATGGCTTCCGGAGAAAGTGTTGGAGGCCAAGATGTTGCCTCTTCTGCTACCATCAAGAATAAAGTCTTTCTGCTTTCTCATTCTGCTGTCTCACCAGGGATAGCATCCTATACTACCGCCCTGAGATTATCCACAGAATTTGGACTTTGAACCACATAGAAGCCACACGTTCATGCTGACTCTTACCTTGCTACTCTACTCAGTGTCAAAGGAAGCTCAGAGCTTTTCCTTACATGGTAGAAACCTCTTCCAAAATCAAATTTGATCCAACTCTGTGGCAAGTTTCAGGGAATCTTAACAGTTGCCAGAGGTTTGACTCTTTCAATGGAAACTTTAGAGAAGTAGCGTCCTATGAGATTACAAAAAAATGAGACTGACACTTTAATAAGCACTGAGAATGTCTCATTTATAATGCCAAATCTTTATTTGGTGTTGTACTTTGGAATTTATAAAACACTTTCTATATCTTAATCTATTGTAGTCTCAAAGTGTTTTTTTATATATATAATAGCAAGGCTTTTATCAACTGTCATACCTGAAGATTGAGGATCAGTGAGATTAAATGCCTTTCCCTGAGCAATAGACACTGTTAATAAAGGACAGAATGAGGAACCAGAACTCAGGTCCTGTTAACTCCTAAGCTGGTGCTCTTCCCAAGATTCTATTCCTTCTAATGAGCAGTCCCCATTTCCTTTGGGATGCTGTGCATTTATTCGAATATTGGTATACTTGCTCAAAATATTTTTTACAAAATTTGTTTTCAGATATGTTTTTTCAGCCACACTAGAAACTTGGTCTCAACGTTATCCTTCATGTCTTACCAGTTACAGCTCTACCACCTTCCTCACACTCCCTGAGGGGTCAGCGCTGCCTCTTTCTGGTGCAGATGTTGGGGAGGGGTCTGTGCGTGCACGAAGTGAACCCGACAACCAAACTAAGACTAAGGGGCAGGGAACTCTGTGAAGTCTGTTAGGCTGCTACCAGAACCAATTGGGGACACTTGCTTGTCACTGTCCTGTTCTCTCTGCTAATAGCTGATCACATGGATATAGTAAGCTAGCTCCATTAAGAGAAATTGCTGCACATCAAATTGCCAGAAGTCAAGCCCTACCTACTCCTTCCTTACGAAAGCAGGGCAATGCGGCACAAATATTTCCATTGAAATGATTGTAATTTTATTTCCACATTTTGGCTTTTATAAAAGTATGTTTTATGTCTTTGAAAAGTTTGCTTATGTAAAATTTCTCATTCCTTTTTAATACCCATAAAAAATTTCCAGACCAACCTAAATGGCAGACAATGAAGGGATGTCATTTATATTGATGATAAACAGAAAAGGAGAGGAATGTTTATGGCAAACTTGAGTGAATCACCCAGTGAGATAGTATAAATTTTTCCTGAATATCTCCATAAACAATACATTATCTTTTCCAAAGGGAAATGATACTACTAGATTTTTCACATCTTTATGAAGGCATTCGTATTGTTTCTTTTCTCATTGACATGATGGCCTTACCTTCTCCAGCTATCCACGCTCTCCTTGACCAAGGTTATGCATATTCAAAATGGCTGACTTAAGAAGAGTATATTAAGATGCTCACTAGAGATTAAAAGTGAGATTTTTATTTTTGTAATGATGATCAAAGGTCTGCATTTAGATCCTTCCAAAGAAGGTAAGAGTGAGGGTGTTTGTATGAACATATATAAGGAAACCATCCTTTCAAAGGTGTAGAAGGCATCTCCTTTCTAAGATGTGTGTGTGTGTGTGTGTGTGTGTTGGAAGGAAGGAAGGAAGGAAGGAAGGAAGGAAGGAAGGAAGGAAGGAAGGAACTGGATATACTGGAACCTATTTTTGCAAGGTGTAATGGAGGCTGGATAATATTCAAGAGGGAAAAATGGTGATGGTGGTAGTGGGAGTTGTAGCAATAAGGAAACAATGAGTACAGTGAGTCTATAAGGTGATTACAATCTGAGATTCTCCTGGACCTAACATCCATGATCTGATTATGAGCTCAGAAGAGGCTCTTCAAGTAGACAAGGAGAAGCGCATCTCCAATGGGCTTTATACAGAACCTGCAGCAGTGGCTCTTCTGTGTGTAGGATTTCAGGACATAAGCCAGGCAGACCAGCTACTACCCTGCTGTTGGCCCCCTCTCTCACGATCCTAGCAGGAGATACTGTGTGTGAGTCGGGTGCTGGGGCTCCAACCCTGGTAAGGGGGGAAATCTGAAAGACCCAAACAATCTAAGTACGATGCTTCCTGGAGACAAAGGGGTGAAAGTGTTACTCTGAACACCTCATCTTTTTTTGTCCCCATTACTCTCACACTAATCTATGACTCTTATTATCTTCCTAGAAATCATTTTTTAACCACCTCATAGGAATTCCTAAATGTGTTGGTTCCACAACTCCCTGAAGGACCCTGCTATCCTCTAGGGTCTTTGAGAAATTTCCAGTCTGTCTTACAGGATCCCTCACTTCCAAAATCCTTTGGGATGATTTCCAGCTCCTATGTTACTGTAGGGACACAAACCTTTATCTAAAACTCTTGGGGCCAAACGTATTTCAGAGTTCACATCTACTCAGATTTTAGAATAGTGATAATGCAAATTCCATACCATCCTTGGTAGTACACCCAGTACCAAGAAATTATTCCCGTAGAGGATGCATGAGCATTCATGCTACAGAGATAAAGATCATAGAGAGTCTCAGGACAGTTTGCACAGCCTTCACTGCCACTGAATTTGTACCAAATTTATGAAAGAAAAATTTCAGTTTTCATGGCTGTTAGGATTTCAGAACTGTGGACAAGGGTTTGTGAAATACACTACTGTTGTTAAGCATCATGAAGTCCAGGAGAGAGTGACGGGTCCAACCGGAAAGCTCAGATGAAGGAGATTGTCATTTCCTCACGGAGGAGGCTGAACAACGGCCTCCACAGAAAGCAGGTCCTCATCCCTGGATCCTGTGAATATTATCTTGTATGGCAAAAGATGTGATGAAATTTAGGATCTGGAAATGGAGAAGTTATCCTGGATCATCCCGGTGGTGCCTAAATGCAGTCACAGGTATCTTTTTAAGATGGAAGCAGAGGGAGATGTCCATAC
Source organism: Lynx canadensis (assembly GCF_007474595.2). Lineage (NCBI taxonomy): Eukaryota > Metazoa > Chordata > Mammalia > Carnivora > Felidae > Lynx > Lynx canadensis. The sequence goes on from NC_044310.1 coordinate 73,673,970, forward strand.
ACAGAAGAGACTATGCAACGTGAAGGCAGAGAAGAGAGAGATTTGAAGACACTGGCCTTGGAGACTGAAGCAATGCAGCCACAAACCAAAGCATGCCGGCGGCCACCAGAACTTGGAAGAGGCAAGGAATGAATTCTCCACTAGAGTCTTAGGAGACAGCAGAGCTCTCTGGACACCTTGATTTCAGTCCATTGAGACTGATTTTGGACGTTTGGCTTCCAGAACTGTGAGAGAATTGATTCTGCTGCTTTAAGCCACCAAGCTTGTGGTGATTTGTTATAGCAGCCACCCCAAGGAGAGGTGTCTTAACACCCCTCATTCAAGTCCTTCAAATGTTAGTCACTCTTTTTTGGATCACCTGTCTTTTCCCACTGACTCTTTGGGTGTTACTTAACTCCCTTGAATCTAAGTTTCTTCATTTGTAAAACGTATCATAGGGTTGTTGTAAGAATTAAGTTTAAAACACATACATATAAAATGCTGAACATACCACTGGCATCAGTGCTTAATAATTAGTGCTTAATAAATGCTGGTTAGTTGGTGACATTACAGTGTTCTGAGAATCCCTTTATACGTTTCCAGGACGTGTGAATTTACATTTAGGTTTGAGTCCATCTATATTACAGAGAGAGTCGATCAATCAAATCTCAATTTTTCCTCATCTAAAAGATTTTGCCAGCCCATTTATATTCACCAATGTCACAATGATGATGCATTTGATGTCTAAGAGTGTTAGATGTCTAAAGACATACCAATCAGTCCTGTGAGGCTTAGTTTCTATTTTTATCCCAAACATTTTTACTTTCCCAAAGGCTGAAGTCTTTGAACCTGGTGTCTTCAATCAAATCAATTTTAATTTGCCCCCAAAAATGCTTTAAAAATGTGCCCATTTGCAGAAGGGTATGCCTGTTGATATTAGGCAAAATGTCTTTTTCCAAAAGTGGGGAAGTGTTTACAAGTGTGAAAGAAATAATCTAAGGGGCTGGTACGCTTTGAAAGGGGACACTTCATAATTGTAAAATCCCCAAAACTCATAAAAGAAAAATAAACAGGACAACAAATTTATTAAAAAGCATCCACCAGGAGAGAAGCATGGAGAACAGAAGCTAATGGATGGTGAAGAGTGGGAAATCATGACTATTATTTGAGTATCTTCTATGGCCAGGCATGGTGCTAGGCACAGTCATGTATCGATAGGTATTTGTTCTACTTAGCTCCAGTCAGAACAGACATTTTTGACAGTTTAAAGTGTTCTGCTATAGATGTCTTCATTTGAACAGGACTGGTTTATTACTTACAGATATATAGCTTTATGCCTTCAAAGGTAACTATTTTTTGAGCATAATATACATTTAGAATGCATTATTCTTTTAGGTGATGGAATTCTGTGGCCTCTAACCAATGTCTTAAAGGTTCCAGGTAACTGGGAAGTGTCTACAGCCCCACTAACAGGCCACTCTGACACTAAGGTCACAGAATGTGAGAGGTGCCAATGCCACAGCAACAATCTAGTACCACACTCTCATTTTCAGAGGGGGAAACCAAGGCACAGTGTTCCACATACCCACCTGGGGTCACACAGTTCTAATGAGCGAAGCACAACCCGAAATGTTGCCCTTCCTTCCGGAGCAATTTCTGTCCCACAGTAAAGGCACTTTTAGTTGACTGGTGGTTAACTCCTTTCTCAACTTTCAGTTGAAATGCCTTGAAAACGCTGCAACACCAGGGAAGAGGAAGCTGTTCAGAACCGGCCTGGGAGTTTGGAGATCCAAATTTAGAAGTCAGCTCAACTATGGATGAGGTATGATCATGGGAAGATCACTTATTTTCATTTTGTTTGAGGTTTCTCCATCCAGGAAATGGTTCTCCGTCTTCTCTTTCCCAGCACTTATCAATACTGTCATTGTGTAAGTGTGATTCCTGCTCTAGGGTGTGGTAGTTAAAGGCAAAGATAGACTCTGCAGCAACACGGCCTGGGTTCCAGCCCTAGCTCCAACGTATGCTAAGTGTGCAGGCAAGTCGCTTAATCTCTCCGTGTCTCAGTTTCCTCATCTATGAAATAAGCCTAATGATAAAAGCTATCTCAGATGTAGGATAAATGAGTTAATATATGTAGAACATTTAAAACAGTACCTGGCATGCATTAAGCACTATCTGTATATTTATTCTATGATTTCTCTCTCTCCTTCACCACTCTATTCCCAGTACCAGTTGTATGCCTGATTGGATTCCTGCCTTTCTTTCCAATTTTATCTCCTGCTACTCTCCCACTGGCACTAAACTATTTGCATTTCTGACCAAGTTTCCTGAAGTTTCTGTGACCTTGTACAGAATTTCCCTACTTGAAATATCTTCTCCTTCATAGTTTCCAAGCAAAAATGTAAGAAAAAGGCCAAACATGATAAAAGGGACTGAGAAAAGGAAAGATTCTCTTGGTTTTCTGTAATAAAAGAAGTGACTGAATGCCAAAGGCAGTGTATAGGCTGCACAACGTAAATAGTAAGACCCCCATTCACTAGTTGTCATGACTTCGTGAGGGTGGATACTGAATTCACTCAAGCATACCAGTCATCCTGGGCTTACTAATGGCCACCATGATGCAAGTGCCACCATGCCCACTAACTACTCATTCCAGGGTACCCAGAGACACTCCACAGGGTCCTGGGGACATGCTCTGTAATATCTTAGGAGAGTTCAGAGTTTTTCCTCTTTGTGTTCCCACTGCACCGAATCTGCAATTTCTTCCATTGTGTGCTGTATAGATCTATGTCCAGGGTTTTAAGTGTTTTGCGTTACTTTTGTTTTTCCTTCTGGCACACATTGTGGGGGCAGGGATTGGGCATCTCTATATGCTGATCTGTATGCAGAGCTGATAGCTGATGTGCTTGGAACATGGTCTTAAAACTCTTTCTTTCTTGGTTCCCTGGACAGCGACCCTCCAGTTCTCTTCTAAATTCTCTGACCCTTCATTTTATTATTTTATTTTATTTTATTTTATTATTTTATTTTATTTTATTATTTTATTTTATTTTATTTTTATTTTATTATTTTAATCTTATCCCTTCTTCTTCTTTGCTCAGTCCTTTGGTACATCTTTTTTCTCTTCTTATCATTTATGCTCACCTTGGTGCTCTCACCCGATCAATGGCTTCACCCCCTCCCTACAAGCAGGTATCTTCACAATCTCTCTCTGTCTAGACCTGATCTCATCTTTCAACCCATCTGCTGACCAGATATCTCTGTTGGATGGTACCTGAACATAGGTCTACTTCTAAAACAGAATATATCCCTCCTTGTTGCGCAACGTGCTCTTCTAAATCTCATTTTGGATTTCCAGCCCCAGCGGAAAACTTAAGACTTCTTCATCCTCCTTTCCTGCAACATCTAAGAAGTCTTTAAAGGCTGAAAATGTGGAGTTTATATTTCATATATTTGATTCCTCCCCCAAATCTCCATCGCCATTGTTTTAAAAATTTTTTTTTTTCAACGTTTATTTATTTTTGGGACAGAGAGAGACAGAGCATGAACGGGGGAGGGGCAGAGAGAGAGGGAGACACAGAATCGGAAACAGGCTCCAGGCTCTGAGCCATCAGCCCAGAGCCTGACGCGGGGCTCGAACTCACGGACCGCGAGATCGTGACCTGGCTGAAGTCGGACGCTTAACCGACTGCGCCACCCAGGCGCCCCATCCATTGCCATTGTTTTATTTCATGTCTTCATCATCTCTAGTTTGACCTGTAGCAACAATCCCCTAACTCCATAACAGTGACCTTTTAGAAGAGTATGGTCGGATGCTTTGAAGGCTGCTTCTCAGTTTGGGTCTTCTTATGTTTAAAGTCAAGTTGTACATTTTTGGAAGAAATGTGATATAAGTAATGCACCCTTCTTTCTCAGTGCATCACATTAGAAGGTACGTGATGACTCTTTGTAATTAATAAGTAATTTGTTGGAAGTTTTGAGGTCATCTAAATATCCTATTTCCTCATCAAACTTTCACCAAGTAGTTTTATTATCCATTAATGATTCTTGTCTGAATCAATTATTGCTATACAGTTGCAAAATGGCAATTTTCTCACTCCATTATTCCTTCCACATTTTTAAGTTGACATTCTACTTTAATTCAATAATATATTTACTAACAGTATCTTCTCATGAATTCTTATTTTACTTGATGAGGTATAATCCCTTAGTGTCATTACTTATTTTGATGTTTCAGTTGTCCTAGATTTGGCCAGTGGGAGCCCCGTCAGGCTGGCTTCTGTGTCTTTTTGATATGTCCTCATAATTTCTTGAGCACGTCTTTAGTCCTAGCATAAGAAGGGTTTATCATCTTCATTTCTGAAGAATATTTTGACTGGCTATAAAATTATAGATTGGTAGTAACTTTCTTTCATTATTTTAAAGAGTTCTTTTATTGTTCTCTGGCGTCCATTGTTTTTTGGTGCTAAATCAACCCCAGGAATTATTATTGCTCTTTTAGAGGCAATGTGGTTTTTTCTCCCCTTTTTACCTACTTAAAAATTTTTTCTCTTTGTCTTTGATTTTAGCATGTTTTACTACGTTGTTTCTGATACATAGTTTTCTTTATATTTATCCTGCTTGAGTTTTATTTATTTATTTATTTATGTTTATTTTTGAGACAGAGACAGAGCACGAGCAGGGGAGGGGCAGAGAGAGAGGGAGACACAGAATCTGAAGCAGGCTCCAGGCTCAGAGCTGTCAGCACAGAGCCTGTGGCGGGGCTTTAACTCATGAACCGGGAGATCATGACCGCAGCGAAGTCAGATGCTTAACTGACTGAGCTACCTGGGTGCCCCATACTTGAGTTTTTTTTGTTTGTCTTTTTTTAAGCTTAATCAGTCTGTGGTTTGATGCCTTCCAGTTTCACAATCTCAAATATTATTTCTTCAAATATTGTTTCTCTCTCATATTCATATTCCTTCCTTGGTGGAACTCCAGTTACACATGTTGCCCATTTTCACTGTACCCTACTTCTCTCTTTTACTCTTCTTCCTAACTTTTATATTTTTTCTTCTTGTAGTCCAGTTTGAGTACTTTTTAAAAAATGCTTATTTATTTTTGACAGAGTCAGAGACAGAGTGTGAACAGGGGAGGGAAAGAGAGAGAGGGAGACACAGAATCCGAAGCAGGCTCCAGGCTCTGAGTTGTCAGCACAAATCCCGATGTGGGGCTCCAACCCACAAACCCTGAGATCATGACCTGAGCCAAAGTCCATGGTTCAACTGACTGAGCCACCCAAGCGCCCCTCCGGTTTGAATACTCTAAACTTAACCTGTATTCTAGTTTATAAATTATGTTTTCTACTCTGTCTAATCTGCTATTAAACTCATCTATTGAATTCTTTATTTCAGATACTATATTTTCTGGTTCCATAAAATCCATTTGACTTTCTCATATAGTTTACAAGTTTCTGTTGAAATCTTCCATGCCTTTCTCTGTTTCCTTGAACATAGTTATTTTAATGTCCCTGTCTAATAATTCTAATATCTGAATCATCTGTAGGTCTGTTTCTGCTTGGCTTTTGCTCAGTTGGTTCTTCTTCTTTCTTAAACATGCCTCATAGTTTTTTGGTTAGTTGGCAGGCATTGTATTACATAAATATTATAGACAGCCTGGATGTGTTATCTCCCTTCTGAGAGAGTTAATCTTTTCGGGCAACAGAGAGTACATGCAGATCACCTTAATCCTACTGAAGATTGATTTTAGGGCTATTCCATTTTATTTTGGCTTTACTCTAGGATTCAGACTTTTCCATGTCTCAACTGAGAGCCAGGAATGTTTACCAGGGCCATTCCATGTTGGCAGGTTTTGAAATCCTTTCTCTGTATCTCCAGAACACTAGGCTTCTAAAATCTCTGCTCAGTCCCTTGGGCTTCTAGCTGCTGTTCCTGATAGTTTTTTGGAGTTGTACACCGTGTGCAGCTTAGAAATTGGCCAAATCCTCAAGTGGAATTTTAGTAGAGATTTTTAGGCTGACTTCCCTGTGGTTTTCTTCCTTTAAGATTTTGTTCCTCAAGATCCAGGTCTTTCAGTCATCCTAAACTCCAAGATCTGTCTTCTTAGACCATTGGAACTGTCACTGTCTACTGGGATTCTACTTCTTCACGCTGAAAATTTGCTAATGCCCATGAGGAAAAAGCTGGGTGAATGTGGATCTCACTTAGAGTCCTTTTTCCTCAAGGGATTTCGAATCTCTCAAGCTCTGTGTTGGTTGCTCTCCAATGTCTAAATTTTTTAAAAAGTTTCTTATACAGGTTTTGTAGTAAGTAGTTTTAATGGGGGAAGAGATTAGGCTAAATCAAACTTGCTGAAGGCAAAATATTTCTATTTAGTAAATTACATTAAAAATTTCATAAATGTTTTTCAGGTTGTCCTTTTATTATTGATATTTAATATTATAGTGTTATGGTCAGATAATAGTTTATGGGATATATTAGTTCCAGCCAGATAAAATTGCCATTTTTCTAGGTCAGATGCAGCTAAATATTGGCACTTTAAAAAAATTCTTCAATCTATAGTTCCTTTGCAATCTGTCGATGCTTCAGAATCTAGAATACGAAATTTTTTATAATATGTCATGTATCCTTAGAAAATAATATGCATCTTGTATTGGTTGGAGGTATTCTTTAGTTTCTCTCCCTCTATTTTTTTAAAGTTTATTTTTTTATTTATTTTTTGGGGGGGTGAAGGGGCAGAAAGAGAGGAAGAGAGAGAATCCTAAGCAGGCTCTGTGCTGTCAGCACAGAGGCCAACACCAGGCTCAATCTCATGAACCATGAGATCATGGCCTAGCTGAAATCAAGAGTCAGGTGCTTAATGACTGAGCCACCCAGTTGTCTCTAATTTATCTCTCTTTAAAACTCTTGCTGGGCTTCTGGTAATGCTCTTGAACTGGCCAGGAGGTAGGGCCATCGGATGTAAATCACAACACACTAAGTTTCTTACTTTGTAAAAGGACCTGTCAATACTAGAAGCCATACATCTTCCTCAGGGCTTACTATAAGGAAACAGAACTGACATTGCTATCAACAGCTGCCTCCAAACCTCTCTTTTCCTGTTGATGTCAAAGTAGGAAGGGGAGGGAAAGAGGCAGTCAAAACCAAGCCTGCCCAGGGCCATACTGAGCTTAAGGGAAAAGAATCAGCCATATTGGTTTTCTCTTTATTGACAATTTTGATATTTGGTTGATCATAGATTTCTTTCATCTTGATTTTGATTTTAAAAAATGTTCCATTAAGGGGGGGCTAACTGGCTTAGTTGGTGGAGTATGCAACTCTTGATCTCAGGGTTGTAGGTTCAAGCCCCGTGTTGGGTATAGAGATTACTTAAAAGTAAAATAAAAAAAAAAAGAGTTGGGGCGCCTGGGTGGCGCAGTCGGTTAAGCGTCCGACTTCAGCCAGGTCACGATCTCGCGGTCCGTGAGTTCGAGCCCCGCGTCGGGCTCTGGGCTGATGGCTCAGAGCCTGGAGCCTGTTTCTGATTCTGTGTCTCCCTCTCTCTCTGCCCCTCTCCCGTTCATGCTCTGTCTCTCTCTGTCCCAAAAATAAATAAATGTTGAAAAAAAAAATTAAAAAAAAAAAAAAAGAGTTATGTTAAAATACTGTTTACCTTCATTAATGAGTTTTTTGGTGTCTCCTTAATTTCTGTGCTTGTGGTGAGTATCTCACTACTTCATCATAGTATGGTGCCCAGATGTTCAGTCTTGTAGGAAGCACAGCTCCTGGTGAGAAACTCTTGCTTCTCTTCTTTGATGTGGAATAGAGCTACAGATTCTTAACTCCTTGAAGTAATAGAAGCCAACACAACCAGTTTGAACCAGAAAGAGACCAGGGAGTCTCCCAAACACCAATAACTGACTAGTTAAGTAAGATTTCTTATTTGGAACACCAGAAGAGTTAAGCTTCATAAAAAGGAAAAGGCACTCATCACTAGACAGGACTTTACCCTTTCCCCCCATCCCCCACCCCCCCCCCACAGTAGAGAAGGGTGGAGAAAGAGGAGACAGGGTCCTCTCTCTGCTATAGATCCCTGTGTTTCCTCTGCATTAGGAGAGAAGAGAAAAAGAGTTATATGAAAACTGAGTCTGAAGTCTTAACTAGATTGAACTTTTAATAACCGACAGTGACCAAAGAGTTAAGCATTTGTCCAAGTTGTCATTAAAGAATACTAAAGGGAGGGGCGCCTGGGTGGCGCAGTCGGTTAAGCATCCGACTTCAGCCAGGTCACGATCTCGCGGTCCGTGAGTTCGAGCCCCGCGTCAGGTTCCGGGCTGATGGCTCGGAGCCTGGAGCCTGTTTCCGATTCTGTGTCTCCCTCTCTCTCTGCCCCTCCCCCGTTCATGCTCTGTCTCTCTCTGTCCCAAAAATAAATAAACATAGAAAAAAAAAATTAAAAAAAAAAAAAGAATACTAAAGGGAGATTTGACAATATAAGGTGAAAAGAAGTTCTTGGAAATGGTAAAACCACTTCTTGTTTATTCTCCCTGAGTTTATACCTCACAATACCTAGCTGCATATATATATTGACAATACATGAATCCTACTAAGGATATTATTCACATCTTTCATACTATTGCTTACTTTTTTCTTCTAGCCGATCTATCAGATTCTGAAAGAGGTCAGTTACACCTGCAAGTACTGTTGCTGATTTAGCGACTATTTTCTGTAGTTCTGTTGGCTATTGCTTATAAATTTTCAGGCTATACTGTTAGGAAGGTATATGTTCGTGATAACTATACCTTCTTGATATTGTTTCTTTCTTGTAAATTCTATTTCTTCTCTTGTGATTTAAATTCTCTTTTGTCTGATATTAAAATTTTTAGCCTGGTTTTCTTGAGGTTCATGTTAGCCTATAATATTTTCCAATAAATTATTTTGAACCTTCAAGTGTGTTTCATATTAGGATTTATTTCTGTGGTTTAATTTGGTATTTTTGTTTACTATTTATCCTTTTGTCTTTTCCCCCTATTTTCCACTGGATAAACCAAATTTTATTTTGTCACTCCAAAGATGACACATTCCATCTTAATTTTCTGATTGAATATCCCTAGCTTATTTATACCCCAATTTCTCTGCAGTTTCCTTCCTTCAACATCAAAAGCTTACCAATAGCTGTATCTTCCCTTTGAATGTGATGAGAATTCCAGCACTCCCTTACTTCCTCGTCTCTGTGCCTGTTTTTATCCTATGTAGGATTTTAGAATTTTGATGTGGTCTTTGATATCCTTAACCAACATGCTATCAGACTTTTAAATCTTTCCTTAATTTTGGGAAATTCTCTGTCATTACTTCCTCCTATTTCCTCCTCTATATTTTCTCTCCCTCTCTCTCTCCCTCTTTCTTCCTATTGGGACTGCTGTTGGCCATATTTTGAAAATTTTGCTTCAATGCCCTTTTCTTTGATTTCTTTCATTTTATACCCTCTAAAACCTTACGTCTTATGATTGCATCTATTCTGCCCTTCAACCAATCCAATCAGTTTTTATTTATTTTTTAAAAACGATTTTTAATGTTTATTTATTTTTGAGAGAGACAGAGACTAAGTGGGGGAGGGGAAGAGAGAGGGAGACACAGAATCTGAAGTAGGCTCCAGACTCTGAGCTGTCAGCACAGAGCCTGATGTGGGGCTTGAACCCACAAACAGTAAGATCATGACCTGAGCTGTCAATGTTCAACCGACTGAGCCACTCAAGCGTCTCCAATCAGTTTTTAAATTCAAGGATTATATTTCTTATACCTAGTAATTCTGATTTTTTAAAATGTTTGCTCCCACTTTATGATACATGATCCACCCTTTCTCTTCTCTCCAAAGACATTTATTGTACTTATTTCAAATACTTGTTCCATCGGTTTCATTTATTTGGCTCTTTCTGGTGTAGGTCGTTCCAATTGTTCATTTTACTGATGCTTTTCAGATGTCTTATTTTTCTCTTCTGTGAGTTCTCCCTTATTCTCTTTTGCTAGTTCTGTCAGTCGGGGAGGTAGGGGGCAAAAGTCTAGATCCTGGCCTCTGCTCTTCTGGGGAAGTGTTTTGGCTTGGTTTTGATTTGGGAGGGGGGTTCTGTGGGTTTGTTTTGGTTTGGTTTGGTTTGGTTTTTTGGTTTTTTCTTGAGAAGGGAACAACAGGGAGCAAGAACTTCTAGAGATGATTTTTGTGGGTTAATACATTCTTGGTTTTTTGTTTCCACAAATGTAGTCTCACACCCTACATAGTGGAGGAAAGAAGGGAGACGAGGAAATGCTTATGGGGCCAGCCAGCTCACCTGTACTTGACGACATTGGCTGGGCTTTACTGGCCTGATTTAGCTGCAGTGCCCCAAGATGGCTGTGGGCTTCTAGAGCTGGCCTTCTGACCCATAATAGCCCAAGTGCAGAAAAGATCCATTTAGGGGGGGGGGCGAAAAGGAACAACTAGAAACCTCTCCCCCATCTAGTTTTTGCCCTTTGGGGTCCATGGCCTTCTTCTCTCAAACTACCATTCCCTTCCCCTTACACTAGACCCTCTGTTAGGATTTCTTACCATTTTTGAGATTCTTGGGTGGATGGGAGACTGAAGTTCTAAAACACAACCACTTCTATTTCCTGAGTCATCTGTGTTCAGTCCAGGGACTGGAGACAATGGCCCATCACGACCAGGGCTGTGAATAAATGGTCTGTTTCTCAATGATAGGAAAATAAGGCCTACAGCTCTGTCTCCATCAGAGACAAAAGTTTGCAGCAAAATGCTTATAAATGGCCTCAACACATATAGGGTTAATAAATAAAACAAAATATAACTTTAAGATCTTTTATAGAACCTTCAGGATTTTTTTCCCCTAGGTTTCTACTCAATATTAATGTTTACCTCAGGGAGAAAAAGGACCTTATGCAAAAATCTTTTATTCTCCCTTCCCCCATTTATATTAAATAACACAAAATTATTTTAATAATGTGATATGGAATCTAGAGACAAAACACTTTGGTCTACAAAAGAGAACCAATTTATTTCATAAATCACATTCTTCTGCTCCTTCCAGCAATTTCCCTTTTCCCTGGGAGGAGGATGTTATTGTGTTCTTTCTGTGGCTCTTTGTGTAATTTTAATTTATCATTAAGTAACACTTTGCTTTTTAACATAAAGAATTCAGTGTGCTTGATGGAGCAGCACTCCATGGAAAGTTAGTTCACAGCAACAACTGTTTGGAGCAGAGGAGTTTATTAATTTATCAGAACCTTATGTTCAATTTCAGATTTCTCAGCATAGGCACTAACAATCAGCTGCACCTGTTGCCAATTAAAGTATTAATGGCACATCAATCAAAGAAAAATCACTGCGAATGGAGATTACACAAGCTCTTTACTCATGTCATTTTTTGGAAGTCATCCTTTATTTCAAAAATAAGTGAGATCCACAAGCCATACCTTTCAGTCTGCATTCTCTAGTTTTCCTCAGTGATGGTTTAGTGGCTGAATGGCTTTGACTGCACATTTTCCACTGGAGGGAACCGCTGTCGCTGTCTCGTATTTAAAAAGTAATAACGTCGCTGTGCATGTGGAGAGTGGCAGGACCCTGCGAACGTTTTTAGGAAGCTCGATGTAACTTAATTATTAGGTTTACAAAAAGCAGGACATAGTAGCGCTGTCAAGATGGATGCAATCTTCATCGCCTGAACAGCTTTCTACATTTACTTAGAAGAAGGAATGCATGGTGCTAACAGGGGACAGTCCAGTGGAGAAGACTCTGCTTTTTAATGCCTTATTTTGAGTAAGTCAGTAGTTTCCGGGGGATGCAGGGGAATAAGGACGGTGACGTGGGGGGAGATGAAGTTGAAAGAACATAGACTATGGAAGCACACAAATAATTCTGTGTTCTAATCTCAGTGGCTGCACTTCTGACGGCAGCCTTGCTCCCATTAGTCAGTCATAGCGGATAATAGTTTTCGTACCTATAAGGAGGGGATAAGATGACACCTTTCTGGGGCCTCGGGAAGATTAGATGGGAGTGTATGGAAGAGTCTAGCTCAGTATATGACACAGGTAGGCTCTTCCCCATTCTTTTCCACTGCAGGATTGGGGATCATGGTGTGGACAGCATCACTACCTCCCTAGACTACTGCAAGCCATAGAAGTCACTGTCCGGTGATTGGCCTGAACCTGGGGGCAGAACATCTTCCCTAAACTCTTCCGCCAGCTCTGCAAAATGGGCAGAAACACGAACCTCGCGGTATAGTCCAAAAGAGTTAGTGTGATGCGGCTGCAAACACCTCACAGTGCTCCATAACACGTGGCTATTTGTTGTCGTCGTTATTCTTCAGATGGGACCAGAGCAGACAGGTCTACCAGATCCTAGGGTTTCTGGCAGATGTGACAGGCTTGGCAGGAAACACATCAAGTGAAGGAGAAACAAGTAACAGCATGCCGAAGATTCTAAGGCAGGGGCTGTTTTCTCTCTAACTTAACAAATAAAATAAAATAAAACATTATAGTGACATTTGCCCTTTGAGGCAGGGACAGACGATGCTAGGATGAAAGCCACCTGATCTCATTATTGAAACTTTTAGGTGCATCTGCCTTACATCCCCTTATGTCCCAATTGGAATACAAGCTTCAAGGCAGGTGCTATGTTTTCTTCTTTGTTGCTTTCTCCCTTGTGTTCAGTACAAAGCCTTACACATAGTAGGTGTCCAATTAATATGTGTTGATCAATGACAGCACTTCATTGTTCAGTAACCCCGGTGTGTCTAGTTATCTCAAAAGTTTCCATGTAATGCTCACAATGTACTTCAAAAAAAACCCCATTGTAATATAATGAATACACCAATATCATCCCAGAAATTTTCGATGGCAAGGGTTGGGAAAGAGAGTACAGGAAATATAAAGGATCTTCATGCTGAAATCGTTTGAAATTACCGTTTTAAAGCATGGCTACCATTTTACATCGTCTGTCATAGTGTGTTTTGGTATACATATTTTTTCCCTATCCACATTTTTCCCTTTGCAGGCCTACCTTTTGCCCATTCATCATGGTGTAGTTAACTGTGAATAATAACACTCTCAAGATCCCTTTCCACCCCTCCACCGCCAAGCAGTATGACCGATGGTAGCACCTCACCCTCAGGGAACAGAGACTGGTCTGTGGAGTGGCCACATGACCGGAACAAGGCCAGGCAAATGGTTTGGGACGCCATGCTTAAAAAGTCATTTTTTCCTGTAGGGTCTTTAGGCCAATTGCTTCTGGAAGTTATTCTCCACCAAACAGATCCTTTCTGTAGTAGTAGCACAAGAGGCACCTTGGGCCAAGAGAAGATGCTAAATGAGAGAAGCACAAGGAGAATGGAAGAGTCTTGTAGGCTTAGAATCCTTGGGTTCAGCTGCTGGGGCTTTTGCTGATGACCTTCCTTCACTTCTGGAAGCTGTGTAGCATCTTTTCCAGCTGTACAAGTGAATGCACTTTTTGTTTTGTTTTGTTTTGCTTGTTTGTTTTTTGTAGCTAATCTGAGTTGGGTGTCTTGTTGCTTGCAGCTAAAAAAGCCTAACAAATTCAGGCTGTGGTTCTAAAACATTCTCTTCTGAGCGCCTACATCTCAACCCAATGTCCAGAACAGTTGCATCTTTAATTATGGGTATCCCTGTGTTACATAAACACACCCGTCGACATTCCATTTCTAGCCCACTAGGTGTATCCATCAGCATTTCCCACCCTGAGCACTTTTGATATTTGGGGCCAAACAACTCTTTGTGCAGCACAGAATATTTAACACTCTCCCTGGCCCCTACTCACTGAGGGCTGCTAACACCACTTCCTCAGTCATAACAATGTGCCCAAAATGGCCCCAGACTTTGCCCAATGTCACCAGGGACGGCAGTGGGTGGGAGGGGCGGGCAAAAATTGCCCCTGTGAGGAAGCACTTCTATATACAGAACGTAAGCTCTATGAAAGCAAACTTTCTTTTTCTTTTCTTTTTTTCAGATATGTCTCCCCAGGATCTAAAATAACACTTGCCTTATAGTAGGTGCTCATGATTTTACTTATTCAATGAGAAAACAAATAGGCTCTGAGTAAATGGAGGGCGCTATTGGAGATGCTGCTAGTATCAAAAACAAGGAAAAGGGTTGCGCCTGAGCGGCTCAGTTGGTTAAGCATCCGACTTTGGCTTGGGTCACGATCTCACGGTTCAGGGTTCAAGCCATGTATCAGGCTCTGTGCTGAGAGCCTGGAGCCTGCTTTGGATTCTGCGTTTCCCTCTCTCTGCCCCTCCCCTGCTCACACTCTATCTCTCTCTCTCTCATAAGTAAATAAACATTAAAAAAAAAAAACAACAAAAAAAAAAACAAAACAAGGAAAAGAAGGAGTGTCTGGGTCACTCAGTTGGTTAAGCAATCCACTCTTCATTTCGGCTCAGGTCACCATCTCATGGTTGAGATCAAGCCCCTCATCCAGCTCTGAGCTGGGTGTGAAGCTTGCTGAGATTCTCTCTCTCCTTCTCCCTCTGCCCCTGCCCCCTTTGAGTGTGCACTCTTTCTCTCTCTCTAAAAAAGAAAAAAAAGGAAAAGAAGACCAAGGAAGGTGAATGTGTCATCACCTAATGTTATGGCTCGTGGTTCAAAACAAAACAAAACAAAACAAAACAAAACAACAGCATGCCTAATTTGGCAAACTAAGAAACTCAAGTACAGTACAGTTTCTGTTAACAAGGCAAGTAGAGAGTTGGGTCGGGGAGGAGAGAAAATCATTTCAGGAATTGTCTTTAAAGCACTGTGGCTTTCTACATTCTCTCTCTCTCTCTCTCTCTCTCTCTTTTTCCTCCTATTGAAACAGAACAACAGTATGCCCAACAGCAAAGACTGATTTGGGACCTGGGTAGTTAAAACAGAACCTGGGAAAATGTCTCAGGAGGAAAAGAATGTCTATGGTAATTTTTTGCCTTTATTCACTAAAAATGACACATGCTTTTTGAAGTGTAGCCCGATTTCCACACCTTCACTGTGTAGCTTTCCCATCAGCATTAAAATGATCAGCACATAGAAGAGCCACCCCTAAGATTTTATCTTCTTCCTTTTATTGTAACTCAATAAAAAAATATGTGAGTTAGGGAATTTAGTTTTACAATAAGTTTTCCCGTATTGAGGGGCACCTGATATATGAAAATATACATATATATCCTCGGCAATTCCAGTGTAACATTCATGAAACCATTGAGACGTATGCAATCCAGTCACATGATGTTAGACACAAATCACATCTACTACAACCAAACAGAGCAGCCATTACCCAGGCTGTAAATTGCCAGGACAACCTCTTTTCATAAGAAGAGAAATAACACAGAGCTATTTCCAACCCATAGGGACAGCCTCTCCCTCTTTCCCCACTTGTAGTGCCCATGCACCCTAAGATTGTCATTGACTGAAATCCCTGTCAATCCTTAAATTCTCTCGAATCATGACTTTCTTTTCAGTTTTATCACCAGTGCCAAACAATTAGTTTACTTTTCAGCAATGCTTCACACCAAGCAGTTTTGTTTTGTTTGTTTTGTTTATTTGTTCGTTGCAGGGAGTGCAGAGCAATAAAGCCTCAAGGAGAGGAGACCCTCGGTGGTCAGCCAGGCACTCCACCAGCTAAATGTTTCAGTTTCTACTTCAGCCACAAGAACAGGCCTGCCTGAGAATTTCATGCCTGGATAATATTTAAATCACTTTGTTGTTGGGAAGCAAGATAATGTGGTCAAAGATACTCTGGAGTAGACCAGCTAGGGTTTGCAAATTTACTAACTGGGGGCCCTTGGGCAAGTGACAGAACAGCTCTGCGCCTGTTTACATAACAATGCTCCAAAGGAGTGCCATTATGATGAACTTCATTCAGGGTCACTCACAAATAATGAAAACCCTGAATGTTTAAGCCATGAATGCAAAGATACATAATGCAATTTTAAGGTTCAAAGGCAATAATAAAATACAATTACATATTCCAGGTTTCAAATGTTTTGATACTTCTGGACTGATCTGGGGAAAATAATTTTCTGATAGGCTGCAGATAGGGCGAGTAAACACCTAGGATTCCTGGTTCAAATCTCACCTGGGAGGTGAGTAGACTCAGAATTCAAATCTCCAAGGAAGCCATGAGGTGGTTGGTACATGAGTATCTTCCACTTGTACTTGATTCTATCCAGACTAGCCCAGAACCCACCTGTCTATTCTTTCTTACTTTGCCTTTGAGGATAACAAAATGTCTCCATCTAAATGAAGTCAACTAGTATCCTACTGAGAGCTGTAAAGCAGGGGCCAGTAAATCACCAATTAATTAATAAATAACCAATGACCGATTAATTAGCAATCAATGATGAAATAATTAATAATAAATCAATGTCTAACTACATAAGCAACATTTATTTTGCTAATAATATATGTGCCAAATAAATAGGCAAGCCATTGAAAATTCTGAAATCAAGAAATCATCCTTACTAGGATGATCTGATGTGTCAACTTCTATTGGAAAGTCCTACTAAAGTCCTATTTTAAAAAGAAATACATCTGGAAACATAGACAATACCACAGTCATTTGAAATACCAGAGGACTTGAACTACTTTTCAAAGCTACTAGAAAGCTCTGATGAATGACCAATCTGCTTATGATGCCACAATGAGTGCTGAACAAATAAGCTTGGCCTCTGGCCTTAAGAGGATTTTAATCTCCAATATACACCATTGATGCAGATAAAGATCCTATTACACTATGAGGAAACATTAATAGAATGAGTAACATGGAGGCTTCCAACTTGTTATTTTCACTTTTAGATGGCTAAATTTGAGTAGTTGTAACCTGGGTAAGTTAGCAGGCTTTGTGGAACAATGATGAAGGATTAAGTATGCCAATTTTCAAATATTTCTCAGATTTATCTACTTCTCTCTAACTCTTTTCCTACATACTCTAGGCTACCATCATGTCTTGCCTGAGTTGCTATAACATCCTTCTAACTGGTCCCCAGTCTTGCCCCTCGTGGCAGATCATTTTCTCAAGTGGAATCAGGGAATTTTCAAGAGTGGGCACGTGATTGGTTCATTTCCCTGATTAAAACCCTTCAGAGGCTCCCTAGTGCTCTTGGATTAAAGTCAAACGCTTTGGGCTTACCAGGTGCCCAGTGTGATCTAGCGTTTGCTTACCTTCCTAGCCATTTCACCCCTTGCAAAACATGGCACAGCTTCTAACACAGCTGGTTAATGCCTCCTCAACCCCAGATCTCAGTTTGGGCATTGCTTCCTTTCGGTCTTTGAGGTCAGGTTAGCTGATCTTTTTATAGGCTACCATAGCTCTCAATAGTCACTCTCTTATAATACTGAATAAGAATATAATTATTTACTTTTTTGAATCTCCACTAGTTTCTAAATTTCAGGTGGGCAGGGCCACAGATTTCCTGTTTACCACCAGAGCCCTAACATTTGGTGAAAAAGTAGATACATAGGAAGCATTTTGTTGAGTTAGGGGAGTTTGGTTTTCAGTGGTTTAGTTGCTCTTTGCACTCCCAGTGCAGCTCTGATAGGACTTGCCATGATGATGGAAAGATTCTGTGTCTGTCCTTAGCTAATATAGTAGCCTGTAGCCATGTGTGGCCACTGAACACTGGAAATGTGGCTGGTATCACTAAGGAACTAAATCTTTACTTATTTCTAATTATCATTAATTTAAATTAAATAGCTCACGTGGATAGCCAGATTGGACAGCACAGTTCTAGAAGAATTTTATTAAATTCATAGGCAAACTTTTTCAGGAAATGGGTCAAGAACTGTCTTTTCCAATAGTAGCCACTAGCCATAAGGGGCTATTTAAGATTTTTTTTTAATGTTTATTTTTGTGTGAGAGAGAGAGAGAGAGACAGAGACAGAGAGCGAGAGGGGGAGGGGCAGAGAGACAGGGAGACAGAATCTGAAGCAGGCTCCAGGCTCTGAGCTGTTAGCACAGAGCCCGACGCGGGGCTCAAATTCACAAACCATGAGATCATGACCTGAGCAGAAGTCAGACGCTGAACCGACCCAGTCACCCAGGCACCCCAGGGCTATTTAAATTTAAATTTTAATTAACTGATAAACTAAAAGTTAAGTATTTTGTTCCTCAATTATGCTTGCCACATTTCAAGTACTCAAAAGCCAAATACCACACTAGTGGCTACGATACTGGGCGTCCCAGAAGGCTCTAATGGACAGCATATGTTTGGAGAAGGGCTCACCTGACAGAAACAAAGATGCACGTTCTCCCCAGTGGGGTGGTTTGTTAACCATCACACTCCCATTTGGTCCAGACTGTTATGAAGACTCAGAGAACTGGGGTCGTAGTACCACTAGAGGCCTAATAAGACCCAACACTTGCTCACCTTACGTGAATAGGATATTGACCTCTACAGCCCAGGGTAACCATAAATCAGAAACACTGATGAGAGCAAAGCAGCTGACACCCACTAGGGAAGACCAAGTTGACTGAGGCAAGCATTCTCTTGTGAGAGAGTGTCAGGGCCAATGTCAATGCCCCCAACCCAGGCTCTTTCTATTTCCAGACAAGTCAGCTGGCAAAATTTCAGTGACCTCTTGGCCCTAGCTGCTACTTGATTCCCAAAAGGTAACCTCTTCCCAGGGCATCTCTCTTTTCTCTTTCTTTGCATCACTCTGAGATTGGCCACTTCTCCTCCCCCATGATGCACTTACTGGCAGCTACTCCAGTCTTTGTTGCCTCCAGAATGGATAACCACAAAGCGTCCCTGGAAGGCCACCCAGAAGCTTCAGCTGGCTCCGTGTGGCACTATCCATCTGCCTAAGGCACTGGGCATGCTGCGCCAGAAACACCTGTGCTCTGGTTTGCCCTGGCTCCTTCACAGGACCGGTCAAGGTGTAGTCCTGAATGCCCACATTTGAAGTGGCTACCTTGGAGGTTGTCTCCTCCCCCTCAACACCATCACAGCAGGGGGATGCTGCTCTGGGAAGGGGGCTAGATTCAGAGCATTTCCTGAGGACCTTGCTTCCCCTCCTGGTTTGATGAAGCCGCCTTTTCTGTGTTCAGGGACGCAGTGGAAAAGCCATCTGTTTAGTTAGGATTCTGCCATGAAAGGTGGTCTTGGGGAATAGATATTTCATGGTGTTTTTCCGCTCTCCTCATATTCATTTAGAACTTGAACAACACGCTAATGAAAGCAAACGATAAACTACAGGCCTTCAGTTGTTCCTAGGAAGCCTTTTATTTTTTTTTTTATAAGTCAATTTTCCCATCAACTTTGTGACTCTTCCCCCAGAATTAGTCAATGGTTTCTTCACACAGCACGTCCCCACCTCATAAGCCTAATTTCTCAATCTTTGGCCACAAGAAGGCCTTCGCTTGGGTCGTTCTACTTCGCCAGTTTACTTCCTCTCGCGCCCACGCCAGCCCAGTGCTGTAAAACCACAGCTATTAAAAAGTTCTTTTCAAAAACACTTAAATATTATCCCCTCCCTAAAAATGTCTTGTCAGATTTCTTCCTCTTGTTTGCTTCAGAAAGTGGCGCTTTGATTGTCCATTAGAGACTTGTTTACATTTCTCCAAAAGCTCCATTTAGTTTCCTTGACAAGGTGGAATAAGTGACTGGCTGTGATGGATAGAGGCACCTGTCCTAATGGCTGCTCACACTGTGCCCACCAGTGCAGGTTACATTGATAAATTGACAACAGTTGGGACATGCTCTGCTAGCAGCAAGAATGAGGCTACGAGGACAAACACAGGCGGTTAGACAGTCTGCTTTCATATTCCTGGGAAAGGTGTGCAGCCTCCTAATCTAACACCCCAACAGCTGCGGTGCGGAATTAGTGCACATGCGGAATTTCTTTGTTACCTTGACACCACCTCTGCCGGTTAGTCTCGAATTCTATTGACTGTAATCGACCCCTCTGTCTTCCAGTGGACCAGCCTGCCATCCTCGAGTGGGGTGCCCTAACGAAAACTGCATTAGAAGCCTGAAATTATACGTTATTGTACATTTATTTGGGTTCTTGAATCCCTTGGCTGAGGTTTTTCTTTTCCCTCCGGTAAGAAAAACCTCGGGCAGGACAACAAAATGCTGCCTATTAGCTATGGGTTGATTATCAGGAAAATGTGGGAAGTGGCCTTATCAAGGCTAAGGTGTTAATTATCCGGAATAAGGAGCTCAGGAGGTTCCAAATTTGAGTAATGAAGAGGTGACTGTCTATCAGGACACCCCGCTCAGCCGGGGGTCTTAGAAGGTGTTTGGTTCCCTCTCAGGCCTCCCCTTTCATTTTCTTTTTTCCTCTCCGCTGGTTTCTTGTTACCTTTAACAAGCCGAGAAAGGCAGCGGCAGCAGCGGAGACCCACAGTGGCATCTCCGCTGTTGACAGAGGCCCAGGCAGGAGCGCGGCTGATCCCCGAACCCTCGGCCTCCCTCCCCTGGCAGATAAGTTGGGAGCTTCGGGCAAAGTGGTGGGTGGGTCTGCGGACGCCTCCGGGCCAGGAGCTGGAGCGGCCGCAGCAGCAGCAATCTCTACAAGGCCCCTGGCTTCATCCATTACATGCTTATCTTAACTGGAGACTAATCTAAAGGAACAAATGACCACCGAGAAAATGCTCCAACTTAATACAAAGTCATAAAAAAGAGAGAGAGAGGGAGAGAGAGAGAGAGAGAGAATGCAGGAGCAAAAGAAGCATGGACATAATAATGCTTTCCTGAGCTTCGCTTTTAAATGGCCTAGTTACCGATTTTATGATAAGACACAGTTTGCCTTTATGATTTGCATGGGTAATGAAGCAATTAGCAGCCATCATATATAAAACATGCTAGTTCTTCATTAGATACCAAACAAAATGGCATCACACAAGATGCATAGTGTGGCAAGGCTCAAGTGACTTGCTCGTTCTATTTACTTTGTATGGAGTTTTGTTGGAAGCCTGGTTGCCGCGCGCATCGCATTAGAAGGCTAGACTGTGGTTAGTTTGATGTGAAATTCTGACTGGCTGGCAGTCGCCTCCACTCCCCACCCCCTAACTGCTACTAAATTTCATTTCAAGTTATAATTATTGACATTGGAAACAGCTACTCGGATCACAACAACAAAGCAACAATTATACAGGATCTGGTGTTTCTCATGCAAATTACAGCAATAAAATACAGGAAAATCCGGCCCACTTACAGACCAGTCTTTGTCTTTGGAGAACACAGTCTGAACTATTTGGTTAACTAAATTAAAATGTAAATCTTGGCTGGCTTTTCTTCTTAGATAGCGATATGAAACAGTTTCTAAAAGACAGAAAAAGCTTAAGGGACCACATTTCAAACAACTTGTCATGAATATATTTTTTTAATGAATTAGGGCTGAAAAGCTTAACTGTCTATAACAATCAAGGATTCTAAAATGCTGTTCAAAGAGGAACAGCATAAGGGGAGAGAGTCCTGTATATGTTTGTTTATAAAGGAGCTGGGGAGCTTGGAAAGATGCACAGTAAGAGTGTCCCTTGCGCTTTCACCAGTAAAGTCATATCTCTCTTATTCCCGGTTGGTGTAACATGTATAATGAAACATATAACCCAGAGAAGGAGATTAGTGAGTATTAAAACTGAGTTCTTTTACTTTATTAGAGTTGCTTTACTTCCTGGCTTTGTCTCTTCTGCCATGCAAAACCCAAGCCTGAGAAAGCGTCACAGCCAGGGAGGGTGAAATTAAAAAGTCAACCACAGTGGCATTAGCATTAAGGAGCAGTGAATGCAGCCACTCCAGCCACATAAAGTTCTGCAGAGAACCGGAAACAGTGATTTGAATCTACGGGGAAATGGTATGGCTTCCGATCCATTACCATTACTGCTTTTAAAAAACAAAACTAAACTACACTAAACAAAGCGCCCCTCAGCCAGCATAAGAAAAGGGCTGGATCCACAAGGCGGCAATCAGAACTACAGAAGACAACATCAAAGAAAAGGAGAAGAAAAGCGACTGCCTGTGCCCCTGGCCAGGAATCAGCTAACGCCGCATCTGCTTTGAAAGCCATACCTCTGAGTTTGACCACAAGTAAAGTGACCCATGTGAGGCCACGACAAGGGAGGATACTGACATTTAATTTATGTATTTAATTTTTTTATACAGGGAAAAGAAGTTGTGTGATCACATCTCATTTATAACAAATCTGATCTTTAAAAGGCAATAATTTTACAAATGCACTTTTGCATCACAAATACTGTTATCATAAGCATGGAGCAAACGCCGTGCGGGCAGTCACTCTGACTTATAGCAGCTCGGTACAGCTGCTGCAAGATAACCAAGAATAATGGTTTTTGATAATCAGGCCACACTATTAATATAACATGAACCACAAGTGCTTTTGTACTGCAGCCCTGGTTAAACTAGCAAATCTCATTGGAATATAAAGAAGGGGTGGGGAGTCATGTTCTGTTTTCTGCTGCTTCTGCACTGAAAAATATGCCTCGTGGTGCTGTCTTAGGTGTTTCATGTTTTAGGGAACACGTAGCAGCGCCTGAAGAATGTTTCCCTTTAGAACCTCTGGTCCTTTCTGCTCACAGCTCAACAACTACCTGCTAGGTCAGAATTTAGGTCCATGAATTGTAACAGATGGATTTCAAATGGCAGTTCTGTTGGCTGGGGTAGAGCTGGTGAAGCATGCTGAGGCCCATAGCAAGCTGGGTTTATGCTGGTCTCTCACTGGTCTGTGACTGTTGAAATACTGCTGGGTGTAAAGGGGCTCATTTTGGCCAATGTGAGCAAAGGGGAATGCTGTCCCTTCATCGTAAATGTTAATGTGAAGGAAAATATGAGGGAAGCACTTCTGGTGGTAAGAGTCAGGCAACATAATCATAACAAGTAAAACCAGGCTTAAGCATGTCACTCCAATGTTTATTCATATGGTGACATTTACTGTAACTTTTCTCTAAAAGGCAATGGTTTCCTCGGATTTTAACAACCCAGAAACCATTATGAAGTTATCTTTGGATGCATGATGTGTATCTCTGTCATATATTTCTCCATTTCCCAGGACATGTGCACTAGGGTGAATTATGTTTTCAAAATCAATGCTTGGACTATTTCTGTAAATTTGAGAAGGCATGTATTCGGTGAAGAAATGCATATTTCCTGAACTTCACAATGAGGAGAGAAGGTTGGAAAAGGCTGATTAAAAAAGCTGAGGCTCAGGGAGACTGAGTGCCATGTTCAATCACTTAAGAACCTCCTCCAGTGCCATGTTTCCCACAAAACTTCCCATAACAAATGCAAATCAGGAGTGGATCTCTCTGGACCTTTCCAGCTTTCATGGCAGAGATGAAAGTGAATGTCTATAGTGTTTTGATTATGACGCTTGTTCTGGTGGCAATTGCCATATACTGCCTTGGATCGTTAGGCCTTCTTTCCTTCCTTCCTTCCTTCCTTCCTTCCTTCCTTCCTTCCTTCCTTCATCAAATATTTATTGAGCACTTACTATGTATCAGCCAACAGACCAGGAATGGAGAAGTAGGATGAAATAAATGTGCTTCATGGAGATCAAAATCTGGTAAGAAAGAATAGACATATACATAATTGATTACAAAATTGGTAGAATGTGGTAAGGAGAAAGTCCATTTAGGCTGAAGTTGGGAAGATTACACTTGAACAAGAGAGAATTAATGAAGATTTTGATGCATTTAATCTGAGCCTTGAAAAATTTCTAGGCTTTGCATACATGTTTTATCTTCCCTGCTGTGTTGTAAATTAGTTGAGATTAATCACTATGTCTAATTTATATCTTTACATATTACTATGTTGAGCAAGATGTTTGTTCTCTAGATACATTACGCTAATCAATACTGTCTATAGAGCACTTCCTATGTTTTAGGCATTGTTATAAACATATATTATCTTATTTAATCCTTGTAGCACCTACTGAAGTAGGAGGCAAATTATCCCCATTTTACAGAGGAAACTGAGGCACTGAAAGGTTAACTAAATTGCTCAAGGTCACAGCTATTAAGTGGAGAAGGTGGATTGGAGCCAGGGCAGTCTGGTCTGACTGCAGAGACTACATTCCTCACCCATACACTCCGTCTGTGGTCAATAAACATTGTTTGAATGTTAAATAAGCTAGCAGGAATTTCTCAGCAGTTATAATGTGATTTCATTTACCACTGCAGAATTTCTTAAGAACACTTAGCTCAGGAAACAAAACAAAAAAATCATCAGGGTGCATAAAAATCAGTTTATGATTAAATTATTAATCTCTGCAAGAGAGTCAAGTGCTTACCCACAATATATTTGTTCTCCAGAAAGCCTTCAGGTTGTGAATTATCTAAGAGGGTCTCGACTTAATACTGATACTTTTTGCAAATAGTTTATACTGTTTGGTGAATACACAACATCATTGCTCTTGGCATCAAGTCCATTCTCATCACAGTATAATAATACACATACACACAGTAAACTTGGATTCTACGTTCCTGAGTCTCCAGCACCCTTGGTGTCCTCCATGAAGTACAGAACAACACTTCCCTGTCAGAGGGGATCACTGACATCTAGTTCCAAAGTTGATCAATAGCTTGATCTTGTCTGCACAAACAGGACCTCTTAGTGGCAGAGATTGTAGGGGGTTGGTGGGCCGACTGGGTAAAGAATAAGCAATGGTACCATACATGCAAGTGAGTGAGCCACATACAGACACCTGTTCAATTGGAAAAGTGGGAAAATTAAATGTGTCTGGGTGGGGCAAGTACCTGCATTTTACGAGGTTCTGTCTTGCTTCAATGCTTTCTCTACAATTCAGCTGAACTTGTTTCCAAAAAAAAGTTAATAATAAGTTGTGAAAAAAGTGCATATAAAACTAACAGATACATTTATTCTTCTAAAAATTGGCAAATAGCAAAGAAAGCTGTAATATCCAGTTTGTTGAGGTGGCTGATAAATGGCTATTTTCGTACATCACTGCATGAAATACAAAAAAATTGCCTTCTTGGTAATTTGGACACTTTATCTAGAGCTATAAAATGTGTACAAAGGCACACATAATTTTATGGCTAGTAATTCATCATAAGAAAATAATTAGCTATGAACATAAAGATTTGTAGACACTGAGGCACATCTAAAATTATTTAAAATATTAAAAATGTAGAATTGGCCTAAGTGTTCATCAATAGGGAAATGAATAAATACATTTGAACACATGTATAAAATAAAATACAACAAAAAGCAGAGTACAAAACTGTACATACAATGTCGTCTTCACTTAGGATAAAGAAAATGCACCAGAGTAAACAGATAATAATCTGTGTGGTGAAATTACTGATACTTTTGATTTTTCTTCATTACATATTATATCTATTTTTCCAAATTTTATACCATGAGCATGTTTAATATGTTTATACCATGAACATGTTTCCATATGTGAGTAAAAAGGAAATATAAAATCCAATTTAGAAAGCTGTAGACATACTGAAGATCCATCCAGAAGGACCTTGGCTTGTCCCTTCTATTCCCAATGTCCCCTCTCAATTGCTGAAATCAGTGATGCCTTTTTCCTCACTTTTACACAGTATATTCGAGGAAAGGTGAAACTTTCTGGTAGGATATGAGAGAGCAGCCATTAGAAGAACCTAGAGAAGGAACGACTGTTTGGAATATATCTCCAAGGGAAAAGTATAAGCAAGTTGATTTGGAGAGCCTGTTGGAAAGCTGAAGCTTTTCTTCTGGCCTGAGTTATTTCTAATTACTGCATGAATAAGTCAGTTTTTGGACTGTGGATATAGGCATACAATACAGAGTGCTTTTTACTTTGTAGGTGATAGTGCCTAACTTTAACAAGTCAACACATTACAAATAGATTTTTTTGTATGAAGTTTTTAAGAGAAGAGGCAACCAGAGGGGGCAGTATTGAAAGCAGACATGAACATTCCTTGCTTTGGACTTCTCTAGAAAAGTATTAATTTCTACATGGCTACAGTGGAATAATGCTGGCAAATACTAATTACTATACCATTGGCTTGTGATGGCAACAATGCTGGTGCATTCCGTAAATGCTTCTCTTTCGCTGAAACATATGAATCAAATACTTTTGATTTTCCCAGATATCACCAAGATGCAGCATTATTCACTCTCAATTATATTCCTGTTCAGATGATTCTGTAAAATTTAATTCCCTTGTTTTCACACTTGACATTCATTCATTTATTCAGTATTTACTGAATTCCTATTATGTAACAAGAAAGAAGACCTTTAATTCACTCCTTAAATTTTATTTCCAACCTCTTAGGGATTGTTTCAACCTAATACTAATTATTTTTCTCTTATTCCTCCATCCAGTATCCAAAATGGTATGTGGCATGTTTATTTTTTAAATTAAAGTGAATTAAAATAAATT
The DNA here is from genome assembly GCF_007474595.2 of Lynx canadensis. Lineage (NCBI taxonomy): Eukaryota > Metazoa > Chordata > Mammalia > Carnivora > Felidae > Lynx > Lynx canadensis. The sequence continues at coordinate 73,700,318 of NC_044310.1, forward strand.
TTTTAAAATTTCATTATATCCCTTGAGATAATTGGAAACATAAAATAACATACCATAGAAGAAAACTTGCCTTTATATCTGTGTGTGTGTGTGTGTGTGTGTGTGTGTGTGAATATGTGTTTAGTATTGGAAATAAGCCTCACAGATAATCAGTTAGATAATAATAATAATCAGGAAAGCAACAAAATTTTTTAATTGCCACTAAAATTGTTAAATGTAACTGACATTATAGTTTTTATGTAATAAGTTGGAGAAAAATGGAAATATTTAGTTTGTTCAATGTTTAGATTTAAACAGTAATAGCAAACAATTCCTGTTAACTGTACTTGTGACTCTAATTGCATTAAAATAATTAAATAAAATTAAATCTATTATTTAACTTAATATACTTAAAATTATAATTTAATTAAATAAAAATAAATAATTTAAAATAATAAGGGAAACTATGATATAATGGCATAGTCTATTAATCGTAGCCCTGGCAAAGAAAAATGCCCTGGTATCACAAAAAGCTAAAATTGGAATCAAATTTCTATAATCTCAACCTCTCATTTTAAGGATAAGGAAATATGGTTGTAGACAAGTTGAGAAACTTGCCCAATATTCTGTAGCCAATCAATGGTGAGCCCAGCATGCATTTCAAGTTGTCACACTTCTTTCTTGGTCACCTTGCCTCAGCCTGCATGAGGCAAATTGCTCTGCTAACTCTGATCTGTGTTGTAAATGGTCTGACCAACCTACCTTTAAGAAAACTCACTGTCAAAAAAAAAAAAAAAAAAAAAAAAAGAAAGAAAGAAAGAAAGAAGAAAAAGAAAGGAAGAAATCATTGACTAGTGTAGGTAAATGAAAATTAATATTTACTGTAAAAAATAATAACACTAACGTCTTGTGTAGTATAAAATATAAAATATATATGTAGAATTAAAATGCATAGAAAATAATGTAAGTGGTAGAACGGACAAAGGGAGTGAAAGTATAATATCAGCCTTATTTGAGAAGAGGTAAAAACATGGACCGTAATAAAACAAGGACGCATACTTTATTCTCTTGAGTAATCATTAAAAATAATGATAAAATATTAGCAAACTAATAAGAAAATGGGATGATAAAAAATAATTTAAAAGAAGGATAAAAAGGAGAGAAAACCACATGTAAAGCAGAAGGAACAAATAGAAAACAAGCATAAGATTATAGCTATAAAACTATAGAAATCAGTAACTACATTTAACGTAAATGGCCCAAAAACTCCCATTCAAAAAGAGAGGTGGTCATATCTGAATCTAATGATATATATTATACTCAAGTACATGTGGAATATTTACCAAAATCGACCATATCCTGTATCATCAAGCAAGTTTCAAATTTTGAAAGCCTGAGATCAGACAGAGTATGTTCTCTGACCTGAGCAGAATTAAGCTAGAAATCAATAAAAAGTGGTACTTTTAAAATATCCAAGTTTTGGAAATCAAGAAACATATTTAAAAATCATCTTTGCAAAAATAAGAAATTACTAGGGAAATTAGAAAATATTTTGAACTAAATGATAATGAAAATATTACATCAAAACTTTTAGAAATTTGTGAAGGCTGTGATCAGAGGGAAATTGATAGCCTGAAATGAATATACTAGAAAAGAAGAAAAGTTGAAAATCAATAATGTGACAATTGATCTAAAGAAATGTGGGGTAAGAATCCAAAACAAATGAACATCAAATAAAGAAAGAAACTATTAAAGACAAAAGCAGAAGAAAATGAAACAAAAAGTAAAGTTACAAGGGGAAGAAATCAACAAAGCCAGAAGTTGATTATTTGAAAAGACTATTAATTGATAGGTTGTTCAAAAAGAAAAGATACAAATTATCAGTCTTAGAACTGAAAAATGGGATATTACTATAATCCTAGAGATGTTGAAAGGATACTAACAGCATAGTGTGGAAAACTTTAGGCCCCTAACCTTGAAAATTTAGATGAAATAGATAAATTTCTAGAAAAATACAAGTTTTCAAAACTAATACAATATTAAATAGAAAATCTGAATAGTTCTTATATCCGTTAAATAAACTGAATCCTTAATTAAAAGCTTGCCACACAAAAAAAATCTTTAAACCTAGATGACTTTACCAATGAATTCTTCCAAACATTTAAGGAAAATTATGCCAATCTCAGACAAATTCTCTCAGAGAACTGAACTGAAAGCACTTTCCAATGCATTTTAAAAGGCAAAGATAACCTTGATATTAAAACCTGTAGGGGTGCCTGGGTGACTCAGTTGGATGAGCATTAGCCTCTTGCTTTTGGCTCAGGTCTCGATTTTGGATTGGGTCATGATCCAGGGGTCCTGAGATCCGAGCCCCAAGTCGGGCTCTACACTGAGTGTGGAGTCTGCTTAAGATTCTTGCTCTCTCTCTTTCTCTCTCTCTCTCTCTGCCCCTCCTCTGCTTGTGCCTGCTCTCTCTCTCTCTCTCTCTCTCTCTCTCTCATAAATAAATAAATAAATAAATAAAACCTGTAAAGGACTTTATTTAAAAGAAAGGGTAAGTACAAGCCAATTTCTCATATAAATATTGTTGCAAAATCCTTAAGTGATATATTAAAAAATAGAATCTGGTGATATATTAAAATAATAAATACATCATAACCAAGTCAAGTTTATCCCAAGAATTCACAGTTGGCTCAATATTCAAAAATTAATCATTAAATCACCCACATTAATAGAACAAAGAAAAAATATGGTCACTTCAATGGATATACAAAAATTGGATAAAATTTAATATCTATTCATGACTATAAAAAGTTTTGGGAAATTAAGAATAGAAGAGAATTTACTTAATTGGATAGAGATTATTTTTAAAAAATCATAGATTGTAAGACTTTAAGGACTGCCAGGATATTGGCTTCTCTTAAAAAATGCTGAATCACCCAGAACAATTTCTGGGAAATCATGGATTATCAGGGATTACCAGCTAAGAGTTTTTAAACAGGTTAATTAGCATCCAAATCAGTTTTTATTCTCCCAGAATTAGCTTGTACTGTCATCATTCCCAGATTAGAGTTGATGATTCCCCACATTATGCCTAGGAAACTTTTCAAGTTCCTTTAAAGAACTTGCCTGTCTTTATTCTCATTCTGTAAACATATCTGACAGGACATATTCTATTTACTTTGAACATTTATGTATTCTTATAAGTATACTTAAATTATTACGACATGAAGACAAACTTTTTCATCATTGATAAACACACACACACACACACACACACACACGGGCCCTCAAGTAGAAAATACAATTCAACATATGAGGAAAAGAAAAGACATACGATGGCCTCATGGAGGGATGAGTTCAGAATAGATAAATCATTTAAAGGTTTAGAGTTTCTCTTTTGAAAGGCAGACAATATACTTGAGGAAATTTGTTGCTTAAAGAAATATTGAGAATGAGAAAAGAACTAGAACAACAGAACTGTTCTTCCAAACCTGAAGCAAGATTCTCCTAGTATTCTTTTAGTAATAACTAGACGATGAAGAATTATGAGGAAAACAATGCCACAATACCCACTTATGTTGATCTTTTTCTTTAACTTCACCGCAGGGTAGGGGACTTGAACTTCCTTGAAACCAAACCCTGAGTGTAAAGTGGGCCCCTCTCTTAAAATACTGGGCATATTTTTTTCCATGCAGTAAGTTACCAAACTTGATATGCCATGAGGAAGACTTTTGTGAATGCAGGAGGACTCATATAAAAATCTACACTCTGGAGTTGGTTAAAAGATACAGTCCAATGTGGGAGTCAAATTAGTGAAAACCCAATGTTAGTTTCTTTACTGCACACAGGTAGGCTGGTGACATCTAGAGATGGGCGCCATCAGCAGAAAGGGGACAGAAAAGGAAATTTAGCGTGGAACAGTTTAGAAAAAATTGTCAAACCTGGTTGAATATTTGTATGTAGAAATTTCTTTTGGTGTTTGCCCTGTCTGAATGAATTAATGCCACTAGAGAGGACTGAGCAAAATGGATTTTGGAGAATAATTGTTTTAGTTTCGAGTGTCTGCTTAAGACAAAGGTCATAAATGACAGGAATCATTAGTAATTGGCTTCCCACAAGAGCTATGCTGCCATATACATGGCTTTCTCCAAGATTTACTCTAAAGGCTATTTACACTGCAGTATGGCCTAACTCTCAAGGAGTAGATGTGTCTGTCTTCTGCAGAAGTATACTCCCAGAGCCTAATACAGTGCCTGGCACATTATAGGTGCTTACTAACTGTATTTGGAATAAATGACACCTGAGATCAACAGATAGCGATAATAGTTGGATCTGTTTTTCTCTTGATACTTGTATCAATCAAAGATAAAACTTACAATAAAAGTAACTTTTTTCCCCTGATGACTTTTTATTTTTTCTTCGTAGTGAGTAAACTTTGATGTTCGGATGTTAATCTATGGATATCTATATCTATATACTTCTATCTATCATCTATCTATTGAGAGAATACATATATGTATTCACAGATATATATAATTTGTGAGTACTTATTACAGTAGTTTGTAAAAGCCACTCTGTGCTATGCATCTTCCATGTTCTGAAAACTAAATAAGGGCTAAATATGGACACATTGCCTACTGTGTCCCCGTTATATTAAAGGAAATTAAGAGAGTGCTTCAGTCTCTGTACGTATGTGACATGACCAATGACCTTGTGATCTCAAAAGTACCCAATACATCTGGGGAAAACTCCATCTTCTTTAGACTACAGAGTAAAATATGTACATTGTTTTAACAGGGTCAAGAATGCCGATTTTCCTAATAGCTTAGAATTTGTTTCAAAGAACAAGGAAAATAACGCGCTAAAAAATATATTGCCCATTCATTCATATAGCAGTACACAAATATAGAAAAAAATGTCAATGTAGTATTCACAGGGAAATCTATATTTACTCACACCATAATGACCATAAAGGAGCTTTTCTATTCTAAGGGAGAAAATTCACACAAATTTCAAATTCACTGCAAATTGTTTGAAATAAGAATAACATACTAACTTTATGCCTGGCTTAAAAATTTTATTATTTCATCCTTAGAGGTCAAAGACACCAAAATCTTAAAAAGTGTTAACAGACAAAGCATATGAGATGTAAATAATCATGGTAGAGATCTACTGTACCAAGGAGAAATAATGTTAACATACCTATGATATCTTCAATGGACTATTTTTAAAGGAAATTTAGACATAATTTAGACATGATTCTGTACTCAAGAAACTTAGAATCTGGTGGAGAGAGCATGAGGGAGAAATATGTGAAAAATTATTGAACACTATAAATTGATCTGCCTGACATGTTGCAATCCGTCAACTTGTCAGAAGTCAAGAAAGCTATTTCTATCATTGTCTTTTGCATACTATGTTTTCTCAAATGCAAGGCATTTAAGCCACTCTGAAGATAACTTCCCTTGAGTTTTATGATTTTTTAGTTTGTCTGTTTTGTTTCTTTGCATAGCTAATTCTAGTCTAGTTGGGTCCAACAGTGGTATGACCTTTGGAGTGGGATTATGCCGGCATTTTCTATCATGCCTTTTCTCATTGCTTTTACACAATGTTCTGTAAATGAACCTTTTGAATACATTTGTTTCATGCTTGGGGGCCTTTACATAGTCTCTTCCTCTACCTGGAATTCTCTCCTCTCAATGTCTTTGCTTGAATAATTACTATTTATTTTTAGGTGTCAGCTTAGATATAATTTCCTCCATTTGACATGGATCTATAAAAATCATTGGGCTCCCTCCTAGGTTCTTTAGTAGCTTCTTGTTCCTAGGTATATTACACTTCATTACTGTATTTCCCTAGGTTATATGCTAAGAATCACTGTAACTAGACTGCAAGCTCATTAAAGGAGGAGAATAGGGGCCATGTCTTGTTCAAGCTTATGTGCCATCTTTATATTGATGTATACTCTACTATATGTATATCAATGTCTACTAATATATTAAGAGATCATAGAACAGGGGGTTAAATTGAGCCTGGACTCTGCAACCAATCTTCCTGGGTTAGAATCTCAGTTTGCCACCTACTAGCAATGTGATCACTGCTTTTTCCATGCCTCAGTTGCATCATGTATACATCAATGATGACAATACCATCAGAGGATTGTTGTAAATGTTAAGTAATGTAATAAATGTAAAGGTCTTGGTACCTAGTAGATGTTATATAAATACTTGCTATTATCATCATAAATATTCAGAAATAAATGAGTTAATCATTAATCAATCTTAGTGTTACATTCACCTAAGTGCCTCACATCCCCTTCCACTAGTGATACCATCCATCTTTTTCTTCCCAGCCTCATATTTTCCCCTGTTTAATCACTTTATAGAATCCCAAACACCTGAGTTCCACTTGATATAGTCACTTCTCCACTTCAATCCTTAATTGATCACAAGGTCAAGGGCAGAAAATTCGGTCACAGGAGGATTACTATCTCTCAGTGCTGGGGCATCACTCTTTGGATGTGACAAGTGCCCTTGCCATGGTCACCAGTCTGCAAATAATGTCGAAACAATGCAACTATTGGGGACTGAGATGTGGAGCTGTTCTCCCCATCACTCCACCTCAAGGAAAAGGAGCTTTGAGGTGTGCTACAGACAAAAACAAAGTCCTTATGCACAGAAAGTGCCCTTACTTTACTGGAGTGTGGTGCTTTTATTGGAAGGAATGAATAGCTTATAAAATGAACCAGCCTGGGTTAATCACTTTCCTCTCTTAACTACTTTCTGTCATTTCTCTCTTCTCTGACTTTCCTCCCATGAGACTGGTGTGGCAGGACTAGTTCCAAAGACTTCTCTTGATCAAGGAAAAATTCCACTAGAATACTTAACAGATCGCAGGGTAGGTCACAGGGGAAGTGAACACTAAAAGCTGCTCAGAGATCCTGTCCTCCTGGGTTTGCTAAGTGGGCATTGGAAGTCATTGGCTCTCACACATGGGTTAACAGCAGTCAGTAGACTAAATGACCAGATGGGATATAGGCTGCAGCCCTGGACTGCATTTACCTACAATACTCTTGGTGATTATATTCTTGAGAAATCTGGTAGAATGGTAGAGTAGACAGAATTTAATCATTGAGAGATTCCACTCCAGGCCATGTACTTTTAGGACTAACAGCACTAAACTTCCATCAAAGGAAAAGATTTTTGACATACACAGAAGAAAAATTATTGAATATTATTGAATTATTATTCTACCAAGAATCTAGAGAAAACACAGAGTAAAACCAAAGAAAAGAAGAAAGAAATGTTAAAAATCAGGGCCAAAATGAATAAAATAAAAGATACAAGAGAATTTGAAATTCTGGTGATTATCTGAAAAGACTAAAATATAGTCCAAACTTTGGTAAAACTGCTTGAAGAGAAAAGAGGGTGGCATAAAATAGAAATAAAAATATGAAGAATAACAATTAAGGTATAACTATAAAGAGTAAAAATTTATTAAGAAAATGGTGTGAGACATGTTATGTGAATATATTTGAAAAATTTGATGGGATAGAAGAATTTCTAGAAAACTATAATTTACCACAACTGATTGCAAAAGTAACAGAAATTATGAATAGGCCTGGAAACTAGAAATAAGTTGTATAAATAGTTAAAATTCTACCACAATAAAAACACCAGATCCTAATGATTTTAAAGATAATCTTTTTTAAACATTCAAGGGACAGATAATCCCAATCATAAATAAACTGTTCCAGGAAGAAAAAAAAATTAATAGTTCTTTCTTAATTTTATTAGGCTATTGCAACTTTAAAATCTAAACCGGACAAGAACATTGTGCAAAGAAAGTGTTATGAGACAATCTTATTTGTGAATATAGATTAAAAATCATAAATAAAGGAGCTACCTATATATCACTTCATAGCAGGATTATTCACAACAGCCACAAGGTGGAAACAACCCATGTGTCCATTGATGGATGAATAAATAAAATGTAGCATATATGCATAAAGCATATACATATAGGTGGGATATTATTCAGCATTTAGGTTTTTTTTTAGTGTTTATTTATTTATTTTGAGAAAGAGAGAGAGAGTGAGAACAAGGGGGAAGGGACGAGAGAGAAGGAAAGAGAATCCCAAGCACACTTCATGCTGTCAGCATAGAGCCCGATGTACGGCTTGATCTCGCTAACTGTGAGATTCTGACCTGAGCTGAAATCAAGAGTCAGATGCTAAACCCATTGAGCCACCCAGGTATCCCATATTCAACATTTAAAATGAAGGAAATTCTGACACCAGCCACAAAATGGATGAACCTATGAACCTTGAGGACATTATGCTAAATGAAATGACAGTCACGAAAAGGCAAATATTCTATGATTCTACCTACATATATGGTAGTCAAATTCATATGGACAGAATGTAAAATGGTGAATGCTGAGGACTAGGGGTGGTAAAATGGGCAGTTATTGTTTAATAGGTATAGAGTTTCCGTTTTGCAAGATGAGAAAGTTCTGGAGATTGGTTGCACAACATTGTGAATATACTTAATACTGAACTGTACACTTAAATTGTTAAGATAGTAAATTTTATGTTATGTGTATTCTACCACAATAGAAAACAAATCGAAATTGTAAACCAAATGTATCCAATATATTAAAAGAAATACATCGTGATTCAATTGAGAATGTTTCAAAATTGTAAGGTTGGCTTAATATTAAGAAATCTATTGAGGCAACTCACTACGTTAACAAATTTAAGGAGAAAAAAACACATGAGATCACTCACCAGATGCAGAAAAAGTGATGAAATTCAACTCTTCTTCGTGATAAAAAGTTATAATAATCTTCAAAATAAAAAAAAAAAACCCTGCTAAATCAGTAGTAAATGTCAACTTAATGGTGAAATATTTTAAAAATTTGAGAGACAAGAAAGGTTAAACACTAACTTGCATTTATTTTTGCTCTGGAGGTCCTAGCCATGTTTATTATATTAGATGAATAGATTTTGGCGTCTGCATGGCTCAGTCTGTTAAGTGTTTGGCTGAGGTCATGATCTCACGGTTCATGGGTTCAAGCCCTGCTCTGCTGTCAGCGCAGAGCCTGCTTGGGATTGATTCTCTCTTTCTCTCTCTCTCTGTCCCTCCCCCGCATGCTCTCTATCTCCCTTTCTCCAAAATAAATAAACTTTTTTAAAAAAAGTAAATTAAAAATAAGGAAGGAAAAGACTTATAATCCATTAATGACATTTTTTTTTTTTTAAGAAAACAGGTTGTGTACTAACAGGATTTAAGACTTCAAAGAGATTTCAAGGTTTTTGGATAAATAATCAATATACAGTGCATTCCTGTATTTTCTAACAACAATTAGAAAAATATTTAGAAAGAGATTCTAACAAAAATTTTGAAGAGAAATGAGAAGTGAAAACCTTAAAGGAAAAAGATTTAAAACTTTAAGGAGATCTAAATAAATAGAGGAACCTGTTTACGGATAGGAAAATGTATTATTATGATAACACAATTTCTCCCCAAATTAACCTATGTAATCTAGTCAAAATTTGAATAGGATTTTTAAAATATAATCTGATAAGTTATTATAAAATTAATATAGAAATGTAAAGAGCTAAGATGATTTAAAATAATAAGAGTAAGGTGGGGCTTGCTATGTAATACATCAAGAAACATTATAATTAAAATTATACTCATAATAATATAAGGAGTGGCTGGGTGGCTCAATCAGTTAAGCATTCGACTCTTGTTCTTAGCTCAGGTCATGATCTCATGGTTCGTGAGTTCGAGCCTCACATAGGGCTCTCTGCTGTCAGCACAGAGTCTGCTTTGGGTCCTCTGTACCCCTTTCTTTCTGCCCCTTCCCCACTCATACTATCTCTTTCTCAAAAATAACAATTAAAAAAATAATACAGTATGAGAGTGAGTCAGAACTGGAACAGAAGCAACTAGACAGGTTGTCCGGAAAAAAGCCATAAACATATAAGAAATATAATGTATGGCACTATAAATCCATGGTCTGCCATGTTAACAATAGATAGCCATGTGAGGGGAAAACTGAATTTCTGCCTCATAACAAACACACAAATCAATTCCTGGTGAAATAGAGACCTAAAGGTGAAAGCAAAACTTAACAGCACTTAGGATGAAATTAGAGAATATCTGTACCATCACAGCATAGGACAAGGTAATTCAATAGTAAAAGCCATAAGGAAAAATTTGACAACATCAAAAACTTTTGTTTTTAATACAAATACTACTATCACAAGAAGGAAAAGGATAGACTGGGTGCAAATTATTTGAGATACATAACTGACAAGCATTGTCATCCACAGTACATAAAAACTTTCCACAATGCAATGAGAAAAAGACAAGCATTCCAATTTAAAAATGAGCAAGTGAAAAAAAATGAGCAGGTGATATGAACAGACAAAATAGGAAACAGAGTAGCCAACAACGGACAACAAACTCAGTGATTAACAAAAAGATGCTCAGCTTCCTTAGTAGCCATGAAATGCAAGTTTAATTTACAATGGTATAAAATTTCTTATCCATCGGATTTGCAAAATCTAAAAGTATGAAAATATCAACAGTTGGTGAGATGACAAGGTATACAGGTTTAAATTGACGGAGACCATGTTGGAGACCAGTTTGGCAATGTCAGTAAAACGTGTATCACCTGACCCAGCAATTAGAGAAATTCTAGCCTGAGAGCATAGCATTCACGAACAAGAACGCTTACGAGTGTCTTCCGTAGAATGGAAACTTCATGAAGATGGGGGGGTTGGTTTTATTCATTACTATGTCCCATTACTATGTCTGGAGCTAAATGAATGAATGAATGAAGCTTAAATATGCATCCAAAGCAAATAAAATTAAAGATAAGAATGAAAGTCAGTTCTATGAACCTGAAGGACAATCTGAGCTTTTGGTTTTACCACTCCACTTTTACATACCTTTTTGTCAGGCCCATGTAGAGTTCACTCAGCCTGTGTGCTAACTACTTTAGCATGTATTGTCTTCTTATCCCAAAGGCCATAATTCCTGTTGTCACAGAGTGGCTTGGGATGGCCTATTGCCTCAAATATATATATATATATATATATTTTTTTTTCTTTTTCTATACTATTTCCTGGGGAGGAAAAATACCCTGAGAATGTCACATCTTTGAAATACCATCCTTTCAAGACAACATGGTGGCACCATGTGAGTAAGGTCCTTTTGCATTCGGCCAAATAGCTCTGATGCCTTGAAAGATAGACCTGTCTCTAGTTCCTTCCTTCAGCAAAGAGCAGAGGGCTCTCGGGCAGTTGTAGACACTGGCAACAGAGGTTGACTTGAGGCATCAGAATGAGAAGTATTACGTAGATTAAATTGTATTACTTTCTTTAACATGAGATAAAAATGGGCCTGTGTACAAAAATGTTTTCACTAATCATTTTGGAGATCAAAGATTTCATTTCCTAAGAGCTCAAACTTCACATCTTTCAGCAAGGACTTACTTTGAACCCTGTTTAATGATGCTGTAGAAGACTTTTTTTCTCTTGAACTACAGCTAAAAGACTTGTAAAAAAAATGTTGTTTCAACACTGAAGCACTTTAAATGACTGACTCTAACCACAATATATAAAAAGTATAATTCAGTCTTGGCAGAGTGAACTAAATAAATAGTGATGATAAGCGACCTATCTAACAATGTAGCCGTCGTGTCTTGTCATTAACACAATTATGTCAGCACAGTCAATCAGCACATTGCCTTGACTTTAGAGCTGGGGACTGAATACATGCTTTTAAAGTTGGAGGGAGCAGAGGGAGAGAAGAGCTATCACACTTAAGCCAGCAATGTGACTTCACAGTTATTCAGGGCTTTTTAAGAAAAACAAGGTTATACATTTACAAAATGCTTTGTTGTTGCAGTAATGCTAAAATTATTCTTATGAGTTCAATACCATCTGTAATAACTCTCTGGCGATCTCAAACAAAAAGAGGGGCTGGGGGGTGCAGCCTTCTTTGCACATATGAGAAACTGATTTACTATCTGAAGTGATAATTAATGGGATTCCGTTCAGTTTCAAGTGGAGATGAATCGTACAAGAGGTGAGCATGAGAGCTCAGAATGGCAATATTCTTCTGAGAGCTCTCCCAAGCATTCCGGACTGAAAACCCCTGTCATCATAAGCAGCAGGTGACAGCACCTGCCAGCTGAATATCCCCCATGACAACAGGCAGAGGGACTGAGCCACAGAAAAGGCAAGGACATATCTAAGAATCCTGTGTGTTATTTCTCTTCTGTTTAGCTCTCTAAAGCTCACCCAGGCTGCAACAATCTGTTTGTATCATTTGTCAGAGTGACTTCAATCTCATTCACAGACACAATTGACACACCACAAAAAACCAAAAACCAAAAACCAAAAAAAACCCCCAACAATTTGCACTCCTTTGGGTTTCAGATAGTTCCTGCAGACTGGAGAAGAAGGCAAGTGTTTTTATTTTTATTTTTTAATTTTTTTTAATTTTTTTTATTTTTAATTTTTTTTAATGTTTATTTATTTTTGAGACAGAGAGGGACAGAGCATGAACGGGGGAGGGTCAGAGAGAGGGAGATACAGAATCTGAAACAGGCTCCAGGCTCTGAGCTGTCAGCACAGAGCCCGACGCGGGGCTCGAACTCACGGACCGTGAGATCATGACCTGAGCCGAAGTCGGCCGCTTAACCAACTGAGCCACCCAGGCGCCCCAGGGCAAGTGTTTTTAAAATTGGGTGAAGAAGTCCACCTATCGGGATTTAAGCAAGGAATATTACGTTGACACTAAAATGGAAGTGGCGGGGGGTGGGGTGGGCAGTACCCTGTGCTTGATTAGATTGACTTTTATCACACTAGTTCTAGAATGTGGGCTGTTTCTACAAACAGTAGCCATGGCACATGGCTCGTGGTAGCAGGCAGGCAATGCTGATTCTCCTGTGTCTCTGTACCCACAGCAGCCCATCCCCATCCTCCCAGCACTCCATGTTGTCCCTAGCCTGCTTTGTTATGTCATTTTTCACCATCTGACATGTTTTAGGTTATGTATTATTTATTTCTTTGCTTGTTAATGTCTGCCTCCCCATCTGGAATACAAGCTTCTTGAAAGCAAGGGTTTTTGTGTTGGGTTCCCTGTGGTATTCTTGGTGCCTAGAGCAGCGCCCCTCATGCCATGACTGTTGATGGAAGAACCAATGACCGCTATCACTCTGGTCTCACAGGCGAGGTGATTAAGACTCTGAGAATCTTGCCGCCAGTCACGCAGGACTTTAAGAGGAGGAGCTGCCTTTTAATCCAAGTCTGAGGAGGACTGTCTGGTCCTCTTTGTCACCTGCCTTCACAACAGAGGTTTTGACAGATACCAGCTAACCAGCTTTATCAGTTTGGGGGCAGATCAAAATCAGGAAAGAAAAAACTGGGTGGTATTTCCTGGTTTCAGGAAATTGGTTTTAATATTCTAAGTAAAAAAAAAAAAAAGTCCTACAGCTTAGGTAGGAAGTGAAATTGTTTGGTTGATTCCCAAACAATTCTGAAAAACAGTTCTGATGTTTCAGACACAATTTAATGACACACATGAGGTAACTGAATACAAATTTTGAATACTGTGGGGGTGGAGGTGACGTGGAGACTACCCTCTATGATATTAAAAATAAAAATATTAATTCCCCACTTCCCTGTCCAACTAACACCATATCATTTTTCACTTCTTCCTAAACACTGGATGGCAGCTTGTTTAACTAAAGCAAGGTAGAACTATGTTTATTTAAATCATGAAGTGTTTTGGGTGGAATTTAGTGAGGCATATCTCAAGGTATTTGGACACTTAACACAAGAGGCAAGGATTTGGGCTTTACTTTGGACGTATCTAAAAACCATTAACAATTTCACGGACAAAGGAGGTTAGTCCAAGAAGAAAAAAAAAAGAGAGTTGAGATGTTTGCCAAGGACCTGAAACAGAAAGGAAGGAGTGGGAGAGGTCCACCATTTACCAACTCATATGAATATTAGGAAGTATGCCCAACTGTTCCATGAAGGGATCATCATATCCATTTACAGATGAAAATGAAGCTTGTAACAGCTAAAAACCCTGCCTAGGATCACACAGTTCATAAGCCAGGATTCAAATCCAGAGATGGTCTCAAATTTAAAGCTGCTAAGAGACAATATGGTGGCCAAGGAAGTCTTCAAAATCTACTTTCTTTAGGGCGCATTGCCTGGGAGACTGCACTAAAATGAGACATGATATGAACAGATCCAAATTTTGCAGTTAATTGGCTCTAATAAACATAAGAACCATGATCCTCAGTTTCCTTTCATGCAATGAGGGGATAATAATACCGACCTTATAGGTTTGGCACGAAGATGAAAAGAAACACAATGACAGATGTGCATAAACCATGCAGGCCCCTGATGCTCAACACACTTCAGGGCCATCAGAGTTCTCTCTTATGTTTTCATCTGTAACAGTCTTTCAACATTTCTCATGTGAGCTGAGGAGGAGAGGGGTAGCACTTGCCAAATATATTTGACCGTGAATCTCCAACAAGATAGAATACGTATTGACAAGGATTTTAACTGAAAGGTAAAAAGAACTTCCTATTTCCCAGTTTTCTGAAGAAGGGTGAAATTGGCAGAGAGGTCCACCCTTGCTGGCATGGGGAAAGGAGAACGCAATGAATTTGGGGGGATGAAACCCCCAAAGCTTGGCAAACATGCTCTGTCAACTGTTACAGTCTCAGGAAATGTCAGCTTTGATAATGCTGGAAAAAAAAGAAAAGGAAAGGGAAAAAGACACTCTAAAGAAGAATCTGAAATCTGAAAGCTTTTCCACATGTAACTGGACTAACCCATGCGTTGAACAATTCCTATGTAAGTGACATTGTACTGTTTGCAAATATTTTCTCTTTACCACAGCTTTTTGAGTTATATATCATGCCCATTTTACAGAGAGGGAAAATGAGGCCTGTAGCAGTTAAGACACTTGCCTGAGTTTGCTCAGCAAAAATAGACCCCCAATCTGGACTCTGTCTTTAAAGCTGCTGCACGTAACAAGTAAGCCATAAGATGAAATCCTTTAGATGTGATTTGATTGCTTACTACTGTCCCAGACAAGGAGATTATTACAATTTGTGGAAGGAGACTACATTCTCCACCCCCTCCCTCTCCAGGAACAGGGTGGAGCTGGGCGCCCTGCAGAGAGGATGAGGAACTATGTGTCCGTGGCAGTTTGCCCCATGCTGGTCAACAATGATGCATACAACATTGAGGGGGCACCTCCTGAGATCCCCCACCCATTTTAAAGAGGGTGTTTCTATGTCAGAAAGATGAGGGCAAGCCTGAGCTAGGCAACTGCTTATGTAACAAATGGCCTGGAATACAGAGAAAGGTTAAGGACGTAAACTGGAAAGAGGGCTGACTAAGCAACAATTAACGGGGATGTGTTGACAATTTACAAACACTGGCAGTCTGCAAATATCAAGGAGAGAGATTTGCTAAAGAAGAGTAAGAAAAGGTGTAACAAAAGTGAGGCATGAGGGTATAATAATTGCTCCTCAAATTGCATTGAATAAAATTAAGCAAAGAAAAAAATTAGGCCAAATGTCAAGAAAAACTGCCACCCTGCCAGAATTAATATCAGCTGGAGTATGGAGGGTGTCTTCTTGACTTTGGCTTCACAGCTCCCCCGCTGTAGCAAGGCTTTGGACGTACTTTTGCCCTTGGAGAATAACCCCCCCTTCCCCCCCACCCCCGCCCCCGCCAGGTCTCCAAGTTGGGGCCTTTGGCCAGTGTGGAAGTATTCTCACACAGAGTTCTGGGGCACAGCACCAAGTCACCTGGTGCTCCAAGTCACCCTTCAATGGAGGCCTCTGTTTCTTACACCTGGCTTTTTGTCTATTTCTAGATGGGTTTCCTCTTTTTATCCTTGTCCTGGGTACTGGTTATCTGTCTTGTTTCCTGAGCCCAAACCCCATTTTATGAAGCTATTCAGTTACCCCTAAGCATAGGGACTGTAGTTCTGCTCTTTCTAACAAAATTCCCATGTATCAGATAACCACCTGCCTCCTCAAGCTGATCAACTACTATTGGGTTTCCTTTGTCAAACTTCATCTCCCTATTAGGAAACCCACAACGTTCTCTGACTTTCTTCAGATCTCAACTATCATCTGCAGTATATGGATCTGTCCCAACCACTCCATGCTTAATGTACTGGGCCAGACTTCTTCCCTGTATCTTTCAGCTAGGCAAGTCATCAGCCCCAAATTGCCCCCATTCTATGGTCTGGATCTACTGGCAAGACTTGGCCATGGTGATATGGTGTGGGTATGTTGCCATGACTGTAGACAGTGAACGGAAGGGTCTCTTGGAAGGTCTTTTAGGTGGGGCGACACTTGTGCTGAGTCTTGAAGAATAAGTGGTCCATCAGCTTGCCAGTGGGAGGAAAGGGCACTGAGAGAAAGACATTTCAAATAGAGGGAAGAGCAAAGGTATGCAAGCATGATGTGACCTTAAGCCACAAGCAGTGCAGTGCAGCAGGAGGGTGACGTACTGGATGAGGACTGGCAGAAACGATGCTGGAGAAGAGGGCAAACGGAGGAGGAATTTATATGCCATGTTAAAGAGTCTGGACTTTGTCTTGAAAGCAATGGGGAGACACCAAATGATTTTAATTGGATTAATTAATTTGATATACATGTACAGATATTTTAGAGCCATAATTTAAGTAAATAGAGTGGGAGGTGGAGATTGAGAGTGCAGACAGGCAACCAGGTGGGAGACGATTGTGATGTTCCAGGCAAGCGTTCATGAAATAATGAATTCAAGTAAATGGCAGTGGGGGAAAAGAGAAGAGTCATATAAAAGACTGGGAGAAATCTTTTTGAGGTAGAATTGATTAGACCTGGTGGCATATTAGCCAGAGAAGGTAAGGAGGAGGGAGGAATCTAGAATAAGTCCCAGTTTCTAGATCAGATCAAGGGATACATTCCTCTCTTAGACAAGCAGTTTGCCTCATGGTGGTTAACGTGTCAGATACTGGATTTCTCTAGGGATGTGGTCCTAGTAAGACCCAGGGATGACCTGTAGGACAGAGAGCACAGCACAAAGGGGACTGGAAAGCCAGGCAGGCACTGTGACAAAAGCATCAATCTAAAGAAGCTAGGCAGAGAAAAAAGCCAAGTACAAGACTATAAACCCAAAACCGGCAGATTCTAAATGGAGAGTACAAGTCAGAGATTCTCTGAGCTACTCTGACACCTAAATTATGGGTCAGGGAGGAGAGATGATGAATTCAATCTGGGGCATGCTGAGTGTGAAGCCAGCCCAGCGGAGATGTTCAGTGGACAGTTGGATTTACGGTCTTGTGCAAGGGAATGAGTTATCAGCATGTAGGCTGGACCTAGTCCATGGGGATGGGTGAGGTTGCCCAGCATGAATGTAGTGTTCTGGGGACGGTTGGTCCATACTTGTGTCCTCTTTCTTGCCCCCCTAAGACATTCTAATTCTCTCTCATCATTCCTCTGCCATTAGGAGCTCCTTTGACTTCTGCTTGTTACACTGATCCACTCACAGCTTCTTTGGAGCCCCTACAATCCTCCTTGAGCCTCCCTTTGCTGTTCTGATCCCTTCTATGCCTCCCCTGTGAGTCTTCAATTATCTCTCAGCTTTTCTGAGTCCCTCAAATCCCTTAAATCTCAGCTGTGAAACACATACTATTCTTAGTAGGCATGCCCCTTTTGAAGTCAATGGGAATTTACAAACAACAACAATAAAAAATAAACACGATCCATCTGCCATAAAACATTGATGCAATTTAAGAGAAAACTAGAAGTGGTAGTTTTTTAACTACAGTATCTAATCTCTCCTTCTTTGGGAAGAATAATATCTAGTAAAGATTTTAGATCATATTTTCCCCCATCATTTCTATATTTTAAGTTTAATCTAAATTGTTCTCCATTAAAAAGGGGTCTCAAGTCAACCACTCTATGTAAGGTCAAGAATTGTACACATCTCTCCATGCCCCAAGTCAGAGTCTGTAACTAGTAACTGGAGGTAAAGGGAAATCAACTTCTGCATGAGTTTTGAACAGCAGAATTTCAATCGATATTATTACAAAATGGTTGTAAAAGTCACATAAAGCCAGGTTTGGGATCATGAGGTTGATGAGCACTTTTGATGCATTTTTATTAAAGACACTCATCAAGTCATGAGCCACATTTGAAGTTGGGTGTCTATCAATTACACTTTAAACTTGCTTTATGTGCTGTGAGACAATGAATTACTTTAACTTGAATTTATAGAAGACAGAATGGTATGTTGGAAAGGTCCTGAAATTTGGAGGCATGAGTATCTGTCTTCTAATTCACTTCTGAATTCTTTGGAAGCACTGTGTGTGTGTGTGTGTGTGTATTTTGGAGAAAGAAATACCATTTCATGATCATTTAATGTCTTCAAATCATATCCCAACCTGAATTACAGATATGATTTCCAGTCCTTAACCACTATGAAGTATTATTATCCCATTTTATAGGTAAGAAAACTGAGGCCAAAAAGTCTAAGTGGAAAATCTAATTTTTCAGGTCTACTTAGAAAATAAACAGTCACTTGTGGATCCAGACTCAGGGTTCATATGCTTAGTAAGACTGCAGTCTCTTCTTTGTACACCACTGCTTTTCCTATAAATGGCCCCTTTTACTAATAAGCTATGTTAAAGCCTTAACATTGCTAAACCTCAGTAATCTAGTCTTTAAAATGAGGATACGGGCACCTGTGTGGCTTGGTTGGTTGAGTGTCTGACTCTTGATTTCAGCTCAACTCATGATCCCAAGGTTGTGGGACTGAGCCCTTCACCGGGCTCTGTGCTGAGCATGGATTCTGCTTAAGACTCTCTCTC
Organism: Lynx canadensis; assembly: GCF_007474595.2. Taxonomy (NCBI): domain Eukaryota; kingdom Metazoa; phylum Chordata; class Mammalia; order Carnivora; family Felidae; genus Lynx; species Lynx canadensis. The sequence continues at coordinate 73,719,220 of NC_044310.1, forward strand.
TCTTTCTCCCTCTGCCCCTCTCCCCTGGTCACATTTGCACACACACACTCTCTCTCTCTGAAATACAAAAATTAATAAAATAACAAAATGACAGTCATTTGTATGTAAAACTGTTATGGGGATCGAAGGAGGAAATGTATAATTAAGTGCCTGGCACATAGTAAGTGCTCACAAAATTGTATTTATTTTTTGGTAACTGAGGATCTTAGAAGTGAAGTATCTTAGTTTTCATTAGTGGGATATAGTATAAGCAGATGAATCACAGAAACCCTTTCATACTCCTCCATGTGAAAAGGGGTTTCTGCATCTTAGAAGAGACACTTTTTGTCTGTCTAGAGTTTTCTAGTTGACCCTAGAGGGATGCCATCAAGTGTTCATTCACTCTACAGTAAATAACAGTATTAAAGTTCTTTTTGTGCTTTTATTTTAACTAGTGGTTCAAGAATATGTTTAGTTAACTTGTGCCCCTGTTTATCACTATGCTGCATCAGCAAAAAATCAGTAAGGAACATTAATTATCAAATGTGCCAGTTTTGTGACCATTAAGTACCTCATTAGATTCTGTTTTGGAAACTGCATTTATGAGCATCTTTACAGAAAAGAGCACACTGTGATTGGCACTGCTTAATCGTAGCATAATCTGAAGCAAAATCACCTATTTAATGCACCTCTTTTATTATTATTATTATGCCACAAAACAACAAAATGACAATTTTTTTTGTAAGCATAACTAAAAAAAATGTACAACATCTGCCTCCAAACACGTACCTTGTTTAAGGGGAAAACTACAATCTTCATATATAAAAAAAAAAAGACTTTGTAGATGAAAAAAAAAGACATATCTTGAAGATCAACCTATAATTTTTGTTTTGTATTTAAGCTCCTTGTTTGAATGGTGAAGCTTGTCTACACCTATAATCATCCTTCCTCATTGTGCTTGCTGGAATGTGGGCAAAACTGGTCTCTGTTGACAGGTTTTATTTCATATTGTCCTTATAGGCACTGATTTTTTTTTTTTTTTTTTTAGTAGTGGTTAGCATGAAAATCTGATATGCTTCAACTGGGAAGGCAAAAAATAGGAAAGAGAAAAAAATAAATTAAAACTACGTTTAAAATATATGATATTGCCTAACCTTTTCTCCATTAGGGAAACTATAGCTGCAAAAAAGATTAAATACAAATTTGCTTTGCTTTTAAACCTACTTAAGAAGCACCTATCCTATCTGTCCATATAAATTCCAATGGAAAACATCATGACATGCAATTACTAATCTCAATGTACACAGCTATGCCTCGGGGACTCGGTGGTTCATATTTTACTGTTCCGTAATCAAATACAAAACTAATGAGTAAAAATATGCTTCCCCCAATAAATTTCCAGCACCTGGACAAGTGTCTGACAGGGAAATGGAGGGTGCGCACACAAAATTCATTCTGCAAAGCTATTAAAGTGTTATACTTGCCAACAAGTGTTCATTAAACAAGAATGAAGGATCTTTATGCCAGTTTCTTACCAAAGGCTTTTTAATATTTTAATGGAGAGTAAAGACTATTTATCTGAACTCTGATCAGTTAACGTTCAGATCTGTTATGAAGAAACAAGGAGTCCTTTATAATACCTTTCATAAAAATCCACTTTGCAATGTTTCAAATAAAGACTAAGGACTGTAAAAGATTATGCTGCATATAAACAAAATCAGTATCGTTTTGAAATTATATGGTTATCCGTGGAACTCTTTAGTACATTAGAATCATGCTGTATTTTTATTTAAAAAGTGGTTAACAAAATCCAGTATACAAATGGAAAATGGGACTAGAGGTGGCATCTCAGCCATGTGACTTTATCCAGGCCCCAGAAAGCAAGTAGCACAGTTAATGGGGCAAATGATGGGAGTGGATGGCTCTTCTGCCATCTAGGACTTGAGGAAGGAAGGGGAGGGAAGGGAAGGGAAGGGAAGGGAAGGGGAGGGGAGGGGAGGGGAGGGGAGGGGAGGGAAGGGAAGGGAAGGGAAGGGAAGGGAAGGGAAGGGAAGGAAAGGATGGGTGTTTGCACATACTAAGCTTACCCTTATACATGCCTAGACGGCAATCAAAGAGATACGATAGAGCAGGAGCAAGGTCTCATCTAACTTATTTTTTCCTTATTCCAAAAAAGAGATTAATAATACTAAGAGTAGTGATGGTAATAATAATCCTTAAGCTAGCACTTACTAGACACTATGTGCCAAGAACTGTTCTAAGAATTTTACCTTTATTTTCCTACATAGTCCTCAAAATAACCCAATGAGAGAGATACTATTATAAACCTTATTTTGCTGATGAGAAAAGTGAACAAGTGAACCTCAGAGACATCATGCCGCTAGTTTGTGCAGGAGGCGAGATTCAGATACAGGCAGTTGGCACTATAACCAGACATTTGACCAAAAGTATCAGGAATGTCAGGAGCAAGAGTTAGGATAGGTGATGCTAATTTGTATTCTTTGTACCCAGATTACCAAAGTGGCCAAGAGCCCAAGAGAAGGGGCATGTTTTATGGAAATGAACCCCATAAAAGGCAGAGGTTGGGACTGATGGGGCCGCTGATTTCCTTGTGACTTTGCACAAGTTATTTAGCTGCTGAGTTTATGCTTGGGTAATCTAAGATAATAAAGTATAACTAGAAAAAGGCTGGGAGAAATAATACTTTTTGGGATACTTGGAGCTCCCCAGATAAAACATGAAAATGCTAGTGAAAGATACGACAGCATTCCTGGTAAGTTCCCACCTGGCCCCAAAGTGTCTGTATGCTCACGTGAAACCAATGACATATTTCTGAACTTACCTCTCAGTGCTGGAATCTGCTTGTTACATAAGCTCTGCTAATGATATGTAGGCAATAGGAACATAGTTTCTAAATGTGAGAAACTCACATCTCAGGTTTGGGTTTCAAGTAAGGTCATGCAGTGGGACTATATAAAGCCAGCTTTAGATAGTTATCTTTATATATTATTATTTTTTTTAATGAGAAAAGAGAGAGGGGTCAGAATTTGGATTAATGATTTTGACATTCAGGCCAATGAGCTATTTAGGTCACAGGGAAAATATATTTATAGGCCCATGGCTTTAGTTTCTCAAGAAGACTTGTTCCCCAGATCACAAGGGACTGACTGTCTTTTTCCCCCAGGGTCTGTGTTCACAAAACCACTCAGCTGTTAATAGAGAGGTACAGTGAGACCCCAAACTTCACATCCTCACCAAAACCCTCCAAAGCCAATACGATCTCCCATAACTCACGGACGGATTGCTTTCAGTGTGAAAACCCAGCAGGAATGTTAGCACTGATGTCTGTGAATAAATAGAAGGTTCTGATCTTCCTCCTTGTAACAAGAGGAATCTGAATTTTAAAAACCAATGGGGAAAATAATGACTAACAAAATCCCACTAGCAAGAAAATGCTGGTAAAGAGGGGACAGAGTGGCTAACTGTGATTGTTTTTTGGTAAACATATGCATATACACCGTGGAATGGGAAAATGGGTTTCAATTTTATTTATTGAACTTATTTAATAAACAGACAGTGTGCTTGCTCTGTGCCGGGCACTGTTCTAAGTGCTTACCAAATATTAACTCATTGAGCTTTCTTTTCTGATGCGGTATTAGGCCTAAAAGATCATTTTATCCTGAAACCTGGAACAGAGATAAGGTTGTCTCTGTACATTAAAATGTCTTGCCTTATAAGGAAGCGTTTGACTGCACTAGATTAAACTCATAAAAGCTAATGAAGAGTCCTCCTTAATACACATTTCTTTTTTCCTGTTTGGACTTGAAGTGACAACATTACAGAAACACCCTGCAGGTTTTTATCTAAATAGCATCCTATAAAACAATGTCCTCTTGTCAGTCACCACTAATTCAGCACAGTCAAGCTATAAATCTGTCCAAAGGCCAGCAAAGTGCTTAACTTGGCACATCACTAATAAAATTAGGAATGCGGGTTTATTACATGAACCTTAAGTAGGTTTGGCCAAGATATTAAGATTTTTGCTTATGGCAACCATAGCTAATGTGGATTGGTATTTTCATTATAACACACCCCACAGCACTTCCCAGTACGTCTCAGGTTTCCAAATTAGAGAATAATCTTCCATAGGCTCTCACACTCACTGGTAGGTGCTGCTGCTGGAGCCCCATCTCTAAAGCCTCACACACTTTAGGGTACTCAAGAATGGTAAAGACTTTTCAATAATGCTAATTCTGCTGAATAAAATTAGAGCAAATTAATTAATACTTCTATTAACGTAACCTGATTTCACTTTGTTCAAGAACAGAAGCACTTATAGGCTTTTAACATGCGCTCAGAAATATCATTTCAGCTCAGGGCAATTTTGAGAAGTGATTTATAAGCAGTTGCAAATGCTTCTAAAATGGTGAGATTTGAGAAAGCTGAATGTATGTTAACCGAAGTTGTCCTGCGGTCTTGGATGTTTTATTTTATTTTTTTTTAAATGACGGAAGAACAATAAATATGTCCTTTCTCCTGAGCCAACATTTATTGTGATGGCCTATATTTGCATAGCGATTTAGTTTGCAAACTGGGCTCCTATGCTTCCTGCGAATGGAAAAGACTTTACAAGGTGCATGTTGCAGGTATTATTACCCTCATTTTCCAGATGAAGACACAGAGCAAGGACCAGAGTTGAAAGTGAGAATCAGCTCTCTACCTCGTATCGGGAATGCTTCCCAATATAGCACCTCGTATTTATGAATATTTACAGTCTTACAGAATGTTATCACATCCAGTGGATCCGGACGCCATCTAGAAATGTGTGTGTAGAAGTGTGCATTCACATGCATGCTTTATCTTTTTTTTTATTCTTTATTATTTTTTTGTCTTAATATATCTATTTTCCCTGATCTACGGGTTGTTTGAATTTTCTCTTGCCAATGATACCAGCTTCCTTAGACTTTCCTTTCTTACCAGCCCCGCTGAGGTTGCCTGCACTGGCAGCCTGCTTTATGGTGGCTGCATTATGAGATTTGAAGTGAACCTGTGCAGGGGGAGCTGAGAAGCTCTCCTTAGCATGCCACAATCTCAAAAACCTGTAGATGGGCAAAGTCACTAAAGTTCACTTCATGAAAAATACAACACACCACAGAGAGCAAGTATGATTGATGCCCGCAGAGCAAACTGTTTATCAGACAAACACATTTTGCAAACTTTGACATAAATTGTTAAGTTGCCTTATCACTCAGACAATGTAAGACTAGCATTTTGTAGGAACTTCCCCCAAACTCTTTAATGACCTCTAAAAAGCTTTATCTTATCACGATCTGATTTGCTACAACAATAAATCATTTACACATAGTTGAAACGAAAACTAGTATTAGAAATATGGAGTCATTTTCCAAATGTAAGAAGGCTTCAGCACTTGCCTGGCTAGTGTGAGTTGTGAAGGCATGAGAAAGCACTCAATATGCTCAATACTAGAAGATTCCACACGAGTCAGAGTGTTGCAGCCTATTTGGGCCTACCTAGAGGCTAATTACAAATTCGGTAAATCACACAACCCGCTGCGTTTTCGTCCTTCTTGCTTTCTGTCTTATGTTGTTTATGGGAGGGGTGGGAATAAAATAAAAAAAGAAAGTTAAATTATTCACTTTCTAGTGTTTCTGATATTCGAAAATTAAAATGATATCTGCAGGTGGTGGTGTACAACTGGCATTCAGGACAGTGGCGTTCAAATTGTGGCTCTGTCTTAAATAATCTGATTCATTTCAACCAAATCAGTAAATAAACATTTATGGGGCACCTACTGTGAGGCAGGCATCGTGCTAGGTATGAGGGATATGAAGATGATATCACTGATGTCAAGGGATCCTAAATTCTGATAAATCACAACTACTCAACACATGGCTTTCCTCATCTCTAAAATAACGTAGATGGCCTACATAATTTTTAGGTCTTTCTAATTTTTGTGTGGTTGATGATGATGATGGCTTTGCTAAATCTTGTCTATTTGCTCCTCAGACGGTTTCCACTCTTCTTCACCCAACTCTCTGCCCTGGGAGAATGAGAATGGGCCATTTTGTCCTTTGGCTTTTGTTGTGTCTAGTCAATGGGAAATCCCCATGGTAGAACAGAAGGAAGGAGAGAGAGGTCAAAATATTTGGTCTTCTGGTTCATCAATTTGTAGAGATGACTTGAACTGGCTGTGTCAGTCACTCTATGGAAGGTCCCTGGTTCTTCAAGGCAGTGTTTCTATGCACCCCTCTCTAACAGGGTCCTGGCAATTGGCCTGTCCTATCCCTTTGGGTAAGAGTATGGCAAAAGCACCATTGTTATTAGCCCCAGAGCCCTGACTATCCCTGTGGCTCCCTTATACCCTGCCCACGAATGTTTAATTAGTACACTGTCCTGAAGTCTACTTAATTTGAGGGGGCCATCTATTGTCTACCAGGGCCCTAGCTGATACGCTATTTTTTTTTTTTTTTGTCAGTTGAAATTGATTTTTGCAATCTTGAGAAGTCAATGTATGGCAGAAATTCTAGGGAAGGGTAGGAGGATAGCAGTTTAGCCATTTCCTTTGGCATAGGAAAGGCATTCTAACATTTCATATATTTTTTTAATTTATTATTCATTTATTTTGAGAGAGAGAGAGAGAGAGCAAGGGAGGGAGGGGTGGAGAGAGGGAGAGAGGGAATCCCAAGCAGGCTCCATGCTGTCAGTACAGAGACCGATGTAGGGCTTGATCTCACGAACTGTGAGATCATGACCCCAGCTGAAACCAAGAGTGCGATGCTTAACTGACTGAGCCATCCAGGCACCCCCATTCTAACATATAATTTAATAGAGCTGACAAGTGGAATATGATGAGAGAATCAGGAGCCACAGTGATTTGGTGAGGCTGAACTACATTTCCCAGAATTCCCTTCCTGTTTGTTCCAGGCAATGATGGGTCACAGTTGGAGGATTCAAGTGAACGAGTGGTCACAGTGTTTACATTTTCAAAAGGTCAGGGCAGTATTGCTAGGCAATTTTGTAGTTCATGCTCTTTGTCTACTTATGATTTGGCTTACTTCATTGGTGTGGGGTAGCTGCTGGGCCCACAACTACTCTCTCTTCCTCTGGATTTTCCTTCAACTTCCTCAGCTCCTGGGACAGATGTTAAACTCCGTGAGGAGGGGAACTAACTTCTGCAAAACATGATTATCAACAAGGTTATAGGCAATAAGAACTGACAGGGGTTCCCATGAAGAGAACTGACCTGTGGGTTCCAACTTGTGTTGGTGGGTTCCAGCTTGTCATTGCTTTCCTACATGTTACATCCGTCTTTCCTTCTCAGTTCCCTGCCCCTAGGACTTCAAACTCTAGCATAACAGGTAAAGACAGCAGCATTAAACAGCTGTTTAGTTTGTTCCCTTAATTATATAAGAAGGAAATAGCTGTAATAAATTTATTTCTCTCTCCCTCTGTCCCACTGGTATACATGCATGTGTGTGTGTGTGTGTGTGTGTGTTTAACATATATATTATATCTAAAACCTTGCAAATATATAGTTATTATATCTATCTATCTATCTATCTATCTTGTGGGTTCTACTTCTCTGACTGACTCCTGACTTATATACTAAGGCTTTTTAGTAGCCTAAGATTCAGGCATGTCCCCTCAAAGTTGGATCTGTTCTTCACATTGTCAGCCAAGAACACATTAGCCAACACAACCTTTACTATCATGCCAAAAGCAAAGAAACATTTCTTCCTAAAATAGCTCATTTGGCAAATGGACATAAAAAATGGGTAAGATTTTTTAATTGAGAAATTATATAAAAATAACTAAGAGAGGTTAATAAACATATCTATTAGCTTGATACACTGAACTTTACCCTGGAGATGCCACAAAAGGAAGATTGAAGTTAATGGATCTGAGAAAACAAAGCTGTGAGAAACCCCTGGGGAGTCAGAAAATGTTTGGACCAGGGTGTCTGCATGTGGGGAAAGTAAAGATGAGCAGCCCAGAGTGGATAAATATTTGTATAATAGTGAAGTAATATGTTGGGGGTGAGCTTCTTAGATGTACTTATTACCCATTCCAAAACCACCACGAGGCAGAAAAATATTAGTACCATTTCAGCCCAGTGACAGCCAGAATGACAGGGTGACATCGAGATGGTACAGAGGTCTGTGCCATTAGTGGAAGGTCACAAGTATAGCTATTATTCTCCTTCTTAAAAGTAGTAAACTATTTGGGGTACGTAAGCCAAGAAAGATCAAAAACCAAAACTACATGTTTTTTACATATGAAGTGAAATTAATGGGTCAAAGAGAATATGAATTTAAAATAAGCATAATAAACATTCTGAAATAGGTATGTTGGTATATTGATAACATGACACAATTACAAACTATAAACATAAATCAACTCAAAATCTAAGAAAAATATGGCAGAAAAAAGAACTTCACAGATCTGTAAAATGGCAGACACATCTCAAAAATAAATTAATGAGTTGGAAGAGTTAATGAGTTAATTAATGAGCCGGTCAAGAGTTTCTCTCAGAAAACAAAGGGGAGGCATAAAAGAAAGGTTACAAGATAGAGAGGATAGAAGAGGAAATACCAATATACGGGTAATAGAAGACCCAGAAGGAGAGATAAAAGTAAATGAGAGCGAAAATATTTGGTGAAATATCTAAGAATTTACCAGCAATAGAGATGAAATACATCTGATTAAAAAGACTCATACATTACCAAACAATAAAGATAGCAGGGGGAAAAAAACCCTATACCTGTACCTATGATAGTTAAGTTTTAGGAGCATCAAAGACAAAAAGTAAAGTCTAAAAGCTGCTAGAGAGAAACAGCAGACCAGAAGAAAGGAACGTCTCTGAGCAGAGAGAAAAAAAGGTCAAGAAAATAGGGACTATAAAGAAGATTTGTGTCCTGTATCTAATGGAATATTGTCAGGTGCTGAAGAATCATGAAAGCTATATTTGCTCTCCTCTTTATTATAGCTCTGTGAGTGTAAGGGACCCTGTCTCCAGCTGGAGTGAAGGCTGCATACTGGCAGCCTTTCCCTATGCACTGGCTTTCTCACTCAGGTCCCCCGATGGCCTGGGGTTTGTTTGTCACAGCCTCTTCATCTCCCAACACCTATAGCTTGCTGGTCTAAAAGTCCATGGTTGTTCTCTACTGAGAATTTGATTAAATAAACTAGCTCAACAAATTTACCCAATAAACTGGAAATTGAATAAGCCAAAGACATTCTGTCAACAAATAGTCATTGTATAAAACACAAAGCACTAGGTCCTATGAAAATGTCAAAATGAGTGAAGCCGAACTCTTGAAAGAAAAAGTAGGAACTCATGGGTTATATGCAAAAAAGTGAAGTTACACAATATCTTCAGTATCGTTACATGAAGGGGAGGGAGAAGCCTGATTCAGGAATTTAGAGGAACGAGGTGTCACTTTCATTCAAAGTGGTAAGGGAAGTCTTCATGGAAAGAATAGCATTTAGTTTTGGGTTCTAAAGAAATGATTTCAATAGGCAACAAACTGGTGCTTGGATTCCAGGTGGAAGAAATAGCAGAAGCTCAGGAGAAAGGAGGCTGAAACCATCAAAAAGCCAAGTGTGGCTGGAAGGGAGGGTTCACAGGGGACAGTAGGAGATAAGTCTGAAAAGACTGGGTGGGTCCAGACTGTGGAGGACTTCAAAGCAAAACCAAGGTGCTGGACTAAATGTAGTGGGTATGCAGACCACTGAAATTATATCAGCCAGAGAAGAGCATGGTGAAAACCAGATGACTGAATGAAGGTGAATTTTGCACTGATGAAAAATATATATTGGTTGGAGAAATCCTGGAGTCAGAAATAAGACCACACTAACTTGAGCAGAGAAATAATTAGATCATAAACTAGGAAGATGGTAATAGACAAGAAAATGTGAAATGAGATGGTGACTACTTGGCTATTGGTCAGGTATGGGTCTGAAGAAAAGAAAGATAGAGGTCTGATGGGATTCCTGAAAAACATCTACAATGCCTGAAGTATAAGGCATTAATGTTTAATTCTGGTTTCAATAGATGGGAATACACACACACACACACACACACACACACACACACACACACATTTTTCCACTCAGGAACCAAGTCAGTTTTTCACAAACACCTGTTCTTTGCAACTTTTTGACCAAAAAGGATTTTATCCAAAGTATCCAGATATTTTGAACTCTGCCTCTCCTCATCAGCTGACAGATAATGACTAGAAAAGCCAATCCAGTTTGATTATTTTGAATCAATTACCTTTAACAAAGTTCAATTTAACATTTTGAAAACATAAAAGCAACCAAAACTCACCCTGAGTTCCCAAATCTTCCCAGGCACTTGGATTTGTGAAAACTGCAAAGACAAGGCAGGGGTGGAACCTTATTTTGCAAGTGAAAACTCACAGTGAATGATATAAAGTGAATTTACTTCAATTTAATATGGATAATCATATGCAGGTCTAGAGTCTTTATATTTTATAGCTCTCCTTAATTCCACATCTTCCTACTGCAGACAGTACAGACATAAAACATTTCATCACTGTGTTTAGGGATTTTTTTTTCCTTAAAAAAAATAGGAAAGGAAGGAGAAAAAATGTTCTTCCCTAATAGCATATTTTCTCCAAATTCCCAGCTATATTATTTACAGTGATGTTTTCTATGTCAGGGTTACAAAACTGCACTGACGTGTCTAATTGAGAATAAACTGAGAAATGCACAATGAAGGGAGCAATACTAGAAAGAGAGCCGTGGCTTTTTTTTTTTTTCCAGGCTCCATTTTAGAGAGATAAGTGTTACTGATAAAACGAACATTTTACTACTAAATATTTGCCGTGTTGCATTTAAATCACATCAACTGCCAGCTCTTCGCTCTAAAGGAACAAACGTTATCACCCCCTTAGTATTAACTATGTGTTTTGCCTTCATGGAAATATCACCATAGTTAAGGTACACATGGTGTGGTGGGGCCTGGGTGTGCTCATACACCTGCACACATATATATATACAAAGATTCTACTGTATATCAGCAACCACCCTGGTTATCAAAAGTTAATGGACTCTGAAACTGATACAATTCCAATATCGCAGCTCATAAAAATCAGAGTGATATTTTATTTGTGACCTACATCATTCACATTTAAGATCCAGAGGGAATTAGGGCACCCCTCTGCATTTCACCTACATAACTGCTTCATTCATTTTTTGGATGATGTCCCTTTTAAAATTGTGGTGAGATACACATAATATAAAGTTTGCCATCTTAACCATTTTTAAGTATACAGTGTGGTAGCGTTAAGAACATTTACATATTGTGGAACCGATCCTCAGAACTCTTTTCGTTGTGCAAAACTGAAACTCTATACCCATGAGACAATTCCCATTTACCTCTCCCCTTAGCCTCTGGTAGCCACCATTCTACTTTCTGTCTCTATGAATTTGACTATTCTAGGTACTGCATATGAGTGGAATTGTACAACATTGTCTTTTTTGTGACTGGCTTATTTCACTGAGCATAACATCCTCAAGGTTCATCCATGTCATAGTATGTGCCAGTGTTTCCCACCTTTTTAAGGCTAAATAATATTCCATTGTATAGATACACAATATTTTGTTTATCCGTTCATGTGTTGATAGACACTTAAGTTGCTTCTGCCTTTTGGCTATTGTGAATACTTTGCCAAGATCATGGGTATACAAATATCTGTTTGAGCTCCTGTTTTCACTTCTTTTGGGTATATAGCTGGAAGTGAAATTGATGGATCATATAGTAATTCTATTTTTAACTTTTTTGAGGAACAGTAGTACTGTTTTCCATAGAAGTCGCATCATTTTCTATTTCTACCAACAGTGCACAAGGGTTTTAACTTCTCCACAACTTTGTCAGCACTTGGTATTTTCTATTTTTCTTCTTTTTTCTTTTTCCTTTTGTTTGACAGTAGCCATTCTAATGGGTGTGAGGTTTGGATTTGCATTTGCATTTCCTTAAAGATGTTGAGCATCTTTTCATGTGCTATTGGCCTATATGATACCTTTTGACTTACTGACCAAAACAAGCAGGAAGGCAAGGATGGGAAAGAAATTTCCCAAATTTTTCAGGACTTTGGAGTGGCAATCAACAAACATTTATTGAGTATATCCTCAAGACAAGACTCTGGGCTAGGGCTAGGGATTTTTAAAAATTAATAGTATAGAGGAATTTGAGAGGAGTCTGCCAGCAGGAATCTGGTGGCAAAGACAACGTGCATAAAAATGTGCAGTGACTCTCCTTGAAACCTCAGATCCCGTGAAGAATTTCTAGTACTGGGACATCATATGCGTCATCTTACATAATTTTTTTTTTAAACAAACGAACACACTCATTCTTTATATGTGTGATCTTCAAAAGAACACTCCAGAGCAAACTTTTTATGCTTTTTCCAAGCGATGAGCTTCAACATGGATCAACATACACCACACTCTTATAAGTCTTCTGAAAACAGTTGCCTTTGAAGAGGTGTGAATTTCCCTTACTTTCCCTAAAAGGGTGTTAACTTCAAAAGGCGACCTGGTGAGTGTTAAAAAATTAACACATTTAAGTCAGTAGCCAAAACATCACCCTCAGATCTGTGAACCTGAAATTTAACTGGTAGACTGAGCTGACTCTGATACGGATGCCAAAAAAGTCATCACTCAGCACTAATCTGGACCAATGAAAATTTGCTCTTCCCTTAGGTTGAGAGGAGGAAAGCATTTGGAGGATGGTGATGTTAGCAGGGCATAAAAGCAGAAGGCAGCTAGTTATAAAATCTTCTAGACCTTTCTAACCCCTTAAACTTGCTTTAAAAGCTGCTTTACTGCGGAGAATGTGCACTTTAGCTGGCAATCATAAAAAGAAACCTCTTTTTATTAAGAGTGGAATTGTTTATTTGTGGAGAAAATTGACTGAAATATCTTTGCTGGGCCCCTTCCCCTCCCTTCTCTCCTTGTTACTCACCCAGTCAGGACACAAACATAGACATTTTTTCCACCCTCCAGTGGAAGGTGTCGCTCTGTACAGCATCCACCGATATGTCGCCTGGCTCCCCTTTTCTCTCTGTAGTCCTTGTTTGGAAATGATCCTAACTACTAGATTCTGGTCAACAGAAGGGTAGCAAATGCAGAAGTACTGCTGTCAGGCTCCGCATCAGGGACTTTTAATGCTAAGAGGAACTCTCGGAGGGCACCTGGACCTACCCTTCTGCCTCTGGGCATGACTGCACTTAGCTGATGCCATTACAAAGGCTTTCATGCCACATAGAGGCAAGACATCACAGTAGGGTTGTGAAATACTAGGAAACATCAGGAGCAGAAAAAGAAAGCTGATGTGTAACAGAAGTACTGGAAATTTTAAAAAAAAATAAAGGTTTCTGAAAGAGTTGGAGATCAAGAGGCCGTGACCCAAGCTATAGTTTTGCTAAAGCTCTAAAGCAGTAGATAGTGCCTGAGTGTTTCTAAAAGGGAAAGAACTGGCTGTTGAGCAGTCTCCTTAGTCACTGCTCAGAACTCTGACAATCACACACACACACACACACACACACACACACGGATCCAAGCCCTGCCCTACAGCCCACTGAGAGCTTTACCCTGGAGATATTTCTAAACTGCTATCCCTGCTCATTCACCAGGTCGTTCATTCCTTCATTCCACAGAGATTTATGAAGTGCTAACGACATGTTGGGCACTTTGCTAGGTGCTGAGAGAAGGGGGATGAATATGACCTTTTAACTCCATGAAGGGTCTTACAGGTTAGATGGGAAAGGACCATCTACCTACGAATTACAATGCAAAGTGGTAAGTACAGCAACAGCACCATGACAGGGACAGAAGCAAACAGAGGAAGAGAGACACTATGTCTCTTGGTGAGTCAGTGAAGAAGCTTTTTGGAGGTTTTTCTTTATCATTTTATTATCTCTCTCCTGATGTGTTCCTCCATTAGCATTCTCACCGGCCCACGGGCCTCTTCCCTTCTCTACCTTCTCTACTGCTGTGAGTTTGGAGCCCAGGAGAGAGACAACCTAGGGATATGAGGGATGTATGCTTGGTTTTATTTAATTTGTTAGTAGGTATTAATATTTAGTGAGCTCTTACAATGTGCCAGGCACTTTTCTAAGCAATATACATGAATTATGCTATTGTAATCCTTGCAGCCCCCTTATGAGGTAGGTCCGTTTTCCATCATCATTTTACAGGTGGGTAATCTGATGCATAAAGATGTTATATAATCCTTAAGGTAGCAGACTAAGTGGTCGGGGAGCCTGGATTTTAAGCCAGTACTTTGTGGGTGGCTTAGTCAGTTAAGCATTCGGCTTCAGCTCAGGTCATGATCTCCAGTGCATGAGTTCCAGCCCCACATTGGGCTCCGCACTGATAGTGCGGAGCCTGTTTGGGATTCTCTCTCTCTCTCTCTCTCTCTCTCTCTCTCTACCTCTCTCTCTCCCTCCCACTCTGTGTGTGTGTGTGTGTGTCTCTCTCTTTCTGCCCCTGCCCCCAAATAAGTAAACTTTTAAAAATGGATTTTAAAGCCAGGCGTTTGGCTGAGGAGTTAATGGGCTCACGAGCTGTGAATGGAGTGGCTGACCGAATAAGATGAGCTAGGTGCAGTCATAAGAGAAGCAGGCCAAGCCGGGACACTGAGGAATATACATATTTAGTTTGCAGACCCAGGTGGAGATGGGAATAAAGATGGCCCCAGTGAAGGTAGAAAAGATGATGGGGGCCTAGAGGTCGTGCTGTCCTGAAAGCTCAGGGACGAGAGAGCTCTAAGAGGACACAACCCCAGGCAGCTTGTGTTCTGAAAAGAGCACTGAAGGGGGGTGGGGGCGGGAAGTGAAGACTTCCCCAGGTCCCAGCCATTGCACTCACATTGTGTGGGCTTGGAAAGGTCACTTAACCCTCTGAGCCCTCGTTTCTTCATTTTCAACACTGATGGTTTTTATGTACTACAGAGGTTGTTATAGGGCTTTTGTCAGAACAGTTTTTGTGACCATCTTGAATATAGTATAAAATGTTCACTATGTGAACAATATGTTTATTATTATACCATTCTTCTGAAACTGACTTAGTTCAAACACTAGTGAAAATTGCCCTTAAGTTTCCTAATTTTTACTTTAAATATATGCATAACTGTATATTTTATCCCTTATGACCTCTATGAGAAAAGCTAATATGAAATCATTAATCCTTATGACTATTAATATCTTAAATTGTTAATGTACGCATGCATTGATTAAAACTTTGAGTGCTTTTGTAGCAAGTTTTGAGTAAAGTTCTGATTGTTCTATTCGAATGAAAACTATGTCCAACTTATGATTTCTTCATAAAGGAATTTGCATCTAGACCAGAAATCTCTCTGTAAACAAGTAACTATAGTACAATGGTTCTGAACGAGGGGTGGCTTTGCCCCTCCATGGGACCCTTGTTAATGGCTGGAGATATTTCTGGTTATTACAATTAGGTGGTGGTGCCAGTGGCATCTTGTCGGTAGCAGTCAGGGAGGCTGCTAATCATCCTACAATGCACAAGACAATGTCCCCTCCCCCACCTCAACAAGAAATTGTTCCGCCCAAAATGTCACTAAGGCTGCAGTTGAGAATGCTGCTCTCATACAATGAAATCGGGCCTGTAATAGAGAGTTGGAAAGATGACACAAAGGAGGAAGTGCTAACACATTTCCTGAGAAAATCAGCAAGTGACCCTTGGCCTTAATAAGTACATTTAGATCTTGTACAATTCATACCAGAGATAATTCCCATTTCACTAAAATTTTTTTAAAAAATGTTTATTAATTTATTTTGAGAGAGAGAGAGAGAGAGCATGAGCAGGGGAGGGAGAGAGAGAGGATCCCAAGCAGGCTCCGTGCCTCACTGTCAGCACAGAGCCTGGCACAGGGCTCCATCTCATGGTTCCTGAACTGAAACCAAGAGTCAGATGCTTAACCAACTGAGCTGCCCAGGTGCCCCTCACTGAAACTTCCAAATGACGCTTGCATGTTTAAGCAGCTATACAAGCTATCCAAAGCTGTTAGCACAACACACTTGAATGGGAAATTTTCCTGAAGTACTTTTGTGCCACGGCTTAGACTATATTATATATTAATTCACTAGTATCTAATTATTTTGTATCATATCTGTCAGGGATTAAGTTAAGAAAATCAAAACCACTGTAGATATTTCGAAAAGAGACAACTGGTCATTTAGATGATGGAAGAGCTGAAAAGCCAAAGAGGAAATAGCAAGGCAACCAAGAGATTGGTGGGAAGCCATGACCACCCTCAGGGGTGGAGGAAACAAGAAACGCTGATGTTACTAGACCTGAAACTAGTGAAAAACATTTTGGGCTAGAACCACAGACAGGCTGCCTAGCAGAAGCTGGAATGGGGAGGGAGGGAGTTCAGTCAAGTAGGAGCCAGAGCAATGGAGGAAATCTAAGACAGCCAGAGATGTTAACTTAGAAGGTATCATTGGGAGAAATACCTCAACTTCTCCCCTGGTCTTTCCTTCCCATCCTCAGTCTTCTTGCAGTCCCTCCTATTGGCTGAAACTATCCAATAACTAGTAAGCAAGGGATTCTGGGAAATGCAGTTCCTTGTAACAAAGACGAAAGCAAGAGAAGGGTTGAGAATGAGTAACAGGCAAACATCTGGCACTCACATCATTGCTAAGAGGATAAAGGAATACATATCCCTTAAAAAAAGTGGTATTAGGGGCGCCTGGGTGGCGCAGTCGGTTAAGCGTCCGACTTCAGTCAGGTCACGATCTCGCGGTCCGTGAGTTCGAGCCCCGCGTCGGGCTCTGGGCTGATGGCTCAGAGCCTGGAGCCTGTTTCCGATGCTGTGTCTCCCTCTCTCTCTGCCCCTCCCCCGTTCATGCTCTGTCTCTCTCTGTCCCAAAAATAAATAAACGTTGAAAAAAAAAATTAAAAAAAAAAGTGGTATTAAACCTTAATTATATTTTAAATAAATAATAATTACTCAAATATGTAATCAAAATGGCTGAGACATTTTTAGGTTGGTGGTGAATGACAAAGATGCTCTCTAAAGTTTACTCTGCAGCTTGTGACACCTAAGATTTAGTTTTCTTGTAGTTAAAAAAAAAAGGTGAATATACAAGGCATTAGTCATTAAGCAGAATCATCACTTACTTTACTGAAGAGAACCCAGCCTTGCGACTATGCATGAGAGTATAGTTAAGTGTTCAAGTAAAAGCAGATCAATGGGAAATGTGTGTCTGTACATCTAATTAAATACAGTTGTCATAATTATTGTATTTATACTGCATATTGTGATATGGAAGCAGTCTTATCTGAGTACTTGCGGTCATGAGGTTACAAGGAAGCAAAAGTTGACATAATATGAAAATATTCTTTAATGTACTGAGCACTTTCAATTAATTCTCACACAAACATCCTTACCAAAGTTGGCCCAGGATGTCTCCCTTCCAGAAAAGTTAAAACTTCTATTGGTAGGCATTTCACTAGCTGTCAAACATTGTACCAAAGAAGGAAAACAAAACAAATTACATTATGGAGTGAAACAAAATCTTAAAAAATTAAAGTTGATGACAATGATGTTGGGTAACATTCTGAATGCCAATGCCAATGTCCAAAACCAATGACAAAAGACAATCTTGTAGAAATAAACCAGTTACCAATTAAAGAAGAGAAATGGACAAGAAGAGTAAATGGAACTTCAAATGAGGATGATTTTAGTATTTAAGGATAAGAGAGGCCTCTAAGAAAACTGGAGTTTCCTGAATATAACCAAAATTTTTAATGATCTCATAGTAGGTCAAATTTGAAACAAATGTTCAATCAGGCTATCATGAAATTTGTTTGAAAAACATCACCCCCAAAGTAAACATCTGATCTACCCTTGGCTCATTTTAAGAATTAAAGCTAGTTGGGAATATAATTAATTGAGTGGTGTTATTTAAGATAAAATAGTGTACTTTCACATATGCTAGATTCCATTTCAATATGAAAGCAGAGTAAAATGCTTTTTCACTATTGCTTATGAAAATTTGGTCCCCATTTAATGTGGATTCCCTGTAAGTGGCTTCCTCTTGTACAAATCATCCTCAAATAGAAAAGCTGTGCTCGTCCTCTCATGGCACTAGAGCATCATTTGTTTATGTTTGTCTCCCACTCTAAACACCGAGTCCCTGGAAATAGTCAGGGACAGTGACACAGGCGGTCACTTCAATATCACTGCAAAGTACCATCTATAGCTTTTCTAGTGCACAGATTGGTCCAAAAGCCAATTGCTACAACTTTTAAAAGGCGATCGAAATAGGAAGAGATAATAGAGGAAGCAGACTCATAAAATGTTCTGGCTGAAAGGGACTTTAAAATCATCTAGTGTCCATCCCCCTCATTTTACCATTGAAGAAACTGAAGAGTTGAGAGCCATAACTTGTCCAGTGTCATGCCACTAGCTTGTGGCTGAGTTGTTACTTGAAACCAGGTCTCTAGACTCCTGTCTAGAACCTCCTTCCAAATAGCACTTCAGCAATCGCAGCAGGTGATGAACTCTGTGCAGCTGAAGGAAGCATTGAGTACGTCAGTGACCTAGTAGGCACTGGCAGAACTCTCTGCAACTTGCAGGTACATTATGGCACAGCAGTGACGAACTCAGGCTCTGGAGCCTGACTGCTTGGGTTTTAATGAGGTTTTGCCACTTCCTAACTGAGTGCTTTGGGCAGCTACCTAGTCTCGCTGTGCCTCAGTTTCCTCAATATTTTCTGAGCTCCTACCATGTGCCACAAGATAACAGCCTCTACCACAGAGGGTCTACATTTAGCTAATATTTATGTAAATTACTTAGATTATGGCTTGGTTCACAGTAACCTGTCAGCTGTTCCAATGTGAAATATCAAGGAATTAGCAAGTCGGTATTACAGATTGGAAGCACAGCAGAAGGAGTTGTGAAGAAAAACCATCTACATTAACTGACCAACTGATAGCCTGAGGCTGATTAGATAACATCAGAGGCACCTAGGTGCTATGGACTTACTCTTCTATGGGATCTGTCCTATGTATTTACCTGTTTAAGTTGAAGATTCAATAAACCTATATACTTCAGGGTCTTTCTCAACTCTCACCTCTTTATTTCCCCTTCAAAGTCTTGAGTTAAAAACTAATTCAGATATTATTAACATGCCAGAACAGATCACATTCATTAGTCTGGTTTTCTGACAGGGAGCAACTTAGACCAACTTAGAGTTGATAGACAGGATCAGCAAAGCCTTGAAGAATTGAAGGTGTGGCCAGAAGCAGCCCTGTTTGGCTGATGCAGTTAAACCACCACTTAAAATACATGCTACACACGCATGGATATATGTACACAAACCAACACAGCACTTTGCATTCAGCTTTCCTATCCCATGCTGCAGATTTTTAAGTTCACGCATGCCAAATTTCGCCACACATTTTCTCAGTAAGGTATTGGTGAAAGGAAATATATCTCTAAGGCCAGCAGAATTGAGACTTTCTATTTAATAAAAACAAAACAAAACAAAACAAAACAACAACAACAACAGAACGTTTGTTGAATAAATCTAGCCTGGTTTCTCTGAGATCCAGATCCCATGCTAATTTGCATCTTGTCTCAATCCTATTCTTGAACCTTTTTTCCTGATGAGTAGATTCTTCAAACTTGCCTAGACTTCCCTTCAAGTTTCTCACAAGAAATGCCAGGTAACCAGCTAAATTACAAAATGAGAACCTGAAGGACACAGACAATCCTACAGGTATGTCTTCAATCCCTCTATCCTAGTCCATTAGACTAGGCAGTGCTAATACCATTTTATTCTCTTTTTGGAAGTTGCAGAGAAAAATACCCAAACTATTATAAGATCAGTCCTCCATGGGGGCTGGTGGAGGGAACTCATTCCAGAAGTCTCCTTTTAGAGGATTCTCGAGGACTGTGAAATGCTCCTTCTAAAAACTAGAGAAGAGAGGACACAAAAGACTACAACTGAACATCCGATGCAAATGGAATTAAACTGTGAAAAGCTCCAGGGAACAAAGAAAATCCAGTTAGGCTTTTGTTTTTCTGTAAATATATCAATCATTCTTTCAACATTTATTGAAAGGCAATGGAGGGTGTGGCTAAGAGCTTGGGCTTTGGAGTCAGATACATATGGAGTCAAGTCCTGGTTCTGCCACTTACTCAGTGTGAGATCTTGGGTATGTTGCAAGCTTCTCTGAACCTCTGTTTTATTGACTGTAAAATGAGGATACTAGGGTACCTATCTCATAAGATGGTGAGGACTAATCAGATAATGCAGACAGTGTACCTAGCATTGTTTTTATACCCTGTAAGCATTAATTTGCTATGTGCATACTGAGAGAGTATTGGACACAGGCGTCCAGTGCCTTGAAGGTTCTAGCTGGAAGAATAGGAAATTGACAGCACACACATACACACACACATCTCTCTATTTCTCTCTCTCTATTTGTCTGTCTATCTACCTACCTATCAATAGTTACAGATATATATAATATATATATATATATCTTACAAGATCAATAGGTACAGATATATAATATATATATACACAATATATATAATATATACATATATATTTTATACATATATATAATTCATACATATATATAATATATATCTGTATATCTGTATATATAGTGGCCACCCAAGATTTAAAGCAATGTAAAGAGAAAGGAATGGAGTTGGGTGATGTTGCCACTTTATATAAGGAGTTCAAGAAAACCTTCTATGATTACCGACATCTAACCAGGGCCCTAAAGGAAGTGGGGGAGTAAGACCTTCAGACATGTAGGAGTCAGGTGTGTCGGGCAGAGGGAACACTGCAAAGGCCCCAGGGCAGGAGAACGCAGTGGTGTGCTGGACGAACCACAAGGAGGCCAACGTGGGTGTAGCGGATCCAAAAGCAGCTGGGGCAAGAACAAGGAGGTCATTGTAGGTTGTTTGTGAGGAGCTGGAATTTGATATTGAGTGAGGCAGAAGTCACAGGAGGTCTGAGCGAGAAGTGACATGAGCTGACTTGGGTTTTGAAAGGATCACTTGGTCTCTGAGGAGAGAATGGTCTGCAGGGCGAAGCTGAGGATGCAGGGAGAGCAGTTAGGAAGGTTTTGCAATAATGCAAGCGGGAGATGATGGAGGCGTGGACTAAGCAGGGAATGGAAGGGGTGGTGTGTAATGGTCAGAGTCTGCATATATTTGAAGGTAAATCTGAAAGGCTCTGCTGTTGAATTTGATGTGTCGTACGAGAGGAAGAGAGAAGTCAAGGATGATGGCAAGTTGTTAGTCTGAGTATGAAAGATACAGGGACTGCTTACTGAGATGTGCAGCACATCTTAAAGGTGAAGTGTTGTTGCAGATAATGTACTTTGCTCAGTCAATACCCTTTCAATCCCCTCTCTCTTTGCTTTGGAGGAGAGATTGAAAAATGAAACTCTCCAATTCCCAACCTCCATGTGATAGAGTTCTGGCTAGTAAGATGTAGGTAGATTTGCTTGGCTTACCTTCCTGGAAAAATATAAAATAAAAGAAGGCCCAGCCTCATGAGGAGGCTTTTTTCCTCTGTACTTTTGGCCTCTCCAGCTTCTTCCTGGAATGCGGAAAGGGGATTTGCGTTGCAGCAGCTGTTGGTGATAATGAGAACCAAATATGCACCATGAAGATGGTGGAGCTGGAAGATAGAAGGAGTGGGTTCTTGATGTCACTGTAGAGCAACAATGTCTGCCCTGGACTGAGCGACAGAAATGTCTGCCATGCCAAATCAAGTTTTCTGTTATTCATAGCAAAATGCATTCTTAACTGATATAAATGTATATTGACCTTCTAAATGGAGATAATGAGTAGGTAGTTTGATTTATAATCTGAAGATCAGAGGAGAGGTTAGGTCTGAAAATATATGCCAGGACATTGGCAGCATGTGGATGGCCGTGTGGATGGCAGCTGTGGACAGTCTGGGTGTGCTCACCGGGAGAGTGAACACAGAGAGCGGAGGGGAGCACTCTGAGCGGTGAGCCTGTAGTATGCTAGGATGAGAGTCAGGAAGGGAGGAGAATCAGAAAAGGAGATGGAAGAGGCATGGCCAGTGAGAAGCTGATCCATGTGGTATCCAAAGAAAATCTTTCAAGGAAGGAGTGATCAGCTGTGTCAGATGTTAATGAGAACTGATGTAAAATGCATCCACAGACATGGAAATATGGAGGTCATTGGTGACCTTGACAAGACCATTTCCAATTCAACGTACAGGGGCTGGAATTCTTACTGTGTATCTACTACACAAGACTCTGATAGGGCCTATGCTTATCCGAAACTAGCCAATACACTATTTCCCTTTTCACTAAAACGAACAAAAACCACAACCAACCAACCATCTAAACAAACAAAAGGACAGTTTTCATTGATCGAACTTCAGTGAATAACAATAACAACATTTTCACAGTCTTCTTATCTGGTTAGGAGCCTTGTAAGGGAAACATGGGAGATGAGCATTCCGAGACTCCACTTCTTCCCCACCGCTTCTCACGGCGTCAAGCCTGAATGGGTCATTGGCCCAACCTGGTCTCGTTTCCTTCATCCCTACAGTAGATCGGAGTACAATTACCTTTTAATTCTAATCTGCCATATTTCTAGATGGATTAATGGATATTTTCAAATTTATAGCACCCAAAACAGCACCCAGCTTGTTGTGGGCACTCAAGAAATATATATATATATTTTTTTTTCTTTTTTTTTTTAAATGTTTATTTATTTTTGAGAGAGAGAGAGAGAGAGAGAGAGAGAGAGTAAACAGGGGAGGGGCAGAGAGAGGGATACACAGAATCTGAAGCAGGCTCCAGGCTCTGAGCTGTCAGCACAGAGCCCGACGTGGGGCTCGAACCTATGAACCGTGAGATCATGACCTGAGCCGAAGTCGGACTCTTAATCGACTGAGCCACCCAGGCGCCCCTCAAGAAATATATTTTAACAAAGAGTGAATATATATGCTAAGAGACCCTGACACAAGGTGACTTGTTGGGTCAGAGCTGGCATGTAGGGAAGCCAAGGGCTTGGTCTTCCAACTCCAAGGTTAGTGATGAATTTTGCCTAGATTTTAGGATTTAAAATACACAATCTTTCTGTCCATAAAAACACCTTTCTCTTTTTTGCACATTTACAATGATATGGACACTAGCCAAATAAAACAGCCAAGTCTCCTTGACTAATTGGTCTGTACTTCTGAGGCCTTCAGGAGATAAATACACCTCAAAATACTGGGACAAGTGATTCAGATACTACAGTTATCATCTAAAATAGCTCAGTGTTTCTTTAGTTAAAAGGCAGGAACAAAGTCATTCAAAGAGTAGAGAAAATATTTTTATTTTTATTTTTGGAAGGTTTATTTGTTTGGTTCCTCAAAGTAAAAATGCCCCAAATTCCCACACAAGCAGAAACATAGCTAAGCTGCATGGTTCTGTCTTGAGTATGCAAATATCACAGCCCAGTCTTATGTCAGCTTGAAAGATAATGTCATGCAGAAAATTAAGACCATCTGATGAAATCGTGTTATGAAATGTGGCTTGAGAGAGCAGCTTTTTGTGTGTTAAGATTTGATATATTTTCACACCAAAACTCAAATGAACAGGCAAAGGGGCCTCAATTAATGCAAAATTTGAAAATTTCAGACAAATTTACAAGGTGTTTACTGAGGAGGAAAGGGAGGGGGGACATCTTAAATACTGTCTTCTTGTAACAGCCTCGATTTTATGTTATGTGTCTGAGGAACCGAATGCCTCAGCTTTTCATTTAGAGTTTTGAATTTAATCTGATGGCAGTTTGGATATAATAATGATGCATTTATTGTTAATTTCCTTAAAGCCTTACTATCTAACAATGTAGACCATTATCACCCCAAATACTTTCTGTGCTTGTAGGGATTTCCATATTCTACAGTGCACAGAAGCTGACTCCAAAGCAAGGCTTAAGAGGAATATATGAGAAGCAAGAATATATTTCCTTAGTAACTAGCTGGGTTTTTTTTTTTTTTTTCTCTTTTTTTTTTTCCATCTTTGCAGACCTGTTTTCCAGAAGATGGGAAGGAGACTTGACAGGACTTTATTGGTTCATAAATTAACTTGGTAGATTTACAATCATTACTTGGAATGCCAGGAACTCTTTTTAGGAACTTATTTTCAAGAGAGAGAGAAAAAATAATGTTTAACTCAGAATATGAAATTGGCACTGCAGTTCGCCTAGAAGATGGGTTAGTTTGTTTTTCACCTATGGTCCTGCTCTCATCTGCCATTGGCACAGTTATTTCTAGCCCAAGGGAATATTTAAACAGATATTCACAGTTACTTTTCTTTCCAGTATAAATGAATAAACAATAAACCATCATGAACCATGTGATCACTGAGGTGTAGTCAGTCCAAATTGTTGGCTTCTCTGAGAGACTATGATGAAGTAGAGAGGGTCAAGTGAGCACCTACGCAAGAGTCTAAAATATCCATTGCTTCCTGCTCACCAGCAAGTCTAATCCAGGAGTGAAGAGAGATAGGTTAATATCTGTGTGACCTTCTCCACCCAACTCCCTCCCGCCCCAAAGATGTAAATAAGCCAACTTTTGGAGATAAATGGCCCCATCCTGAGCAGACCTCTGGGCTCAGGGTTCATGGGAGAGGTATTCTCGTAAGTGAATAAGGGAAGGAGATTCTATATTGGAAGTGGTGGGGAGAAATTCCTGTTCATGTCTATTGGCTCAAACTCCCTGTCTGTTTATCTTGTTTCATCCATACCCAAAAGAGAGCTACACAGAGGTCTCCAGCCCTCTCAGAAGAATGGATACAGAAGGACAAATATTTAAATTCAGTGCCCTCCCCTCTGTGGAAAAACATAGGCTACTGATGAAGGAATTGTTCATTTAGCCAAACTTGTGCCCTATATTTTGCTGTAATCCGGGCGAGCAAATAAAAAATTTTTTTTTTTCAAATAAAGATGGGGCTAATTATAGGTAGCAGAGAGTAGGTAAAATAGCTCCTTGTTCAGAAGCATCCACATATTTTCCTGAGATGAAGAGCAAATATTTTGTTTAAATAGCAAGCAATTTTCTATAAAAGTGCTACTGCTTGGAAATGCTCTTTATGATTTATTGCTGCCTTTTAACCTGAAAAAAAATATTAATAACTGAGG